>NC_091821.1:273007418-273335632 GCF_038994185.2 Dermacentor albipictus | reverse complement strand
TGCTGTAATATTAGTCAGACCTGTCCATCGTATACCGTTGTTTTTTTTGTGTGTTTGCGACAGTTTTATGGGCTGATCGTGCTTGAAACTGCTGTTTGTACCCGTGGCCATTTTCTTTCTGGACTTTCCGTCAAACTTTTGTTTGTGTGCAATATTGACCTCTTGTCGTACATTAATTTCCATTTGTAGGTTTTGAAGTCTGTGTTCTCACCTCTGTCGTGACAGCTCTGTTGCAAATTGCTGATGTTGATTTCAGACGTTCTGTTAAATATATTAAACTTCTGAATTGAATTGAATTATGGAACTTTACGTGCCAAAACCACGATTTGATTATGAGGCACGCCGGAGTGGATACTCCGGATTAGTTTTCACCACCAGGGGTTCTTTAGCGTGCCCCCGTGCACGGGACACAGGCGTTTTTGCATTTCGCCCCCGTGGAAATACGGCCGCCGCGGCCGGGATTTGATCTCGCGACCTCGTGCTTAGCAGCGCAACACCACAGCCGCTTAGCCACCGCGGCAGGGTATAATTTGTTGATCCAGCTGAATACGAACACATAAAAGTCCTAATGAATAATGGAGAGAAACAAAGTTTGCTGCAAGCTCTTCAATTACGATGACAAGGACATCGGCTTCGGATTTGACAGTCTGGTCACGGTGATATACGGCGTACTTTTCCTCGCATTCAAAAAGTTCATTATTCCAATATTTGAAGGGAGCCACGTTTAAGTAACAACTGCAATGACCGCCGAGCATGCGTCTAAAGTACATAAGGTGTCGCACTTATTAGAAATGCCCCGGGCGTTAGAAATACGTCAAGAAGAATAGGCTTTTTTCACGAGGGAAAGTTTGATTTCGTATTCGTTAGGACGAAGTTCTGTTATTCGTAGTTGACGCGGCTGCTAGAGTCTGTAGGCAATGGAGTGACGCATTCATTCACGCTGCGTAGTAATGTACATTTTAACACTCACACTGGCGAACATATGGCGATCGGGGAACAAACGGCACACCAAGTACGCGCGACTTCATCGTTCTCTTCTCCCTTCGAGTCGACCCACCGAAAAGAAGTAGACACGTACTACAAGTCTTTATTGGGTCCCAGTTCACAAGTGCTGTCAGTGGTAGGTAAATAGACGAAACAATTCTGGTTAAGGTCAAGTTTGTTACAACGGATAGAGAACTCCTCTCCAGTAGCCTTGACATAATCCTTGAGCCTTTTTTTATGCTTCTTGTAGATTTAGAGTAGTCTTCATTATTAGAAACACAACATGACTTGAATTTTCTTCTTGAAATCAAAATGCTTTCCCGTAACTCGCAAGATAAGAATTTCCCTATGTGTTCCATAACTTAAAGCCCATGCCAAGCTGCAACACGGCGTTGACAGTGGTGGAAACTTTTTCTTGACATTGTGCCCAGGTTTCAGAGCCAATGTCCTCATTACTGTGGAAAATCAAGTTGTCTCGGTGGGAAATGTCTTCTAGTTCATAACGACGTTTGATCATACATACTATTTGACGGGGGTCACGTTTTCTGCAGAGCTTTCGCTGGAAGTCTGCAAGCTGTCTTCAACCCTTGAAAAACCTGGCGCGGATAGCTGCAATTGTTGATGTTGAAGTTGAATCCTTTTGAACGTGACAGATGCCAACGAGGGGGATTTCCTCGAGGGAACATTGAGCTTCTCTGATCTCGTTGAGCGAGGCCACAACTTCGTCATGCTCAGAGTCAACCTTGTTATGGAGGTATTTTACAAGAGAAATAAGCTATTTGTGCTGTTTGCTTGGGTCTTCTTTAGGGGGGACAGGGTTTAACTCGATGTCAACGGAGTGAAAAAAACTAGCTTGGTCACATGAACACACTCACACGCCAAAGAAAATAGCACTTGCAGGAGTGGAAGTTCAAGCAAATAAGGATCGCTAGATTTTTTGCAGTATAAAAGAGTGAGTGAACCCACCCCCTCCCCCCCCCCTGTACGACAAAGGGAGGTAGAGAAGGAAGGAAGGAAAGGCAGCAAGGTTAAGTAGACTTTGCCCAGCTTGATACTCTATACGCGGGGAGGGAGATGGGGGAGTGAAAGAAAGAGAGAGAGAGAGAGAAGACACGAGTATTGATCACATGTTCACATGCAATAAGGCAGGTGCAGCGTATCTAAAGTCATGCACTCAAGTCTGTCGCCTTTAGGTGCTGCAGGAGCGCTCGAGTGGCTTTCCGGGCTGATGAGGCCATGCTACCAAGACCTTTGCTTCTGTAAGATGCTTATTGTTCACTCTATTCAAGGTACACTTGAGAGTTCTGCATTGTTTATTGACACGATTACGATAAAACGGAACGGTGTTTCAGGCGGCTGCATCATTGTTGCACTTTCATGCCCACTTCACTTTGTTTGGTTTCGGACAGGTTTGACACCAAGCAGCAGATGGCGCAGCCCCGCTTATGTCTTATTTGCGTTTGTACTCCCGTACGTGAAACTAAATATATTCAAGCCACGCACACCCCAACGTTACGTAAAGTAGTTGAGTTGAACGTACGTAAGGCTCTATACGCTATTCTAGAACTGTCTCCTAATGACGTCGTGTCCTTTACTGCCTCCTATCGCAGCACATGTTATTGTGCTGCCTGCCCACGTGCGAAATGCCTGCGTTTATCCTTACGTTCTTCTCTAAAGCGGAGCCGCTCCTACCCACGGACTTATGCTTCCTGCATTCACGGGGCTTTCACTGAGCAATAGTATCTTCATATCGGACATGTCATGCGTGGACTCACTACTCATTCACTGCATTGCACGGCTGCACTGTGTGACAAGCAGGCAGCCGACCGCAATTAAATTCGCTTCACCTTGAGGGGCTACGCATTCGATTGATCTCATCGCACATTTTCCAATCGTCTTGTGGCACTTCAGCCAGTGTACAGCCACTTCACCATTAATTCTATGGGACCACCAATGCCTAGGCAGTGGTCGCCGCTTCACTTCTGGTCCCGATAGTATAAGTTCGATACGTGGTCATGACGGCGTCATTTTGACGAGGGATGTTGTCAACAGCTAAACTGGGGCTGATTGTCTGGCGGACCCTTATGCGCTGAGAAATGATTCTAAGCTACATAATTAAAGTGTTCGAGCCTTCGGCGTCCAGCGCTTACAGAATAGTTTACTGTACATATGCAGCAGAACCAGAATGCGTAGATAACAGCATACCCGTGCAAAGCGTTCCGCGATCTCGAGCGGCAACACCCCCTGCGCTTTTTGAGGGCTATTGTCTATGCCGTGCAGTCACACGGTCGGGGACGACGAGGTTCTCTTCGCCGCCGTTTCGGCTAACGCTAGCGCGAATAATTACGCGTGGATTGAAGGCAGGAAAACGGTGGTGTGAGAGGTTGGGCGGTGAACAGTGTACCTTAATTTCGCCCCCCCCCCCCCCCCCCCATCGGCTGTCGGTGGCTGTCAACTGTTGCAAATTGTTTGCCCCAATGATAGCGAAGAGAAGCTTACTCACTCGTGCGAAACCTAATGGCGAAGCCCTCCTGTTGGAACTATCGTTCATGCACGAAAAGGAGAGCTATACGCGTCGCTTTGCCCTGACAAGTGTTTTAGGTTGTTGCAACGTTTTCGAAATTGCTCCGAAGCTAGTTCGGAAATGAGTAAAATGGACATTCTCGCGCTTGCATTATTCGTTAGTGAGCACCAATGAAGCGACTGGTCTGGTCCTGACAAACTTGGGTGATTGGACTGTCAGGCTTTGGGACAACCGCGCTGTTTGAACAACGTCGTCAAGTCGCAAAAGACTGCCAAATGCAAGCAGGTAGAGTTAAACAGTTGCCCTTATATGTTTTCTATACACGCTGTCTGCTGTCAGATTGACGAGAAATATAGTCTACACAAACGTCTAAAGATGATAGTTATATTGCGTGTGGTTACATTAGTGCTGTGAGAGCAGCAGTCAATATTTCGCTGCCGATTATTCACGCGTAACTTGAAGCCAATGCACCTGAAAGAAGCTCAGGGTTTGAGTAATACCTTGATTACAGTGGGAGAAGAGCTGCACGTGTCGGTACTTAGATTACAGTACCGTAGGTATGTGTAAATGCAAAGAAAATTATAATAAAGGTGCGATAGCCCGGAGACACAACTAAACACACATGATTGGACTATAGTTAAAGAGTATGGCGATGGAGAGATGTCTGAAGCGCTGGCAATGGATACATCTTGAAACTTCAAAAATTTGAGTCCTTCAACCTTTTAGTTGTCGGTGCCTTTGCTTTTTGCGTATGAATGAACGAATCTATTCTGGCGTTTTACGTGCCAAAACCACGATTTGATTATAAGACAGGCCGTAGCGGGGGACTCCGGATTAATTCTGCTGGCGTTTCTGCATTTCGCCACCACTGATCTGTGGCCGCCGCGGCCTCGCGCTTCGCAGCGCAGCATCACAACCGCTAAGCCGCCGCGGCGGGTGCCTTTCTGCCTCTGCATGACCATTCTAGACGGGGGCTTCACTAAAACCTTTAACTTAGATAACGCTGACCCGAAGAGGCCCGTTGGAAGGTCAATGATATCAGCTTGATAATGCAGCCAGTCGTACAGAAATTCGGAGCTTGCGTTGAGAATTTGTTATGTTTTAGGCTGCAGCAACATGGCTTATGATGCACATACCCTATTTTTGTGCGAAAGGGGATCAGTACTTATGTGTACAGCTCGCTTAACAAACTTCTATACCCCCATTTGTTTCCCTCCCCCTATCATTACTTCAGGGAATGAAAGTTCTGGTCATTTCATCGCGACTGGTCGCCTCAAGACAAATTCAAGCAGGGAAGGATGCTCATTTTCATCATAGCTGACGACAAACTCTCCAAGCGGAAAACTCCATGAAGCCCTGTATGTGGGCTATTGACGCAGGAGAATGCCTACATCAAGCAGCGCCCTATCGTTGAGGCTGCCGAGATGTCGCTGGAGAACGCGCGAAGGGGTTTTCCAAAGGGAATAATATGGGCATAGGCGAACGACTATCCGGAGCGCTTAAATTCTGCTATGAGAACCAACACTAGCCACATTGGGGAATACTATTTTCCCATAGCTAAGGCAGAGAACAAATGTGTAAAGATTCATTTAAATTGAAAGCAGACAAAACGCGCGTGACGGCATCTATGCTACGCCCTGCGGAGGAGGAACCCCTGTGCATCGAGCAAGAACGGAATGAGCATACACGCTAACAGGAGTATTCAAACGGGACGCTATATCTCCCGGTCTCTATCTCATTTTTTGTGGGGGCCACTGCAATACTTAAATGATCCCGGCCGTGCTATAATGCGTTGAGACATTGCTTGAAAGCTTACAAAACGTGGGCATCTCACGTGCATGATCTCAACAGTGTTCCTTAATGACTCAGGAAAGAAGAACGAACAGTCCCAAGCTCTGGGTCTTGCCTTTATGAAAGGCACCAGAAGTGACTGGAAGAGAATGACGGAAGAGAACTTGCTGTGACGTCAACTATGGAGGTTCGCCCTTTAACTTAAAAAGACAGCTGGCGATGAGCGTCATCAATCATCATTACAATATTTTTCGCGCAATGAATAGTAGGTTCGCTGTTCTTTTCTTAAAACATAGGCCTTAGTTTTGCTTTCTTACTGGGCCAATATTTGATGGTACTATGGTGCACGAATTGGTTTCATTCATACACAGGAGGTAGAACGCGCTTTGTCTATTTAGCAGAAACTATATGCAAGAGGAAAGTCTGCAACGCTATTCACCGAAGTATGGTACACCATTCCAACAAGTCGACTGACTACCTCAAAGAATCATTGTTCTTCCTTAGAAAAAATCAATACCCATTTGTAAACACAAAACATATGCCTTTTTTTCCTATCTTCCTTATTTTTTAACGATGGCACGGTGACCCTCCCTCCGGCGCTAAAGAGCAGTAGTATGCCAGTAGAAATGTTGATTTTCCGCAGACGACATCTGGGCAAACATAATGTAACGATTATATACGAATGCTATTCAGCTTCGGGCTCTGTCAAGGATCCAATCGGCACTCCGACAGCGTTATCACCGAGACAGGGTGTCTACCAAGTTGACATTTCCAAATTCCCTGAGTTTTCCAGGTTTTCCCTGAGTGCCTTTGCAAAATTCCCCGAGTGATGCAGAACTATGTTTTATGTCAAGACGCGCTGAAACCATATCGCCCTATGCTGTCACTCTCTAGCAAGCATATGAAAAAAATTTGAAAAAAAAACCGACTTAATCCAATTTGAATACTAAGGAGTAGTGTTTATGTTATTCAAAAAAATATAAGGGAGGGGTTATTAAAATGCACAGCAAATAAAATGTCTTCGAAAAAAATTTCAAATCGAGTTGGACATTCTCTAGCACAAATAAAAAGGAGATGCATACCGAAGCACACATTTTCGAATATGAGCTATTTCTATGAACTGATAGCATGCTCAGTGTCATGCAACTGTCCTGACATACTCTCAGCTCACACAAGACGCCTCAGTGTTGTGTTTCACTGCTTTAAAGAGTTTATTTTGGTTTGGATGAGGGACACCTGCATCTCAGCATCAGCCAACAATTTGTTTTTTGAGCGCAGGCTCCTTCAAAAAAGCAGTCGCATACTTAATTCCCAGTTCATTCCTCAGTGCGTCGAACCTTTCTGTTCTCGTCCTCCTTTCGCCGCGCGTTCGCCCCACGGACCATTTGAAGAATACTCTTGGTCAATTTACAGTCAACGTCCAATTTTTCAGACCCCCTAGGGGCCGCGAAAACTTTCGAAAAATCAGGCAGTCCGAAAAAAATAAATTCATGTCTTTTACTGCCCTTAAGGGCTAAAATCGACACATGCACGTCTGAAAAAGCTCTGAATGCCTGTCAGTGCACTTATTAGGTATATCGGTGCTCCTACTGTGACAGGTGAGGGCGAGTGCACACGTGTAAAATTAAGAAATACATACAGTGTCCCTCGACAATTGCCCCTTCCTACGCTTGTACGCTTCACCGCGTGACGCGACTGTAATGAGGCGAAGCAGACTTTCGGGAAAGAGCATTATGCAATGCGCCGTGCTTTCCGAGCTTCGAAGACAAAATTATTGCTGTCAGCGGAGAAATGAAGAAACACGGCACCGAACGACAAGAAGCTTAACAGCGAACGTCGAAGCAGCTAGGCCTACCGTTGCCGCAGTGGTGGCCACGGCTGCCAGCGCATCTGCGTGCGAGAGCATCGGTTCAAGGCGGCGAGGTAATCAAAATAGCAGCGGTGGTGGTTTTCATTAATGCCGTCTCGGACCTGCGATCACGCAAAACGTTTAGAAAATCGGACGGCGAAGAGTTCTTGCGTCTGAATTTTCAGACGTTATGATACATTGACTCTTTGCGGTACGTGGTGGTGCCGCGAAGCCGTCCGAGTTATCGGGAATCCGGAAAGTCGGTCGTTGACTGTACACTGGCAACTCCTCCAGCCGACGACGATTCGTTACGAGTCCTGTCTGTTTCTCGAGCCAGCATTACCGCGACTTTTGACCCTCTAAAAAAATTACAGCTAATTTTCCCTGATAGAAGCACAAATTCCCTGAGTTTTCCCTGAGTTTTTCCAGACTACTCAAAATCCCTGAGAATTCCCGGTTTTCCCGGTTTTCCCGGTTGGTAGACACCCTGCGTGATCAGTCGGTCGTGAACGGCGGATGATAATAAAGGAATGGAATCCAGTGAAAGAAATTCTTACACTATTGTGACCCTGCATTTGGATCTCGAGATGCCAGGAAAAAAGTTTAGCACAAATAGGTTATGGCTGCAATTTCCATAATCGAGCGTCACTTGTCGACGTGTCGCCTATTCTTATCATCGGAAAGGTATGCCATTTATTTTCCCCAGGTGTAAGGCGGAGATCAACGCATTTTAGGCTGAACATCAGAGCTCATCTGATTCATCGTGCAACTATGGTGTTCGGTTCCTGCGTTTCGCCCTTGACAACACGCTGAGCTCTGATGGCTTGTGGCTGACGGTGCCATGACTTCATCAGTGCAAATGTTCAGCGCACTGCGTCGCATGACAGGAGCACGTTGGAGCAACCACCGACACTCCGTACGGCACCAGAAGGTTACGAAGAAAGCCGATTCACTTCCCCTCCATCTATTGCTCCCCCAAACCTTACTGAGCCAACTCTTACAGCTTGGCGAGCCCTTCGCCGGTAAGGTGCTTCTCCGGAGATTGCGTACAAGAACTAGTTCTCATTTTCGTGCGCACTGTACACCTTTCGAGTGTTAGAATTTTAATGGCCGAAATGTAGTTAGCTAGAACCGCCATGGTCTTTCCAGGACGTTACCACTAATGGCAGTGCAGGCCAGCTACATGGTAAACGCATCATTCCAATAGCACAACAAGTTTCTTGTGCTGCATCATTTTATCAAAACCATATGAAACGACCTATAACCTATACCGCCGAGCTGGTACGCACAGATCAAACAGCTAAGCAGTTGTAATCTGCTTACTTTTCCTTGGTGTGTCATGGTCTGGTCGGCTGTATCCCTTAGTATAGTCAATAATTGCTGAAAGCGTTGCAATCGCCGCAGTTCTGCGAAAACTAAGGAGCTATTGTGTACAAGATATTATGGTACACACGGACTATAGTTCCGCCTGCCTCGTGAGAAGTTTGCTAAGCAGTAAGCATTCTCTGTGGCTGAATAAAGGCCCCTGTAGCAGGGGTTTCAATTGGCTTTGTCTCAAACTGGGATTGAAAGCAATTAGAACGCCGACGTTCTTGAGGGCGAAGGGTTGTTAAGCGCCCCTATATTGACAGGCCTGATGAACCTGCAGCACACAATGGGTGCAATCAGCGACCCTTTCTGGGCGCTTCAAAGAACTCTCCATCAATCTTGTGTGGTCAAAGGACTTATTCGTAAGGAGGCTACTATCCTTTATCGCGTTAGAATTGGCTTAGCCTACATACATGCATGGTCATTTACGACTGTGCAAGCCACTTCCCCGATTTGTGCCTTGTGGGGGGAGATTAATGATGTGGCACACCACATCTGTTTGTGCCCGAAGTTCGTAGAGAAATGAAAGGCATTGCTTCGCGGCGTGCAGAAGGGGTTTTCCAAAAGAGGTCTTTAAAGACGTAGTGTTTCCTGGAGGCCGCTGTAGACGTCAACGGCTATAGATTACCTTCGCCTGAAACATTTGGTGAATGATTTACTAATGGATTGACTTATTGATTCATGGGGTTAAACATCTCAGAGCAACAACTTGGCTATGAGAGATGCCGCAGTGAAGGACTCTGGAATAACTTTGGCTACCTGCGGTTCCTTGACTTGCACCGAAATCAAAGAACAGGGGTGTTTTTGCACTATAGAGTGTGCCCCTAAATATACTACTTTTCATTTGAGACAGCGGAGGAGGGAATTACTGGAGGACTAAGTACGAGAAAGCCAAATTAAGTTGGAGTTGTCGACCAGTTGTTTTCCTGCGTTTCAAAACGGTATTCATAGGTTCGAAGCGCTACGTATACAGTGAAGCTTCTCAGACGGTAAAATAACTATAGCAACCACTTCGTCACCAAAAAATAAATAGCGGCCCCCGAATAAGACTTCTATGGCGCACTTCTATCTCAATAACCTTTACTAATATGCGAAGCATTATTCTAAAACCCGAGCACATGTGTATTCTTGTACTAACATCTAAAGACAACGTGCTGGTACTCACGGAAGCGTGGCTTAGTGACATTTCCGACACGGAAGTGCTGGCTGATTTACCTAATTTTAACGTGTTGCAGAAGGACCGCATGACAATGCGCACAGGAGGCGTCCTTATAGCCAGCAGTTATCGTGTTTCGTTGCTAGCGCCACATCGGACTGGGAAACCCTTTTCATTCATTGTCACGCCACTCCACAATCAGTACTTTTGGGCGTTTGCTGTAGAGTCGCTCGATCTAGCCCAGATCTTTCCTACCAACTTAAAGATGTGCTTTTCAAACGAACTTCCCTGTGCCCCAAAGCTGACCTTGTCGTCTTAGGAGACTTTAACTTTCCAGATATTGACTTGTACAATTTACCTTTTTCTTTCGTAAATCAGAGAGAAACAAGAAACTTGCTTGATGTTTGTTTTAAGTTTAACCTTGCTCAACTTGTATCCAAACTAACACGCGTAACACAAGACACAGCTAATGCTTTAAATTGAATACTAACAAGCCGACCAGACAGCTTATCGTCAATTATCTATCTCGAGAAAATGAGTGACCATACGGTTATCCAGGCTTTCTTTCATTTCGCGCCAGTTCCACGCCCGGCACTGAAAGAGACCAGACATATTTTTAACAAAGGCAACTACGAGGCTATATGCGATCATCTGTAGGACTTCTTTACTTCATTCGAGGCATTTTTTCACAAAGACACCATCCATACAAATTGGAAAAGGTTTAAAGAAAAAAAAATAATGATCAAGCAGGCAGGGTCATTACAAAAACAACGTTTCGAACGCCTGTAACCCCGCGCCTCTTCTGCCCCCTCCAAACTTCAAAAGCCATGGTTCGCTAATTCTCCAAAGAGACTTAAAAATAAAAGAAACCTGCGTATCGTGCACACTACGCTGCCGAACGCGCATACTGATTAGATATTCAGGAGGCAAACCAGTCATTCTTTCGCGAAGAGCTACCGAAAATTCTGTGAAAATTGGAGAAATAGACATTAATGCACTATTCAATGAAAACAGTGAGACAGTCAACGACGTTAACTGCACTAAACTATTCAATACACCTTTTCCGTCCGTCTTCTGCAAAAAGCCTAACTTATCATTTGCTTCTACAGTTACGAATTCAAGTAGCGTCATGGCAGCGGTAACCTTCTTTGCCGATAGTATTTTGTCTTTAAGTGACTATCTTAAATTAGCATCCTCAGCCGGAGTAGATAACATCAACTGAAAAGTGTGAAACTATACTAAAGCCATTATGACGTCTAATTGGCGTTTGCTGTTCTCGCAGTCGCTTTCCACTGACATCATACAACAAAACGAGAAGGTGGGGACGGTTGTTCCCGTCTACAAATCAGGGTACAAGAACTCCCCACTTAACCTTCGCATCATCTACCTAACAAGCGTATTTTGCAAAATCGTGGAACATGTCATTTACACAGAAATCAGAAAACTTTTAGGCACAAATAACTTTTGCCATCCTTCATTTCCCAAAGGCTTTAACTGCCAATCCCAATTGGCAGTTTTCCCTAATGATCTTCACACTAATCTACACGTTAATAAACAGAAAGATGCAGTATTTCTAGACTTCACAAGAACATTATATAAGGTACCACATCAACGAATATTACTAAATCTATCCCGGGCGAATGTCCACCCTAATATTTTGCGATTGATTGAAGCATTCCTTAGTAACCGCTCACGGTTCGTCTTTATTATCAACAGCAAATCTTATCCCCTACCGGTAACTTCCACAACGATCTGTTTTCGGGCACCTCCTCTTCTTAATATATATGAACGATTTAGCCTGCACTGTACGTATCCTGCAATATTCTCATGTTTGCGAATGTCTGCGTCATTTACCAATCTACTACTAACACGTCTAATCCAATATCCCTTCTGGAAAATGTTAACCGCTTGCAACAATGCTGCGATTGCTGTATAATAATGGTTAACTCAAATAAATGCAAAGTAGGGGTATTCTTCCGTCGTAAGCCACTACCTTGCCCATACACAATAAGTAACGTACACATAGAAACTGCGCAGTCTTAGAAATACCTTGGTGTAACTCCAACTAATGGCTTGTCTTGGAGCGAAAATAATACTAACGTCATCTCTTCTTCTAATGCATCACTCAGGTTTTTAAAACGTAGCCTAAAGCAAGCCCCAAAGCATATCGAATTGCTAGCGTATCAAACCATAATCAGACCAGAACTCGAATGGGCATAGCACACATCAAGCATATCTAATCAACGTGCTCGAATCAGTGCAAAACAGTGCCATAAGGTTCATCCATTTAACATATTCTGTCAGCGTGTCGTCATTGAAAAAAAGTATCCCGTTTGGTTACCCTTCCTAACCGCCGCCGTATCTTAACTCTCTCAGTTCTTCGTAACTTTTACGACACTTCGCTTAATCAACGACCGTACATTATTCCCGGCCCGCGTATCATCGCATTCGGCACACGCACCAAGTTGGCCGCCTTCGCACTCATACTACACTTTTTCCGGCTCATTCCTTTTTCGCGCAGCGACAGAGTGGAACAACCTGCCCCACCAAGGTGCCAACATAATTTGCGTACCTACATTTATGCAAAAAATAACAGACCGTATTTCAGGATGAAAAATTACTGGATATGTCTTCACATTCATTCTTTGTAATATTCTATAAATCTACTTCATGAAATCATGTAACCATTTCTTTCACGTGTGCTCTATTTGAAACTTTACTTGCACTCTGTGATTCCTAACTAATGCATAATGAATGTATGTACACCCATCACTTACGTAGGGCCGTAAGGCAAAATACAATGAATAATGACCAAAAAGAAAGCAGGAAATACAATGGCGAGAATTGAAGAGGTCCTTAAGCTTTGAAAAGATTGCGATGGCGAAAATTGAAGCAGATATACAAAAATCTTGTAGAAAGAGAAGAGACCGTCACGACGTTATTCAGGAGCGATGCAGTGTGGCAAACCTAGACGCCGAGAGGTGCAGCTCTGATAAGAGGAATTTAACACATGAAAAAAAAAAAAATGAGACACGCGTTTATCCATGGAAAAAAGAAACTGGAGGTACAATTCTTCTTGTGGAAAAAAGTCCAAAGTGTCAATCATCGCATCTATCAGTGACATGTGTTGAAAACAACGCCAAATCACTTGGACGAAATGGTCCAAGTTCGAAAGCTGGATGAAAGCATTATTGGGCGGAGGAGGTTCAAAGCCCATAAAACAACGCAGTACACTTAGATCTTAGCCCAAAAGCCCGAGAAGCGATAAATCACATAAAATTACGTTGCCGAATATATACCCGAGTTTCGTAAAAGAAGCAACGGTCCGATCCGCTGAATTGTAACTAAAAAGACGCATGCAGAAAAGAATTAGCTCTGAGAAATGTCGACCGAGAAAAGGAGGAGGATAAAGTTTCAATGAGGAGGGCAACAGGGCCACACGGAGTAACGATGCGAGAAACTAATGATCAGAAGAAAAGCGGCATTATTAGCGGTATTCAAAAAATTTAGAGCATAGCCAAGTTCTGGAAAGTTGCTGACAGAGCAGAAGGAAGTTCATTTACGAAGCCGAATATAGAAGGGTAGGTAAGAAATTATGCGGGCCAATAACGAAATCATCTGTGCTGAATGCATCAGCAGTAGTAGTCATGAAATGGAAGCTTCAATCATGTACAGACAAAAACGGGATATTGGGAGAGCTACAGAACTATTCAAGAATTGTCACACGTATTGATGATAGCCTCTTTGTGCTCACTGAATGTATAATCAAGGAACAGAACGGCAGTTTAATGGAGCCTTCCTGTAACGCTATGGTGCATACGAAAACTAAGCAGGGAGAGGCTTGCGAGTATTCAAGCTATCCAACACGGATCGAGAATCTTTCGTTATTTGAACTACATCCTAATTCCGAACATGGGAGTGTTTTAGAATTCTTGTTCCCGTTTCAATGAATATGGCGCATTACCATGGGACTGTTTGAGCTTACACAAGGAAAGAACGTGCCATCAGTAGCTGCTTGCTGGTCGCCTTGTATTCGCTGCGAACGCAGTCCATCCTGACCTTAGCAAACCTGGCGCAAATGGGATGTCGCTTCCCTCTGGCGAGCATTTGTACGACGGATGTTCCGAAAGTAAGCTTCGTCATTTTTTTTAATATGGTACACCAGGTAAAACAAACAATAGCCATAAGAATTCGCGCCCCTTGCTGGTTTAACGACGGGAGGAGCGTCAGCGCGGGAGGAATGACGCATGCGCAGAGCGTTGAAGAAGAAAAAGTAGCAGCAGACCTGCGTGCCCGAGGTTATTCGAGTACAAATAAAGGTGGCAGAAAGACGTGTTCTGACTGAGTGGTTGCCTATGGAAGTGCGTGCTGTTATCCAGTATGAATGGGCACGTGCGACTAGTGTGTCCGTCATCCACAAACGCCTACAGATCGTGTATGGTGATTTGGACATGTCTCAGGCCTTGCATCGCAAAGCACCGAGTTTCGCCAGAGTGGTTTCTCCAATATGATTACACGGTGCGACAAATGTCTCAACGTGGGTGGCGACTATATGGAAAAATAGTGCAAGATGTATAGTTCATGGTGCCATGGGGTAATTTTTCGGGCAATAAAGTTTCTGTGTTAAAATTAATGACGAAACTTACTTCCGGAACGTCCCTTGTAGAATGAGTTTCGACCGGCTTAAGAATGCCGAAGTTTTCTTCAGGTAAGTCAGAAATCGTGAGGATTTCTCTAGTGACGTTTTCTTCAGGAGCCTGTAAGTAGCATACGAACTACTATCTGCGGCTGCCAATAAAACCGGTGGGCAGCTATATGTGAAGTTTTATTTTTTTACCTTGTGAAACATCCTTAGAGGAGAAAGTCTAAAAAATCTGTGTGTACAGTAACTAAAGAAACTGTATCGGAATAATAAATTTCACGCAGCGGTTACAAGCCAAACGTAGGCATCCACAAAGGTTTAGCACAAAGTTGCATTTCTTCACTACTTTTTACTACACATTAAGTATTTCCAGGAATATTGCAGTGTCCAGTGGATACCTGGGCACTGCAATATTCCTGGAAATACTGCAGCGGACGCAGCTGCGAATCGGGCGCACAATAACGTGGAGACAACCAATCTTCCTCTATTGCGTAGTGAAGTCCGTCTGCTCCTGAGACAGATTTCTTGTCGCCTCAGCAAAACTACCTGGTTTGATCAGCAAACTAAAAACTCTGAGTTATACTTCATAGACCCATGTATAAACTTAACAATGCCGGGAAATCTAGGAGACAACAGAAAATTTGAAACATTGGTACACCGCCTGCGTCTTGGTACTGCATTCACTAAACACTTCCTGTACAGGATAAAAGGTGTCTCTAGTCCACAGTGTTCTTGTGGCCATACAGACGAAGATGTGCATCATCTTCTCCTCGAGTGCACTAAATACAATCCACAAAGAAGGGATTTGCAAGCAAATTTGTTGATATTAGACAGAAGACCTTTCACTCTAAAAAAAATACTTGGCCCATGGCCAACTGCGGGCCTTCAAAAAAGAGCGCTTCTTGCTCTGAAAAAGTTTTTAGAGGAGACCAACATTTTGGGAAAATATTAGGCATCAGATGATCCGAATGCGCTAAATGAGTAACATAAACGTTGTTCGTGATTCATAATTGGTTTATGAGGCGATCGCAACTTTTATGCAATATGTATAATTCTGTTCTGTACTTGCAGTGCATTACATGTGTTGAGTGTTCTGACTGTTCTAAATATCTGACTTTATATATGCGTACGTGGACTGGACTTATGCACTGAACTTTGCGACTCATATACTGTTGGACTGTATATTTTTTATTCATCCAGTGTTCTACTGAGTGTTCTACTGAGTGCCATCTTTCGTGTCGCTATTCACCTTTTTTACGCAAACTTGTTTTCCTTTGCCAAGTGACAAGGAGTAGCTGGTGCCACCATAAAGGCGCCAACCTCTCCTAAAATTTCATCTCAATAAAAAAAAAAAAGCTTACATTCGTTCGGGCGTACATTGTTCCCAAACAACAGCCATGTCCGCTTGTGTTTCCTTTCTTGAACACACTGCGCTCGCTACTTTCCCGTCGCGAATTCTCAATCACGCTAATAACTTACATGACCTGGAGGCACGGGCGCGCAGCTTTGGAGAAAGGAAAGGCATGCAAGAAAGATGGCGCTTATCGTTCGGCGACAGGAAACGCCCCGAAGGTTGCAAAGTTTACTTAGGGTGCTTGAAAAAAAATCTAGGGTATTAATGCAACAATCACAATTATGAGGCATGCCACATTGAAGCACGCTGGATTAATTTTGACAACCTGGGCTTTTTTAACGTGCATGCACTGTGCGTGAGTGCTTTTGCATTTCGCCATATACAGGTTGTCTCAACTATGATGCACCAAGATTTAAAAATATGCAAATGCCACGTAGCTGGACAGAATCAAGGCAATGCTGTTTGCCCTCACTTGGAGACACTTGGATTTTTCTTGCATTCCGCCTAATTAGATAATTAGTCTTAATTAATTATAAACTGAAATATTATACTTAGATGAAAAGTGTAAATGAGAAAATTGTAGAGCAACATGAAGCACTCACGACACAGCTTTCTGTTGCTCAATACGTGCTACAAAGAAGTGTTTTTACGAGCGCAAAAGATGCCCGCGAGTACATAAAAGATTGCCGCGCGACTGGCCGCTCAAGGCATTTTGCGGGTATTCACGGGCTTCTTTCACGCTCGTAAAAGCGCTTTATGTAGCACGTGTTGAGCAAATGAAAGCTGTGTCGGGAGTGCTTCATGTTGCTCTACAATTTTCTCATTGGTACTTTTCCCGTAACTCTATTTGAAAAGTCGATTAATTAAGACTAATTAGGAATTAGTAGGAATGAGCAAAATAATCTGATTATCTCCAAGGGACGGAAAGCAACATTACCTTGGTTCTGTCCAGCTACATGATATTTCCATATTTCTAAATCTTGGTGCATGATAGTTGGGACACCCTCAGTTAAACACCCTTTTGAACATGTGACTAGGGCGGTACTCGTGAAACTCTAGCAACCAAAGGAATAACTGCATAAAATCTGAAACTGACATAACAGATTACAGAATAGTGGATAGTGCTAGAGAAGAGGTTGCAGTTTAGATAGCAGGGATATCAGAATTGGCTAAGATTGAAGGTTTCACTTTTTATATCGCTCTCTTATTACCTGGCGGGTACGTCGGTAGTGCTTTCTTCCTGCTGCTGCTGCAGGCGGATACTCGTCTGCGAGGCTTACGTTAATGCACACGACGGGAGGCCCTGCAGCACTGGGTTTTCGGACAGAGGCTGGGCCTCGTGACGACTGGCAGCGCCCGAGGCCGATGGCTGAACGGGCAAACAGAGTGGCTAGTCAAACACACCGACAAGCTAATATTCTGCGTGGGCTTCTTTGCATTGATGATTTTCTCGCTCTTGCCCGCGCACTCTGCTGCTGACCACCGATTCCATTAGGCAATGAGTGCGAGCACTAAAACGCACTGCATGGTGCTTGCAAAACTGAAAAACACTGGCAGAAAGAAGAGCAAGAAGCGTGATCACATCAGTCAGCACAATATGATCGCTAAACCTAGATTTCAATCTTTCTGCTACAAATGAAGGAAGACGACAGCTCAAGTTCTCGTAGAACAATGTCTATGTTACCTCTACAAGGAAAGGCGTTTTTTTTTCTATATGGACATGGAGCTGAATCAAACGCACAACGTGTGCATTTTGCTGAAATGCATGGATACCAACTCTTCATGATATCATGTGCAGCCAGAAGCTCATTGATCATCTTCCAAAGCTCGCGCACCATGGCCCAAGGCTCACTGCACGACTACATGAAAAAATTTTTGGAACATTCATTTTTATGGACGTGGAAAAGGAAGTGTGCTCTGTATCGGTACTTAGTGGCGCAGTCGGCCAACACTGTGAAGAAACTTTCTCACGGCTCTTCCAGTAAATTACGACCTTGAGAAGGCACGAACGCTATTTGTTCTTATAAGGAAGTGCAGTAATAGGAAATGAAGTAGCTTGGTTAAATATCTGAAAAAGCGCTATGGCAGTAGATTTTGTAGCAGCAGCGCATTGCACCATCTGCAGATTTCACAGCTGGACAAGATGAAAGTGTGATCTATCAAAACAGGGCGACTGACAGTTGCTGTCAACTAGACGACGTCAAATAATCTCTTACTCAGACTTGCTCACTCTCATGAGACTGTCGGCACAGAGCAGTCTCATGACGCACAGGTCTCCCACCTTGAGTGAGCACTGTGCGTGAAACTTGCGTTCCTAGGAGTTTGCCTCCCGTTTCACAACATATTTAGTCATTTCCGTGATAAGTACATTTCCATGAGACGCTGGAGTTTTTCAATGCCCGAAAATTGGTCATGTGAAAGGCGTTGGTGGGAGCACACTGTTGTTTCCACGCTGCCCGGAGTACCTCAATGAGGACACGTGTGCGAAGTCTCTGTAAGTTGCGCTAGTTACCACGGCTCCCACAGTGCCTTATTCTCAAAGTACTCCACGCAGGTACTGCACGTTCTTACATAACGAGGGTCTCGAATCCGGTAACATTGATGCCTTCAGTTAACATGTGCGGGTTTATTGAGCAGCTGCCTTCACCCAGAAAGATCATGTACTCGTGACGCCTGCGGCAGAAGGATCTTCCACATCCGCCGCCATGGTTTGTGAGTGGTGGCGCTGGCTAACACTCCCAAGGTTAGTTTACTAGTAACAAACAAATACCCAAGAAAGTGGATGGGGAAACTGCGTCGCGGTAGCTCAATTGTTGAGAGCATGGCACGCGTAATGCTAAGACGTGGGATCGTTTCCCCAACTGCGGCAAGTTGTTTTTTCATCTACTCTCATGGCCAATAATTTATGATTACTTTAATTCAATTAGTAAGTACCAGTAATTTACCCTATGTTTTCCTTGGTGTTTTTGGTTGTTGGCTTCTCATGATATGATTATTAAAAATCGGGCCCCTCGGTTAACCCCCTCTATTCTCGTTTGCACGCAGGTGCGTAACTTTTAGACAGGTGCCGCGGTTCTCCGACACCAACGTTACCATTGGGTGTTTCTGAGAAAGCCTCTGTCATGACTTAAAATGAAGCCGAGCACTGGTAGCTTGCACGCGAAAAAGTCCACGTAAGAGGAACTTCCGATCATGCTTTCCGAGCAGGCCCCTCCTCCGCAGCTGGTAACTAGTGAGGCCGCTGGCGTAGCCTCGACTAGAAACCACTGGGGGCATCGCAGTTCTACGGTAAATAATGAATACGATCCATGTTTTGCTTGAAAATATAATTCCGGAGGCACAACGCGCACTGCAACACGATCAGTCCATGAGCCCATCACCTGTATATTGCTCGAGCAATACCCGTATTAACGTCTGTGGTCACGTCTCTGGTAGTTGAGGGGTGCATTCTCAAGGCACTGCAGTGTTTCAAGCTGCACAGCTTGAAACACTGCACTATATGCAAATCGATGTTTTTCCATATTTCTTCCTGCTTGGGCGTATATGAAGCAACCGATGTTATATATTGTAGTGAATCATATTGTTTGTACTACATTACCCTCTTTCGTTTTCTCGAGGGAGGGTAGTAATTTGCAAAAATATAAGTGCCCCGAGGCAACATATTGTAAAATATCGTGACATATCGTAACACTAGAAACATTTTGCCGCAAAATTTTAGAAGTAAATTTGAGGGATATTTTGCTCTTAGCGATACCAACACGAATTCTTGAGCATTTTTAAATAGCATTACTTTTCTTCCTTCATGATTCGCACATATCACAAGCAAAAAAAAAAAGAAGTTACGTACGCCCTGGGTTAACACGGTGCCTTGTCAAGCTTACTATGCAAATTTTTGAGCCCTTCCTTTAATCTAGTGACACTGAACAACTTAAATAATATAAAGTATTTGGGAATAAACTTAACAAAGCTTTAAAAGTACAAATTCTGTCAGCAATAGCGACATCGTGTGGAAGAAACTAAACAACATATTAAACAAGAGAAAAAACTGTGGTTGACAACGTAATAATTGATAAACCCGAAGTAAATGAAACGGACTTCGCAAATTGCTTCAATGAGTTTTTTGTTGAAATTAGTAACAGTACATATTGTCATGAAGCGACAAACAACATTCTCATTTCCAATATGTCGAACTGAATTAACATAAATCTAGACTTAGGTTTAACTGGATATGAAGTTCCCTAAGGAAGTATACTGGGAGCAATACTACTTCTTTTCTACGTAAATGACATCATAAACAAATTATGACTAATGCAGGCAACTCATATATGCAGACGACCGTTCAGTGCTTACTGACGGAAAGAACACGGATGAAATAAGAACCAAGGCCACAACCACTGCTGTTTGACAGAATGGCGCCAGAGAAACAGGCTAATCCTCAATGAATCAAAAATGAAGTTTACTTTGTTTCATCCGCCAGGAACATTAGAAAAAATAGCCGGTAGCACAGCATTAGGTTCTTACCAAATCACCACTGAAAGATCAGCAAAGCTGCTTGGAGTCGCCTTCTATGAGCATATGTCGTTGACCGAGCATATCAAAAACTTATTAACCAACTGAAGTAAAGCTATCGTAATGTTAAACCTTACTTACTCTCAGTTAATGTAAAAAAGAATATTATAACATTGGATATTGTAAGAAGAATAATGTAAGACGGTATTACGCGCTATTTAATTCCAATTAGCATTATTGCGCACTAATCTGGGGAAACACTACGCTGACTTACCTACAAAAACTTTTATTTATGCAGAAAAAGCCACTTCACTCAATTGAGAACGTATCGACCACAGAACATACCGACCGACTCTGTCGCAAACACAGAATTATAAAAGCTGGCAACATTTATGTCCCCGAACTTTTAAAAATGCATAAGAACGCTGTTCGGCAAAATTGAATTGCTGTGATATTTAGCAACACTAGAAGCATAGTGCGGGAAGGGCGATCGACAAAGACTAGACAGGACAAGCGCTGTATTTAGCAACTTCAAGGCGAAATATTGCGTGTTGTCTCTTTAGGTACCAGCCGTCATGCCAAGGCCCTTTGTCCCCTACGCATGACGGAAGAGAGAGAGAGTAAGGCGCACAATGCCATTTGTACTCAATAAATATCATGAACGAGGTTTAGGTAGAGTTACACGCACCAAGGTATTTGACATTTGACCAAAATATTTTACCTTTGTGTGATAAAAGCGCAAGACTGAACCTCAAAATGAATGAACTTACTGTTTTTATCCATTTACAGGAGTGTATTTAAGTTTCAACATGGCCTCATGTATATACTATGCTTGTGATGGTGCGAATAGTTATCGCGCTGAATTGTATTGCAACGTACATGTTTCGTAGGCAAAAGTGACTGTGTTAATTACGCTAATTGTACCTTTTTGTCTTTTGTGTAATGAAGCTTCGCATCTATTTTAGTGAAGGACCTCTATTTCTGTATAACAGGATAATTTTACAAAGGAAACGCCTTATGCCGATGAGCTGCGTTGCGCCGAAAGACGCAAAGGACTGAAGTTTCCCTATTGACGGAAGCCGTCGCAAGCAATGCGCGGCTGCCGTAAACGGAGTAGTTGGATTTCGATACCACCCCATTGATTGTGCGCCAAACCTTTCGCAAGAGTTAAGCTTTTGTTATAATTTGCGTGGCGTGCATTAGCCAACAAGGGTGCTTCGAATCGTTAATAGCTTGTCATTACAATTGCTTACCGCGCTGTGGGAAAGCTAGATAAAGACTAGCCTTGAAAGTCGGTCGAGCTGTAGCAGATGCAGCTTAAAGCACGTCACATTGTGTAGACAGCCTAGCACACATTCAGATACGCAGGCAGCACAGTCAAAGACGCGTCAACTGCAATGTGGATGTCATAAACGGATCTAAACGTCTTAACAAATTTCAGCGCGCGAAATGAGGTGTACAGAGTTGTGATTCATGCCAGCTTGAATGAAAGCGCGCATTGGGCAATGCTTTACACGTGGGAGCAGTAGACGCGCGGTGTGAACCGGCGTCCGACTTGTCATACCAACCACCGTGTTTCATACAATAAATACTAGAGGGAACTCTGGCGCTGTGATCGTTCAGCCACCATTCGGATGATAGGAAGTTCGTGGATTTATCTACTCTTCATGCTTGTGGATTCAGAGGTTCCTGTGGCCTTGTTTATTAAACTTTATCCGTCTTCATTGTCCTAAATTTCAAAGTGATCTATACATTCCTCAGTGAAGAATATTCTGCGAACACGCACAATCGCTGCTAAGTGCAACGGCTCAACCTGTCGAGGTGGCCTAATTGAAACGCGCCACGCGTCTCAACCCTTTGACTTGCTCGCAAGAAATTTATAAGGGTGTTCTATGTTGCTTGTCGATGCATCCGTCCGTGGCGTAATGTTTTCCATATTGGGTTTCTGTGCCGGAGGTCGCGTGTTGGAATCCTGCCGTCAGACAATTTTGATAATGTTTATTCAATTGTTTTGTTGAAAATGACAAAATTACAAAGTCGTGGAACCGTTTGAAGCCAGAAGGACGAAGTTTAGGCAAGTCCATGTAGTTCTCACGCTGGCTGAACGGACCCGACTGCAGCTCCCGTAGACATTAGCGCCAGAGTTCTCTCTAGTAATTATTGTCTGAAACTCTCTATGGCTCGAACAACCACCCAAGTGATTTCGAAAAAGTTCATACACAACGCGGCCTCTGATCGGACAAACCACCGATCTCTCGGATACCATTGAACAATGGCAGGGGTGATCGGACGGGCGCACCCAATAGTGCAAATGGCGCAGTCCTATACGACAGGCCGTCCGGTAGTATGTTTCTCTTGCCACTCCTACCTACGACACCGAGAAAACGTATTTGTTATTTATTTTATTTTATTTATTTATTTATTTACATATACCTTACAGGCCTTCGAGAAGGCATAGTGTAAGGGGGGAAATACGGTAACATATTAGTATGGAATCGGGAAAAAAAATAAACATCAGCATAATGAAAGGAGTACGCACAGAACATGGAAAATTAATACAATAGCAAATACAATATGTAGCGCAATAACAATAAATGGTAAATAATAACAACCCGCCGTGGTTGCTCAGTAGCTATGGTGTTAGGCTGCTGAGCACGAGGTCGCGGGATCGAATCCCGGCCACGGCGGCCGCATTTCGATGGGGGCGAAATGCGAAAACACCCGTGTACTTAGATTTAAGTGCACGTTAAAGAACCCCAGGTGGTCGAAATTTCCGGAGTCCTCCACTACGGCGTGCCTCATAATCAGAAAGTGGTTTTGGCACGTAAAACCCCATAATTTTAAAAATAATAACATAACAGCATAATAACATTGTAAACGTTTTTGCATGTTATACAGTAGTAAGTATTGTAAAAAAAAATTTTGGGAGCACTGAAATTTTTTAACATTGTAGAAAAAATGCAAGAAAATTACGAAAGACATGATGTGTTTAGACGGTTGAAACGGCATTTTGATTGGTTAGCAGATTGCGAAATGCAGTGTGTTTAGGTTGGGATGCAATGGTATCTGGCAGTGCGTTCCATAAACGGACCGTACGGGGCAAAGCTGAAAAATTAAAAGCGTGAGTGTTGCCATAAATTCGGGTGTAGCTGAACTGATTGTTCAGTCGTTGTGACGTCGAGGATGCTTTTTTCAAGTTTGATAAGGTTAGGCCAACTGTGTGAACAAATCTATGAAATAATAATAGAAGGGAAATATCACGGCGAGTATAGTTAGTGGTTGCAACGAAAGATCGATTTTTATTTGGGTTACACTTGACTGGTTACTATAATTTTTAAAAATGAAACGGCTCGCTCTATTCTGGATGCTCTCCAGGAGTTCGATGAGGTAATTTTGATGTGGAGACCATATACAAGAGGCGTACTCAATTTGTGGCCGTATGATAGTTATGTAAGCTAGTTTTCGTAGTGGTGAAGGAGCACTTCTTAAGTTGCGGCGCAGATATCCTAATGATCTGGAGGCGTTAGCTGAAATGGAGGTGATGTGTTTAGTCCATGAAAGATTGTGTGTAAGGAGCACTCCTAAGTACTTATATTCTGTGGTGTGGTCAACTATGTTAGAATCCAGATGATAAGAAAAGTGAGAGTTAACAGTCTTTCGAGAAAAGGAAACTACTTTGCACTTCGACACGCTTAGGGACATGAGCCACGTAGCACACCAATCACTGATATGTGCAAGATCATCTTGGAGTGCCGCGTGGTCAGAGGGACAGTTAATCGAACTGTATACAATGCAGTCGTCAGCAAATAATCGTACAGAAGATGATATATTGTTAGGTAAGTCGTTAATGTAAATTAAAAAGAGAAGAGGCCCAATTACACTGCCTTGAGGTACACCAGAGGTGACGTCAGAGAGGCCAGCAACAACAGCGAACTGTTCGCGATTAGTAAGAAAATTACGAATCCATGATAGGGTTAGTGAGTCGAGTTTAATTGCTGAGAGCTTTGATATCAGGCGACTATGGGCTACGCGATCGAATGCTTTCGAGAAATCCAGAAAGATGCAGTCAATTTGTTTATTACTGTTCATTTCAAAGTGTAAGTCTGACGTGAATTCTAGAAGTTGGGTTTCGCAGGAAAATCCTTTTCGGAAACCATGCTGTTTCGGGTAAAAAAAGTTATTACATTCAAGATGAGAATATATATGGGATGCGATAATGGGTTCCAACATTTTGCAGCAAATGCATGTTAGTGATATAGGACGGTAATTATCACTAGAACTCTTGTTACCTTCCTAAAGACAGGAACTACTTTTGCTATCTTCCAGGCTGTAGGAAGCATACCAGTTGTAAGCGATTGGTTAAAAAGGTGTAGCAGAATTTTGCTTGATACTAGTATTGTGTTTTTTAGTATTTTAGAATTTATACCATCTATACCAGAGGATGAAGACATTTTAAGGTTATCTAGAAGATCGACTACGCCTTTTAAAGTGATAGTGATGGGTGCCATGTACTGAAAATCAAAATCAGGAACAAAAGGTATGTTACAACTATCTTCTCTTGTAAAGACGGATGTGAAAAACGTGTTGAATGCTGTCGGACATTGACTGTCAGGAATAGGTGTGTTGTTTTTATCCTGCAATGAAATATTACTGCCTTTATTACTAGGGTTAACTATGTTCCAGAATTTCCTCGGATTGCTTGTAAGAATTCCCGGTAAGTCTATTGAAAAATATTTATTCTTGGCGACCAATAAAGCTGTGCAGTACTCTTTTAGATAGCTTTTGTATTTTTCCCAAGCCAATGTTGTTTGTACATGCTTTGCATTTTCATATAGGCGTTTTTTCTTGTTTCGCATTCTGTGAAGAGTTTTAGTAAACCATGGGTTGGAATTATCGTTAGTTATAGTAACAAGAGGAACGTGCTTTTCAATCAATGTCGACAACTTATCTCTGAACAGAACCCAATTTTCGTTGACAGATCTGCTGTAAAAGGATGGTTCCAATACAGCAACAAAATGTTGTCTAGTTCTAAATTGATGATATTATAATTACCTTTATTGTAGTCTCTAATTAGCTTTTTTATGGAACCGGTGGACGCGCACGGAATATCGATGGTCACCTGGAGTAGCGGGTGATCGCTGAATCCATCTAAGTAAGTTATATGTGTGACAGTTTCTGGAGCTGTTGTTAAAATGAGATCCAAAAGATTGGAATTACGAGTCGGTTGATTAACTACTTGAAATAGGTTAAAATCTAATGTTAAGGAAATAAAGCTTGTGCACATATGACACGAAGAGGATAGATTAAAACAGTCGATTGAAGGAAAATTGAAATCTCCGAGTAGGTACATTATATCTGCCTGATACAGACCAATCACCTCATTAATACTGTCATGTAATGCAGTTACGAAGGAAAAATCAGAATCCGGCGCACGGTAACAGTTACCGAGCAGTACCTTCATGGTGGACACAGAGCAGGCTACCCAAATGATTTCGAGGTTAGTACGGGTTTGAACAACAAATGATGCGATATTCTTTTTAATTGCTATCATGGCACCGCCCCCTCTTTTCTTACCTCGGTCGCGTCTGTATATGTTGTAGCTTGTGTTACCGGGAAAAATTTCGTTGTCAGTTATTTTAGGGTTTAACCAGGTTTCGGTAAAAGCAAGAGCATCCGAATTGCAATCGTCCAGAAAAGAAGAAACAAGATCGCGCTTTGACATAATACTACGGATGTCAGCGAGCGATAGTGATAAGGATGAAGTAAACGTTTGATTTGGTTTATGGTGATTGCGCACATGCGTATTGTGCCGGAGCTATCTGTTGACCATGACAACTGCATCGGTTGAAACATCGTAGGTGTACGTCTCAGAGTCTATGCGCATTCGGTCGACATGCAACTTAAATGCCTTGTTACTAATCCTGGCAAAGCTAATTAATTTCCGCCTCGCTTGTCGCGTTGCGGGAGAAAAATCCTCGCGGATTGAAAAAGTCGATCCCTTAAGTTTAGGTGCTGAAGCCAAGATACGCTCTTTGTCTTTGAAAAAAGTGACCCTCGCTATGATTAACCTGCGTTTTTCTTGCGAATGTTTGCCCAAACGGTGCACGCGCTCGAATTGTTGAGCTGTCGTGTTAACGCCAAGTTTTTCTGAGCAAAACTTGATAATTTTTTGCTCGGACGCAGCCCAATCTTCTTTGGGATCATCATCTATTCCAAAAAACAGGAGATTCGAGCGGCGTAGTCTATTTTCAGTGTCATTACACCTTGAAGATATGGCTGCCAATTGCTCGGAAACATTGCTTATAGCACCAGAATTCGTCCCGGCTTCGGCTCTGGAATGCGAAGAAGTGGCGGATTCTAATTTTATGATTTTCGCACTGAGCAGCTTGATTTCGTTTTCAGCTGCCTCTTGCTTTTCTTTCGTCTCCTTAAGTTCGGTGATTAAAGCAGCATAACCATTTTCAAGCTTTCGAATAGATTCTAGAGCCTGGGCAAATGCATCAGCTTCAGTTTTAAACATTGGACCAGGATTTGGTTCCACGTCTCCAGAAAGTATGAGCAAAAGGGCAGAAAAAGCATTGTGAATGTTCGAATACAACAGCAAAAACCGCTTAAACAAATCATGAAGTTCTACAGGGCACGATAGTAATTATTGCGATAGTAACTATTGCGATTGCGATAGTAATTACTGGATATTCTCGGCACACTTCTGCCGTCAGCGTCCGCGTCGCCGTGAGGTTCCGCATAACGTCTACGGGCGACAGAATCGTCGCCGCGCGCCGTATGCTGTATGTGTGAGTGAAAGCGTACGAGGGTGAGCTGGTGATCGCGGCGCCATCCTTACCTCGTATAGCTGTCCACCAATTTGCTATTGCAGTCGATGAGTCGCCCCCTTTAAGCCTATGCTAATCGTGCTGTGAAACATAAGCGCAACATAACGAGCCAACGGCCAGATTGCGGCGGTCAGCGAACTCAACCCACCGTCTCCTTCGGCCGTATACATATTTCGATGAAGGCGAAATGCAAAAAATGTGCATTAGGTGCGCGTTAAAGAACCCCACGTAGTCAAAATTAATCCGCAGTCCCCCACTACCACGTCCCTCATATTCAAATCGTGGCTCTGCCCTCCTCCCCCCAAAGAAAAAAAGGAAAATGAAGAAGAAAAGAAAAGCGCTATGCCGGCAAACAAGCGCGGCAAGAATGGGCGGAGCTAACACGATGGCGCTATAGGGCCTAGAATATTCGCAAGTTCCGTAGACTGTCCCGCCACCCCGCGGCCATCGGCGAATTTTTTTCAAAGAGTATTGGAGCAACCGCAGGCGGCGCGGCGGTAGCGCATTTGCTTGTTTTCTTCACGGCAACCAGTAAGCTTTATTTGTTTTTTACGCATCCTTTGTGCAAGATCGTATATGCTGTGTGCCGCAACGCACCAACAGAGCTGTGGCAATTGAAGTGAGTCTTCACTCGTGCCCCCAAAGATGCGACAAAGAAGAAAGATTGGGTTGTCAAGTAGCGGATTTGCAAGCCAGTCACACCACCGATGAAAGTGCAGTGCGCATTTCGTCGGCCGTGACTTCTTCTGGAGCCACGTAGTTAAGAAAACGAAAGTTCTTTGCTGATGTAGATTATTTTATTTGTTTTTTACGGAGAATCGATGCGTTATAACAATAGAGCTTGCGACAGTGTATTGCAGCACTGCGAATAACGACATGGCTTTGATCCCGAGTATATGTAGTACGTAGGCGAGCGTCGGAAGCATTTGCTCAGGTTTCGCCTGCATCAACTTCTAGTGTGTGGTTGCGACGGTGTTTCGCTTCGCCAGAAACGCACGTTTTCGTTCTCGCCGCACCCCTTTCGTCAACACGCGACCAAGCTTTGCAGCTACAGTGGCCCTCAAAAGAAGATTGGTACAACACAAAACACAGACATTGAATTCGCGACGTGAGCGCAAAAAGCTTGTCGTGACTCTACCTCACTCGAACTATAATACAACTGTACCAGCCAAAAATAAAACAACCGCCATGGCTTTCTTTACATCTGTATGCGCTAGCATAGCGACGTTCAATAAAGACGTCTGAAAAACCGCAGTTGTGATAACCTTAGTGATATCCTTCCTCTAATTATCGAATATAAATACCTGCTCATAACAACTCAATACGTGAAAGGAGCTCGAGAATATCACAGAGCAGTAAAATTGCTCTTTGTCGCTAAACGGCAGTGCGCGAAAGGTAGGTTTTGCGGGCCGTCGCGATTAGCACGATGAGAAAGGTAAAAGACAAGGTAACGCACCTCGATAGAACCTTCCCGGTTACAAATAAATTCCAGCCCTTGCGGCTTCTGCGGGACATGTGACGTCTGCAGGCAAAGCACTTGGAAAGCGACAGACGATGCGCTGCAGGCCTTCACGCCACAACAAATAATGCGCCTGACATTCATGACTTCTTCCCCTCCAATGAGGCCCCGTATCCGCGTTTCTGAGGCATCTATGTTGCGCATGATGTCGCTTAGCGACAGTGATAGTGAAAAAGGCAAAGCCATCTTGAAGCGCTAAGCCTAATATGAGCTGAGGTGAAGGACGCACATGTGATCAGGAATTCCTATACTCTATGTGGGCACCAGATTGAGTCCCTTGCGCGCCACCTATAGGCGACGGAACTTGCGAATATCGATGGCGCCTACCGTTGTTTGCAAACGTGGTGTAGGTATACAGGCACTATTACGAATAACTCCTTAAGCAAGCTACCTTTCTATTTTTTCCAGGCGATTACAACTAATTAAAACTTTAGTTTGCCTACTGAATTTCAGGACGGTTATCACGCCACCTCTACAGTCTGTTGTAGTTATCTGGCATTCATAAGCGAAATGTAACATCAGGACCCTGGCAACATCAACAAACTCAAAAGATAGCTGGAACAAGACACTAGATTGTAAGATTCCGTCAATGTTATCATTTGATTAGCCGAACTTAGGAAAACATTTGTGTGTTTCCGGCTTGATCACTTCTTACGATGTATTTATAAACCATTCACGGAATCGGTACCAAAGATATATTTCCTTTTTCTTCAGGCTGTACAACTTGACTGCTATATTGACAGCCTGAGCGCGGACACTCGCTGTCAAAACGCTGGCGTGAGCAAGAGCGGCAGCAGCGGCGAGCGAATTGACCTTCGTCCAGCCTTTCGCTTCAACGCGAACTAAGCGGCGAGGACACTGCGCGCAGGAAGCTATATGAGCCGCCGGCGCACCTAGACTGTGTACTCATGGCCGATCGCTTTGAAGATAGGGGCCGAGCGGCCACGCAATACGCAGCAGCCTTGATAGTTGGAAAGTACCGCCACCGTCAAACTCTGCCGCCACCGCGCTACCTCCTCACCTCCTCCTCGCCCCTTGTGCGTCCTCCCCCTCCCCACGCGGGAACCAGTTTTGCCCCCGTTTTCTGCACGACAATAGGTCTCCATGCGGATGCCCTTGGAAACGCGCGCATCTTGCGTTTTGCTTGTGTTTTGCTTTTTCGTTGGCGCCATTTTTCTCCGTAGCTCAGCTGCCTTGGCGCAGCAAACGTTGCACGCTGTAGAATAAAAACAGGTACAGCACAACACAGGACGAGCGAGTAAATAGGACAGAGCGCTGTTTATTCGCTCGTCCTGTGTTGCGCTGTTCCTGTTTTTATTCTAAAGATGAACCAACTAGCCCCATTGAACACACTGCTAACGTTGCACGCTGTGTTTCCTGCGGTGTTATGCTAGCGCTATGCCATGCTGTAGTCCATATAACTGCAGCAAGAAGCCTGAAGATAGTCAAGCAGTTTTTATGATACCACAAGGAAAGTGTGACGGCTTGCGCAAGAAGCAGTGGATGCACAACATTAGCCAAAGGAACTTTGTTCCGACAAAGTGCAGTGCGGTTTGCGAGGTAAGGCGCCTTTCATATTGATCGTATCAAATCATCCCCTAATGCTGCACTTTTTTCTAGTTCTTCCGGCCTGGTCATCTGCGTTTCACTGCGAAAATTTGTACGTTGCAGAAAAATGGCGTTGTCCTCAGTATGCTGAATATTCTGCTGGGACTCAACAGCTCGCATGTCGTCAACTGTTATTCAGTTGAAAATGCAACACTATAGGTTCTGCTTGCCGCTGTGAACAAGTATGTGCGAAGATACGGCCTCTCGATCGCACTTTTCGTGATTGTTAGGATCCGTTGCATGTTTTACTGAAGATCGAAATAGCGCCTTTTAGAGGAGCTTTCTTTCCAGCTTACTTCGATGTGTGCGTCAGCATGTCGAATGACATGCAGCCACCTTTATGCGGTCGGATATGAAGAAACAAAAATAGGCAGATCCCACGCAAATGTGGGAACCACTTCTAAGCGAATGCTATGCCTCTGCGTATCCTTTACTTCTAGCGAAAGAGGCAAGGAAAGCGTCGCTTTATGCATAAGTAAAAACATTGTGGCGCATCCATACTTTAAAGATGATTGGTGAGTAATGCTATTAGCAATCTATTTTATGTTTGGTAGATAATTGTTGATGACATGGTTTTATAATGATTACTGTGAAAGGCGGCGCAAACCCAGTGACCGAAGTTGGCGTCGAGGAGGTTCATTGTAGAGCGGTACAAACACAACGGCGCACACCTGGTGACCCAAGTTCCCGTGAAAGAGGGTCATGAAAGAGCGCCCCATAACCAGTGGCACATTCCCAGTGACCCAAGTTTGTGTCAACGAAGTTCATAGAAAAGCACCACGTACGTATACTCAGTGACACAACTTGGCTCCACGGTTGGTTTTGAACCCGCTTTCCTAAGCGTAGCAGCCCAGCAACTCTTCTCATTTGACTTTGGCCCAGTTACCCAAGTTGGTGAGAACGAGGTTAAGCGGGGAAATAGATGCATAGACTGGGCGCAGTTCCTAAAGAATGCTAATAGCATTAAAAACTAGTTGAAACAAAATACTTTACTGCTATTAACTTTCCTCGGGAACTTCACCCAGTTTGCGGAATGTTTGTATTTCTGTTTGTCTGAATCTAACGTCTTTCACGCCAACCTGGGTCGCTGGTTAGTTCATGATCTAATGGATAGCGCATAGAGCTGCTGTGCTGAGGGAACCAGGTTAGCTTGGGTCACTGTCACAATGGGTGCTGCTCTTCAGTGAACCTCTTTCACGCGAACGTGGGTCACTGCAGGCAAGTGCCACTGGGTGTGTGCCGCTCTTGAATCTCTTTGACGTCAACTTGGGTCCGAATACTTGGGTAAACTTGGGTGTGAAGCTTGTGTGGATATACCTTCAGACACGTGGCACGTGCGGACTACGCGGAGGCGACTCTAGACGGCCCAACGTATCCAAAGAGCAGCGCGAGATAGGACCAGAGTCGCAATGTGGGCTTGTTAGTAAGGCATCAAACTCAGGCCGAGGGGGGAACCTCGGCTGCAGTACACGCCTTATGTGCATGATGCGTTTCGGCGGCGGCAATACGGTGTGTCGTTACATTGCTTCAATGATAATCGCATTAACGTGGACAGTCATCCAGAGATGGCTTAAAACACAAGCAGGTGGTTCGCTAAAATATAGGCGAATAGAAGTGTTTTGGACGGTGAGGCCTTTGCGCTTTCTGGGATTGAAGCAGTTTAGGGAAATCAAAGCAGCCTTGTCAGAATGCAAAGCTGCTAATATTGGTGAATGCTTGATATGCTGGATCCTGCTATTTTTCTTTATTGGAGATGTTGGCATGATAATGATTTTAGCATGTGGAGTCAAAATAATTAATTACTGGGCTTTACTGTACTTCCTCCATGATGCAGAGTTGCTTTCATATCGACAATTTCGTATTTTTCTTTACTATGTCGTAAAGCAGACCTCCTGGAAATTAAGAAAAAAGGAAAGCAAAAAACTTCGTGCCCCTACAATTTCTTAAGGGAATTTCAGTAAAACTTGATTTGGGCCTAGTTGGTACATAATTCTGAACTTAAACTTACAGCGCAAACACCTAAGACGAACCACAAGTGTTTGTCGTGTCTTCCTTTTGTGGTTCGTCTTAGGTGTTTGCGCTGTAAGTTTAAGTCCTTAAGGGAAACCCGAAGTGATTTTGACGATCTTGTACAAACGTACTGAGTCGTTAGGATAGGTCCTTCTGATCATTAATTGACGCATCTAAGTGCTCCTCGTAAAGCGTGTAATTTATTATAAGGTTTTAAAAATGTACATCGCAACCGATCGCAGCACGCCACTCGGCTGAGGTTTCAGCCGTCCCTGACCATGTGACGCGAGGTGACCTTATGCCGCGAGTAAGGCGAGCTATCCGATTGGCCGCCAAGAGCGCGTCATCGATAAATTTTACAACTTTATGATGAAAAAATGTTGTTCGTAGTAGTTGGAATGTTAGTTAATTTGTTCCTATAAAAAAGAAACGAGCAGAAAGAGAATGCAAGAGGACAATTTATCACTGCACTGAAGACTTCCGGCACACAGCAATTGTCGTCTGCTTGTGTTACAAAGTGCTCCCTGTTGACTAGAGATACGCGGTCGGTGTTGGCCTGTACCTATCTTTTCGCGGGCAGCATGGTTTGGCCTTGTTACGTAGTGGGCTGCAAACGTAACGACTCGCAATGTGTCAAGCTGCGACATCGTGTCCTTCTGCAAGGCAGCAGACGAGCGGAGTGGCTGCAGCGCATCGGACTGTCGGTATCCGATCGGCGCCAGGATTTGCGCGTTTGCGGCCGTTGCTTTACGCAGGAGAATTACTACCACTCGCGTGTCCGGTATTCGGGTAAACGCAAGCGCAAGAGGACTGGGCCCGCTAATTTCACGGGAGGCGCGGAGGCATAAATGTGAGCGGTCTAGAACGGGAGACGGTTTTCGGAGCACACTTGAGGTCGAGAGAAGGAGAAGGGAGGAGAAACCAAACAAAAACAAGGAAAAAAAATGCCAATAGCTAACCGGCAGTGATGTGATCCAACGCCCACGTGACGTTTGAAGGTGCGGGAGTTTTAAAATAAAGGAATGCGCAGAACGGATTGTCCTTAGCGCGGAGAGGCAACAAAGGTGGCGTGGGCAGACGTTACTGTAGATGCAGTGGGTTATATCATGTTCCGTTTATATGGCGCCATGACCGTACGTCCATAACTTCGTCAGTTCTATTGCAAAATAGAGAGTAGGAAAGGTCTGCCTGGAGCGAGTTCATTGCACTGTGTTCATCTCTAATTTCGACAGCAAACAAGAATATTTATTTCAGTTTATAATGGGAAAATGAGTTTACAGCGGCATATATATCGTATCTGCGCCTTTAATTCATAGACTGCATTGTGAACTGTTCTGACGTCTTACTTATTCCTGTTGCGAAAGCTAAAGCATTGCACTTTGTGGAATTAGCGTCTATGGCGATGTTGTTGCGAGCTTCCCAATTAACAGCGTGCATATGTCTATTAAGGAAGCTTGAGAGGTATGTGCACTTAACTTTATATGGCTTTATCGAGTATACCAGAGGCCAGAATTATAAAATCAACACGGAATAGCTTTTGACCGGAGGAGCAATTACCCGTCATATGAGAAGTGAGCGTACTCGTCATGGCATGGGCCGAGTCAAGGGCTGCACGAATACGAGACTGAGTGACATCTCATTTGCGAGAAGACATGGCTTAACTTCCGGCAAAGCGATCGCGTGAGACGATCGGAAGGGAAAGGTTATAACCAGGTAAGAGACAGGCCGGATCTGTCCAACTTGAGCACAATATTCTACACAGATGCGCTCTCGGAAAAGATCGAGTTCCCTTTGGCAGTCCAATTTCCGGACGTTCATCTTCATCCTTTTATGCGCATTCCTCCACACATTAGATACGCAAATTCTAATTACAACCGTCAGTTGAAACCGCGTCAACGACACAGCTGTTCGTGCGCACGTTCGTCTCAGCGGATTACCACTGCGAGGAATACTGCGCGAAAGTATAAAAAGCAAGAAAGAAAAGGGGCAGATACCTGGAGAATGAGCACACTCTCAGCTGTTTTGAGCGAGAAGTTGCGGTAATCTACGTGTCCAATGTGTCGACACATATCCAGGCTGAAATAAAATGAGTACAGTTAAGGGTGTACAGATAAGGGTGCCTTATACGGGTGTCACACGACGCACTTTCGATCGCGATCGGGCCAGATCAGCTAAGCTAATTGTCGTGGCGTGCCGACATGATTAGCTAAGCTAATTATGTCGTGCCGGCATCCACAGACGTCAGTCGATGTCATTTTGCATGTGACATGTATATGACAGAACACAGAGTATTCCTTCACAAACTTGCTTGCGTATAACTGAATTATCAACTATGAGATCAACTCTCCTCTTGAGAAGCCGTTTTGCATCAAAGTCCACACACTCTTACTCCAGATTTGACGTGGCGCATATGGTTGGCTGGAGTGCCATGCGCGTTGAGTGGGAGTTCATCGCGTACGTGCGAGCTCTTCTAGTCGCTGTTGTATTAGCTGGGGCAAATGATTTAGCTGGTTTGGTTGAGTCTGCAGTTGAGGCTGCCGCATATATTTTTTTCCTTCCTAAACTTTATGCATTGATGTTTCTGCTGCAAAGACTGCTCATGCTACTCAGTCGAGTGAACATCTCGTTAGGACATTCTTATTCGCGCGGTCAATCATATCAACAAAGCAATAAAGTTCCTCCGGCGTTTAAAACCGTATTATGCAAATTTAAAAAGACAAATTATGCAAAGCTCTTTAGAGTGTGTTTGTGTAATGGCTGCAACGATTAGCTGATGATTTAATATGTCAAACAAAGTTATATTTAGGATGCGACAGAAGCAGGCTGTTCTCGTGTCTTTCCAATGTGCAAGAAAGCACCGATGGTGACTGGGATGCAGCTATACTTTTGCCAAAAACAAAGTAAAACTACAGTTAGGAAAAAAAAGCAAAGTTACAAAGCCAGAATGCACATCAAAAACGTAGAAGCGCTCCCGGCCAGACTAGAATGTAAGTGCCGAGCACGTCAAGGTTTACATAAAGCAAGTAGAGTAACTGCATTTTGCTTTTGCGGTGAGCACTAATATAATTATGCGGTCTGCAGTTCTTAGATGCTATATAACAAGAAAAATTCCATTAATCTGGAAATGTGAGCAGAAATAATTTTGATGTTGCTCTGCATAACCAGTCAAGTTTAGCACGAAGATACGAACATAGTAGAATAATTAGAAGCAGGAGGTTCGTAATATTACTCTGTGACTGTGAATTAATTATTAATTTGCGCCGTAAAAACATTTAGACGCGAAAACGGGAAAATCAAGGACTGCAGAAACTTCCGTATGGTTCAGACACGCTGGATAAACCTTATCGCTTCATTAACACGATTAACACCTCGAATACGAATGTCATAACGAGATGTTAACTTGACTCAGTAGCATGACCAGGCTTTGCACCATCAACACAACTGCACGAAAGGAAACGTCTCTCTGCACACTATCGACATTCGTATCCACTGTTTAGCACACGGACACACGTAAAGGGGCTACCGTAGCGACGACAAAGTCAGATACCACACTCAGAGCCATTCACTGCGCGCTTGATTAATCTCAAAACGAAGTTGAATGATTCCGACTGTCGACGGAGCCTCTAGCACGCGTCAACTGAATTTGTGTGATATTTCGGCTATTTCGACGTAAGATTGTCCTCACATCGGGTGTTTCCTTTTTGTTTGTTTTTACTTTGTATCTCCCCGATCCACTTTCTCTCTCGACCTTGAGTGTACGCCGAAAACAGTTTCCCCAGGCCCCGCACACTCTGAAGTTCTAGTGATCGCCACAGAGGGCGAAAAATCAACCGCGGCGCGTTTCAACATAAGCGCGTACGTGGAGCTATTGTAATTTGGTCGCATACTTTAGTTTGTATTTTTTCTGCTAGAGGCGCTCAACGCGGCTCAATATTTGATCTATAAATGTACACATAATAACCGTCAAACGTAGTTAACAAGTAACTGTTTGCAAAATAAGCAGACAATTGTCTTTATTAAATTTACGTTATTAAAGCCTGTGCTTTATTACTTGAATAAAGGTTTTGAGACCTCCGTGACGTGTGATAAGCAGCAGCCCACTGGTATCGATTGCAGTCCGTGTGGTTATCTGGGGTTATCGATTCAAATTGTACGGCGGTTATATTTGCGAACGGGGTGGTCGTTTCTTTTGTGCAGCATCACGCAGGTTCGTCTTAATTAGCCAACAATAATATCTCAGCCAGTTTATGCACCCGACATTCTATAGCCGCTACCAGGCAATTGTGTTTAAAGAGGGTGAACTTTATCAGCAGCGGCGTTTCACTGGCGTAAGAGCCACATACACGGCTTCCGTCGTCAGTGATCTGCCGCGTCTAGCCGCGTAATGACGGGTTGCTTGAAAAAATGTGCTAGGTAGCGTGAAAACTCGTCGCTAGAACCGAGCACAGTGTGTCTGGAAACTACCCAAGAAAATGGATTAACCTTGCAGCCTCTGGGTGTGTGCACCGGTGAGTCAAAAAACACTGCTTGGCATTTTCAACTTTCACTTTCTTCGGGTGCAAAGCGGGTAAAACAGATTCCTGTATCATTCTTTTTCTCAAAGTGGAAAATCATAATAAAGTTATTGCTCTTCAAAGGCAATTCAAACAAGGCTCTTGTTATTTTGCCACGTTGCTAAAATTCCTAACACGGAGTACAGTATAAAACATAAATAGTATTGGCTGTCTGAATGAATGATACACTGCGATAAATTCGCAGTACATTAGTACAAGTATATTTCCGGTGATACAGTTGGAATAATATCATTTGATACATAATAAAATTACTGTGTTTATTAGCTAGTAGCTGAAAAAAAATTTAATTGAGGCTTCACAAAGCACAGCCCGCACAAGGACACCATTGAAAGAAATGCACACTCAAAACAGTGTGTGTGTTTTCTGTCATGGAGCGTTTTGTGCAGTTCTTTGTCATACATGAATCACAAGCACACCCACGCTTCCACCATAGTATTTGAGGCTTTCTTCTTTTGCCTCCAGCCTCCAAGATGCTACTTATATTTGATCACCCCTTTGGACTCCATTGTCACTGGACGTACAAGTCAACAGTGAATTTGTCGCCACAGAGTCAGAATATTCGCAAGGTATGTTTATGAACACTTCAACTAGAACTGTGATATGTTCAATAATTGGACAAACTTTTGTTTCATCATTCTTTGCTTGCATGTTTGTCATGGCTTCATGATTTCTCTTTTCAGGAAGAAGGACAACAGAGAGATTTTTGGTTTGCAAGCTGCCCATGCCAAGCCATAAGAAGTTCAGCGGACACTATAATGACAACACGTCCTCTTGAACTACGTGCTTCACCATGAAATGTTTGCAAGTTTACCACATAGAGGGCTGTGAGCCCTATCAGGAAAGCAGCAGTCTACAGTTTTATATCGTACCGAGCGGGAATGCTAAAATTAGACATACAGTTTGCCTAATTTAAGGGAATTTTATGACAATCTTAGAAGTAACAAGTTGAGTCCCAACTTGTAATGGTAATGTACAAATTCTGTCATCTGCTATTTGAAAATCAAATTGACGGGCATTACAACAAGTATGACATGCTCCTTCACAGCGTTAATTTGTTACATGCAAAGAAGTTTAGAGCCTTCAAAACCGCTCAGTGCAATTTTGAGGAAATGATGCTTCATGTTCACTGAAATTCTGGCAGTCACTCTTCACTTTAATATTCTATTTTTATTTAAAGTACGCTTTAAATTGAAGAGGGGAGTGGTTACAAAGCACTAGAATAAAACAAACAAGAGCAGTGAGTTTTGGTAATACAGTGATTCTTCTGAATATACAATGTTAGCTAATGTTTTGCAAAAAAAGTTTGTTATCGGTGATGGCTACGATACTTGAGGGAAGGTGGTTCCATTCCTGAGATGTACAGGGTATGAAAGATTGAAAGAAAGCCTTCGTGTAGCAAAAATTAATCCCTGCGTTACTGCGATGATCGATGCAGTTTGAAATGTACTTGAGGCCACGGTATGAAGTCGTCGTGAAGTGTGGTATGACGGAAAATTTTATGAAATAGCGAAACATAGCGACTAGCTAGGGCAATAAGTGCTGGTTAGCTTCATTAAGGTTATACTTGCGGTACAGTTATAATTAGAATGAAAGGAGCAGAGTTATTTTGTACTAGTTCAAGTGAAGTAGTAAGGCTAACGTGACTGGGATCCCATATTGCAGATGTGAAATGTGAAAACACTCGTGTGCTCAGATTTAGGCGCACGTTAAAGAACCCCAGGTGGCCGAAATTTCCGGAGTCCTCCACTACGGCGTGCCTCATAATCAGAAAGTGGTTTTGGCACGTAAAACCCTATAATTTAATTTTTGGAACGCAGAAATAATACAACAGAAGCGAAGTGTATTCTACTTTGCTGCTGGTGTAAACTTTTGGCCTGAGCGTAATCGTGAAGGCGTTGTTTTTCTAAATGTTTAAAATGTTTTACACTTGGTTAAAGAAATATTACCTCTATGTTTGGCTGGTTAAGCTGTGCGCCACCAGGTGGCTTGACCGTGCAGACCAATTAGGGCGCTCGCGTACGCCCACGCTAGTCAACGCTAAAGCTCCTTCACAGCAGTATGGAGGGGCTTTACCCCTCGACCCACTCATCGAGACGCCCAGCTCGCCTCTGGTTACCGGAATACCGGGTAGGCTTGGCGCAGCGACAGAATGCTCGCAATGCATGCATCTGCGGTAGCTCTCGCTTCGGAATGACGGCCAGGCGGCTGACGAAGAGGTTGGAAAGGCTTCGTGCGCTGGCTCCAAGACAACCGGAAGTACACGACACGACGCCCCGTTGTGACGCAAAGACAGCGAAGGCGGAGCTCAGCCCCGATCTCTCGGCGGCCGAGTTAAGGAGAAAAATCATGGTTATGGAGGAAGGTAACTTGTAATCGTCCGAAGCTCTCTTAATATGAGACGCTTCACAAATATCGTCCGAATAGTTTACTGTTGCAGTACCCTACGCGTATAGGAAATTTGCCCGAACCGCTTCAGGCATCCTTTAATGTGCTTTTTGTTCAAGCACAGCTGAGGCTGCCCCAGAAAAGAGTTCAAGAGGAATTTTTAGCTCGGAAGGCCCTATGTAAATTCATGGGGACGGAGAAATAGTTTTTCTCTACAACCACTGCACTGATTTTGATTAGGTATGTTTTATTTAAAAGAAGGGGTTAAAATCTAGTAACGCCGGCAAGTGGATATTTTAGCTAGATCGCCAAATTTTAATGGAAATTCTTGATAAGTTTAAAATCTGAGAGACCTCAAGTATCAAGCTTACAGTTCTGTAACTTAGGAATAAAAGAAGACACCGTTTCGCCCGAAGAGCGAAGCATCGATTGCTATAGCAAATTAGTAGACAACTATACGAAGTTGGGATAGTAGCTTTATCGGCCGTATAAACTTGGAAACATTAGATTACTAACTGTAGCAACAAGGTTGGTGTCACACTCGACGAGCGCGGACACTCGCTGTCAAAACGCTGGTGTGAGCAAGCGTGGCAGCAGCAGCGAGCGACGTGACTTTCCTGAGAGTATCGCTTCAACGCAATAGCGGCGAGAAAACAGCGCGCACAAAGGTATGAGCCGTCTGCAAATCCCTTTCAAAACACGGCGCGCGCGACCGTGCGAAGTACGCACTTGTTGGCAGAGTCCATGGAGGAGTCAAAGCCCCCCATCCGTCCCGCTTTCCTCCATATATGGCGCGCGAGTCGAGCCGCGGTTGGGTCGCGAAGTGCGAGGTTGCTGCCGGAGCACAACTCCGCCACCTCCCTTCCCCCCACGGACTTTTGCGCGACGGAAGACGGCGCATTTGCTCTCCGCTTCCTTCCTTCGCGCGCGCCAGGTTGAGCCACGATCGGCGGCTCACCCTCGCAAGCTGTTGCTCGCCCGTACACAACACACGGCGCGCGGCATCGATTTTATCGCCCTTAGACTTTATATGGATCCTCACGGCGACGGCAACGCCGTCGCTGACGGTAGAAATGCGTATGGAGTGTCTATATAATTGCTATCGCAATAAAAACTACATCACGGATTTGTAAGGCGCGCGTAATAATACGTTTAAAGCGGACAAAATTTGTTTATTATACGCTGCTCTGAAATATACCTTAATTTGTAAGTAAGTTTCGCAAGACCCTCGTAAAAATAGTAACAAATCATATACCACATTCTTGCGCTTGAAATGCTGTAACGTATGCAACTTACAAAACTGCGATATCTGTTGGTGCAGAGTTACAGATTTGTAAACTTCGCGCTTCTTTGTGTTGAAAGTTACTGGTTTTCAGAAATTTGTGAAAAAGTTCGAGGTTCTAAATAAAGGTGCTGCTTCCAAGTGTTTGTAGAACTTAACTTGCTCTCTCGAAATCAACAAATTTCATTCAAATCGGTCCACCGGTTGTTGCATAAAACATTTTTTGCCTGTGTTTTACATGTATCTGTTGAATAAAGTAATGAGTTCGGCCGGAGCTAGACAATTCCCTTCAACATAGCTACGCGAGCGTCACCAAGGCTGTGGCTGAGGAATTAGAGATGTGCGCAAATATTGGCGAAGTTACGGCCGCAGCCGATCGTTCCGCCTTTCCAAGCAACTTCTTGTTTTTATATCCGCGCAGAATGTCGGCCGCAGGCACGCTGCTTCCTCACGGCCAACACCTTGTGACTGCGGCTGCTGTTCGAGCCGAGTCGATGGTGCAGCGGCATACGCGCATGCGGCTCAATTGCGGGCCTGTTGACGAGATCGCGGAGCCAATAAACTGGGGCCGCCGACCCACGCAGAGCTTGTTTTCGCCCTGCCTTGGAACTGTCCAGGAGTGTGCTGAGCGGCTTTGCGCCAAAGCCACACGCGGCGCGACCTTGGGGCGCCTCGCTGTCGGTTCAAGCATCGTGGCCGTCGGATTGCGGTGAGCACCAGCGGAACCGCTGTTTACACACAAGCAATGGAACAGAACTACCTACCCCGATTAACATCACAATTAGACAACGGACCGAAAATTAAGCGAAATCGCCAAATGCCTCCAGAAAGCGGTTGAGCGATGTCTCTTCAACCAATGTAGGCAGCAGGCGCACTAAGTTCTAGGGCACTGCATGGTTTCAGAGTGTTTAAACGCTTCTCTGTGCTCGTATGATTTTGATACGGAGTAAGAAAAAACCTCAAGAGTACAAAAGCGTTGTGTGGTTTTTCACTTCATGGAGGCGCCTCAGGGTTCGCAGCCGCTTTTGACCTACGTCTACGCAGACTAGTGCAAGCGCGCGATCACTCATATATGCAGTCAGTGTCATTTTTAACGCAGAAAAAAAGCACAGGTCTGTGCATCATTACGCTCAATAAGTTCATGTTAGAATCATTACAGAACGGGTGAACAAGCATTTATTGACTGGTAATAACCGCAGTTTCTCAACTGTGTTTTGGTATAGCCGGCTTAGGTAAAATGCTTTCTGATTTGTCTGCAATTATGAAACGACAAACCCACCGTGGTTGCTTAGTGGCTTTGGTGTTGCGCTGCTAAGCACGAGGTCGCGCGATGAAGTCCCGGCCACGGCGGCCACATTTCTTTGGGGGCGAAATGCAGAAACGGCCGTGTACTTAGATTTAGGTGCACGTAAAAGAACCAAAGGTGACCAAAATTAAACCGGAGTCCCCCACTATGGCATGCCTCATAATCAGATCGGAGTTATGGCGCTGAAAACCTCATAGTTTAACTTTTAAGGAGTTTCTAGACAATAGCAAGATGGGGATGACGCGCTAACTAAATTATATCCTTTAAAGATGTGTTTAGCATCAATGATATGTTCAGCATAAGGATTGCCTGAAATTTGACGTGACTATCTTTAAAATCGGTCAGGGGTGGTTGCTTGGTAAAACTGAACGTAGCTAAAACATGGTAAAGCATCATCGCTTATATCTTTGTAACCGTGGTATCTGCGCGCCGTACTTTGTCATCGTTCTGTGGATAAAAAATAAACTGTTACTCGATCATACATGTGTCGCGTGCACCGATAACGCCGTTGTCTCGTCACGCATGGTCGCGTTTGAGAGAGAGCTCACATGGCTGTAGGTATAATTTATCTAACTCAAAATAGTGCTCATCAGACTTTATCAGGGCGAGAAGTGTGCAAGTTGTAGCATGAATTTCAGGCTTGGTCGGCTAAACTTCCTCCCCCCCCCCCCCTGCACTTGTGCTCGACACGCAGGGTCTAGAAGTAGCGTGAAGAAACTCGCGGCAGCAAAACAGACGGATATCCAACCACTTTTGACCGGGCCGGAACGTGTCCGTCTCCATGGAAGCCCAGGCGCAGGAGACACGCGCAGGATTCCCAACCATCCACGAGTGGTGCAGCGGGCTGGAGCGGCGCAGGGCCCTCTCGGGCGCCACCGGTACGGAAGTCATTTCGTTACCCTAGTGACCAAACAAACGGGACCACTGCCAATGCGGCGATCACGATTGAAAAATAAACCATAAGACCCCTACTGCTGTAACATAAATTCAACGTGTAAGCTTTTGTAATATGTTAAAAATGTAACTTGTGCATATGGCTGCGTACATTTCTGTACCCTAGAGCCATAAACCCTCTGCGGCAGGCACAAGATGTTTCACATAGCTCACTACGGCTGGGTCTCTGATACAGCCTACCTAATCGTTTTTCTCTTATGAATGATTCTGGCGTAAGATGTTTTTGTGCATACGGGCACTGGGACATTATATATATATATATATATATAAACGAGAAGGAAGGGGGTTAACCGAGGGACCCGATATTTATTAGTCATATAATGAGAAGCCAACAAACACTGACACCAAGTACAACATAGGGGAAATTGCATGTGCTTAATAAATGAAATAAAGTAATTATAAATTAATGGAAATTAAAGTGGATGAAAAAACAACTTGCCGCAGGCGGGAACCGAACCCACAACCTTCGCATGTCGCGTGCGATGCTCTACCAATTGAGCTACCGCGGCGGCGTTTCCCCATCCACTTTATTGGGTATTTATGTGTACTAGTAGAACCCTGGGAGTGTTAGCCAGCGCCCCCACTCACAGACCTAGGCGGCGGACGTGGAACGTCTTTTTTGCCGCAGGCGTCACGAGAACGTGATCTTTTCGGGTGAAGGCAACTGGTCAATAAACCCACATATGCTACCTGAAGGCATCAATGTTGCCGGATTCGAGACCCTCGTTATGTAATAAACGAGAAGGAAGGGGGTTAACCGAGGGACCCGATATTTATTAGTCATATAATGAGAAGCCAACACTAAATTCCAACACTAAACCAACACTAAATTCACTAAACATGAACATAGTTGTTTTTTCATCCACTTTAATTTCCATTAATTTATAATTACTTTATTTCATTTATTAAGCACATGCAATTTCCCCTATGTTGTACTTGGTGTCAGTGTTTGTTGGCTTCTCATTACGTGACTATATATATATATATATATATATATATATATATATATATATATATATATATATATATATATATATATATATATATATATATATTATGTTGGTCGTATTCTGAAATCATTATTTCATGACGGCGTCAGAAGTTATAAATCCACAACGTTGTCAAGCAAACATAGAGAGAGATAACATGATAAAGGAAAAAAATAGGAAACATGGTTATGTTATGGTGGTCAACGCCTCAAGGAAACGCACCTTGCTTGTGCAAAGGAAGAAAGGAGCCGAATTCACAAGGCTTCTCGGGCGTAATTCACTAAGCTCCTCCGTTCGTACGCAATTTCTTAGCCAAAAGGTTCTTACGCTAAGAAAAGAGCGTAGCCGAAGTGGCAGCAGACGTAAAGGGCGTCGTATGAGAACGACAAGGAAACAAAGCCCGGATTCAACTACAAGGAAAGAAAGAAGCGTGGTAAACTGATAGCATGATTGTATATCATGCCTATGTATATAGTTGCGGCGCACCTCTTCGACAGCTTCCTTTTCCGGGCGTCTGCTACAGCGCCGACAAGCGCGACCGCGCTCACCCTTCCATCGCATCGTCAAAGCATAAGCAGTGCCCATGTTAAAAAACGACTGAACGACTTTAGACTAATTAGGCAAAAATAAAACCGCATAATAAATAGTTTACACAGCCTCAAGGGAAGGTCAACAGCACCTGCATATCCATCGGGATGGCATGTGACCGCGTTGAACGCAGTTTCAGACCACTCACGTGCATATAGACTACCTAGGCAGCCGGTACCGGTCGACAATGCAACGATGTATAGGCGAACGCCAACGGACGACGAAACGAACGCTCCCTGCGCACAGGAACCCAAGGAGGGCACTGAGCGCTATAAAAGTCAAATGCCGAAAGAAGGGAAGGCTGCCGACAGTGCAGCATTTATTGCAGAAAATTTTGCCATGCAACATCCGTACGTGAACGCTTCTCTGCCTATCACAGTGAAGTCGTATCAGCATTCATCGTTTCTTCTTGGCTTTTCCGTCACGATGATGCATCGCACGAAGTCAACGGTTTGCATCTTGAAAAAGGGCCCAGTAGAGACGTAAGAGCTGTCTCTGGGCGCCCCTTGTCCAACCCCAGACGGTCTTGTCGAACAGCGTCCGCCGCGGCTGCGGGAGGCAAGTGCCGCCGCCAGGTACCTCCCGATGCTATAGGTACAAACGCACTACGGGCCTGCAGGTGCTCCGCCATTATGGGACCTCAAAGCTTGGAAAGGGGCGTTTGTGTCCAACCGCAGCCGAGGCGGGCGCTCTACAACTAGGTAGCGTAAAAGCGGCAGCAGAGGCCGTTATGTAAACATTCCAATGCGGCATCGCTGTACGAAGTGAACTTTAAGCCGACAGTAACGATACCCGGTGGACTTTTCACGCTCTAGAACATGCGAAGCCGAAGGTATCACTGAAGCAGAGTAGGAGTGTATCTGACGACTTACAGATACTTGCACTGTGGTTGAACGTAAACATGGCTGTTCCATATAAATGAAACAATTCTTAAGGTGTTATCCGAACGCTGCAAGCACCACGGCTTTGGCAACTCCAGAATCCGCTACTTGAGCTGGCGACAATGCCCAAACGGCACCGGGCGGTCCAATGGTGCAGTGACACCGGTCAACTTGCCTGGGTGCCAGTGCCTGCGGTCCCTCCTGAGAGCGGCTGACGGGACCTAGCAGCTCCGCGGTTCGCGTGGCCGCCAGCATTGCTGCCGGCACAATTACGCTGGCAAAAGCCGGCGGAGCTTTTCGTAAACGCGTGCCTTATGCCCCTGGAGCTCCAGAGTGGTGGGTGTCCCTCCCAGGTGCCAGGGAGCGGACAGCTCCCCAAGCCGACGCGCCCGCGCACAGTCTGCGTACCGTGAGTGCATCGCCACGAGACTGCGCATGCGATAGTGGGCTATTAGGTGAAAACGAACACACGTAGAATTTGCGAAGTACACCGCGTGTGTACGGACGGTAAGGTCAGGGTAACGCAGCCTTCTCTTTTTATGCCTAAGCGTTCTATGTGTTCTTGTTATTGTGGTGTGTTATAAGTGGGATGTGTGATCATGGCGTAAAGGAGATAAAGGCAATGTCTATTTCCAATGCACCCTTTACTGAGCGCTGAGCCCATCTATGGGCCTACGAACCTTCACAGTCACATAAATGACCTCACAATATACCGGTAGTAACGCCTGTCGTGCTTGCAGAAGCTATATACGGATGTTCAGCTGGATAGGCGGATAGAACGAGGCTAGAAACTGTAAAGTTAGCTCAATCTATGTTGGTATAAAAAATGAGAGTTCCATTTGTGAGTCGTGGCGTACTTTATAGTTAGCCGATATGTGTGATAAGATCGTTTGCGTCCGATGACTGGTGCCTGTTCAGCAGCACGCAGTGTTCCAGGTACGTCCCGGGCTTGGGAACACAGCAGACAACTGACGCTCGTAGGAATCCTCAAAGGCGTGTCAAATGCGATAATTAGCGAATAACGACCAATCGGACCAAGTTGAGTTTTTTCCCACCGGTTTCCAAAATTTAGTGAGGATTTTCTTTTGCGCAGAGTCACTTGTATTAGTGTAAATGCATGACTTGGGGGGAAGGTGAATTAAACCAGTTGCATTGAAATTTAGCTGTCTGGGCGGTGTCGGAAAGCAAACTAGAGGCGCTATGCGCAAGTAGAACGCCGCAAAGCTGGAACGCGTACTGTTGACAGTTGTTTCTAAATTTCTTGCGAGCAAATAAACTAACTCACCACGTTGAATGAGAAAAGTGCATCTTCTTCTTGCACTGCTAAACAAAAGCATGCTATGAAAACGATATGTCGCCTCGCGGCATAACACGTGTTATGATCAACTTCAGATCTTCCGAGGTAGTTATCATTCCTGCTACCGTGCCTGTAGACAAGGGTACGTTAGCAAGAATATTCCTGCAGCTCAAAGCATTAGTAAAACTAATGCTGGGGAAGAAAACTATAAACGAACAAAACCAAATGAAGGTTAAACGCACATTACCATAATTTATCAAAGCACCCGCCTGAACAAAGTACACTGCGCGATTTGCAACACCAGCAAGATATTTAAAATAAACAAAGAGAAAGCAATGGACTGGCCGGGAAGAAAGAATTAATCCCGAGTGAAGTGTTTCGAACAAACCGGTAAAGTACGAGTCACGTTTTCCCGAAGTGGAAGTTTCTTATCCAAGTCGCTGTCCGATGCGCGTCGTCGGCTTCTTTCTTGAAGCGGTGAAATTATACATTGCTGTTATTCCACCGCGATAACACGCATAATAGTACACAAAAAGGTATTTCGACATCCGTCTTTTTTTCATTTCTGCTCTTGTGCCCGGCGGCATCACGATGACTTGAGGACTACGAGGTTTAGCACATGCCATGATAGGCCACCCTGGCGCTATAACGTAAAACTATTCCAAACTTTTCTATTCCCATTCTTCAATCGGCCCACCGCGATTGGTCCAAAACTTTTTGGACCACCCCCACTTCATCTGTATGTCACGCGACGTCACGAAAACCGCGATAGCTCCCCATCTGATACGACATGTACACACTGATTATGCATAATTTGACCGAACAAAACAAAGATAGTTATTCATTATTGGACGCCTTTTTGTCATTAGCCCTCGGTTACTGCTCAAAACTTTTCAGGCTGCACCCACTTCCCCTGCCTCTCACGCGACGTCGCAAAACCGCAAAAGCTTACCACGTCAAAGTGACGCGTACGCGTTAAAGATGCATTAGTATGCCGAACAAAACTGAATTTTCTTCTGAATAGCCGCAGGCTGCTCCGTTCCCAAAGGAATAATAAATCGCTGCCGCCGATCGCTTCGACACTGGCTACTCGCCCCTGCCGGATCATCATCATCATCATCAGCCTGGGTACGCCCACTGCAGGGCAAAGGCCTCTCCCATACTTCTCCAACAACCCCGGTCATGTACTAATTGTGACCATGTCGTCCCTGCAAACTTCTTAATCTCATCCGCCCCCATAACTTTCTGCCGCCCCCTGCTAAGCTTCCCTTCCCTTGGAATCCAGTCCGTAACCCTTAATGACCATCGGTTATCTTCCCTCCTCATTACATGTCCTGCCCATGCCCATGCCCATTTCTTTTTCTTGATTTCAACTAAGATGTCATTAACTCGCGTTTGTTCCCTCACCCAATCTGTTCTTTTCTTATCCCTTAACGTTACACCCATCATTCTTCTTTCCATAGCTCGTTGCGTCGTCCTCAATTTGAGTAGAACTCTTTTCGTAAGCCTCCAGGTTTCTGCCCCGTAGGTGAGTACTGGTAAGACACAGCTATTATACACTTTTCTCTTGAGGGATAATGGCAACCTGCTGCACATGATCTGAGAATGCCTCCCAAATGCACCCCAGCCCATTCTTATTCTTCTGATTATTTCCGTCTCATGATCCGGATCCGCAGTCACTACCTGCCCTAAGTAGATGTATTCCCTTACCACTTCTAGTGCTTCGCTACTTATCGTAAGCTGCCGTTCCCTTCCGAGACTGTTAAACATTACTTTAGTTTTCTGCAGATTAATTTTTAGACCCACTCTTCTGCTTTGCCTCTCCAGGTCAGTGAGCATGCATTGCAATTGGTCCCCTGAGTTACTAAGCAAGGCAATATCATCAGCGAATCGCAAGTTACTAAGGTATTCTCCATTAACTTTTATCCCCAATTCTTCCCACTCCAGGTCTCTGAATACCTCCTGTAAACACGCTGTGAATAGCATTGGAGAGATCGTATCTCCCTGCCTGACGCCTTTGTTTAGTGAGATTTTGTTACTTTCTTTATGGAGGACTACGGTGGCTGTGGAGCCGCTATAGATACCTTTCAGTGTTTTTAAATACGGCTCGTCTACACCCTGATTCCGTAATGCCTCCATGACTGCTGAGGTTTCGACAGAATCAAACGCTTTCTCGTAATCAATGAAAGCTATATATAAGGGTTGGTTATATTCCGCACATTTCTCTATCAACTGATTGATAGTGTGAATATGGTCTATTGTTGAGTAGTCTTTACGGAATCCTGCCTCTTACTTTGCTTGACAGAAGTCTAAAGTGTTCGTGATGCTATTTGCGATTACCTTAGTAAATAGTTTGTAGGCAACTTACAGTAAGCTGATTGGTCTATAATTTCTCAAGTCTTTGGCGTCCCCTTTCTTATGGATTAGGATTATGTTAGCGTTCTTCCAAGATTCCAGTACGCTCCAGGTCATGAGGCATTGCGTATACAGGGTGGCCAGTTTCTCTAGAACAATCTGCCCACCATCCTTCAACAAATCTGCTGTTACCTGATCCTCCCCAGCTGCGTTCCCCCTTTGCATAGCTCCCAAGGCTTTCTTTACTTCTTCCGGCGTTACCTGTGGGATTTCGAATTCCTCTAGACTATTTTCTCTTCCATTATCGTCGTGGGTGGCACTGGTACTGTATAAATCTCTATAGAACTCTTCAACCACTTGAACTATTTCATCCATATTAGTAATGATATTTCCGGCTTTGTCTCTTAACGCATATATCTGATTCTTGCCAATTCCTAGTTTCTTCTTCACTGCTTTTAGGCTTCCTCCGCTTCTGAGAGCCTGTTTAATTCTATCCATATTATACTTCCTTATGTCAGCTGTCTTACACTTGTTGATTAACTTCGAAAGTTCTGCCAGTTCTATTCTAGCTGTAGGGTTAGACGCTTTCATACATTGGCGTTTCTTGATCAGATCTTTCGTCTCCTGCGATAGCATAGTTTACTGGTATCCTGCCTAACGGAAGTACCACCCACTTCCATTGCACACTCCTTAATGATGCCCACAAGATTGTCGTTCATTGCTTCAACACTAAGGTCCCCTTCCTGAGTTAAAGCCGAATACCTGTTCTGTAGCTTGATCTGGAATTCTGCCGGATAGCATGGGTTTATTTGCGTGTAATACAACTTTTTGCGTGGCCGTGTAACGTTTTCGAGAACTTTCGGCTCGTTTACTACCTCATTCTGCCAACTCTTCCTTGCTGAGGATCCGTTTTAGCGTCATTATTAAGCTTCCGTTCATGCCGCCGCGATTGTGGACGAGCCACCGCAAGCTAAGTAAAAGAAAGCGGACCAATCGCAGGCGCCGGCACCACACTCTTCATCCGGTTATCGATATTTAGTGCAGTGGCTCGGCCCCATCGAATCCCTCTCCACTTGAGCGTGCTCCTCGCCTCTTGTGAGCAAATTAGATAAGACAAGCCGCTCAGTGCAGGCAATGTTATTAATTTTCCAAGCAAACAAAAATGACCTCATATGAACGAGGGGAGTGACCTCATATGAACGAGGGGGCGGTCACCCGCATGGTTGTCTGTTCAAACAACCCTGCGCGTGACCGCCCACTGCTTGCGTGGGTGGTTACGCAAATTTGACGTCAGGAGATTGGAATAAAACATATTGGAATAGTTTGACGTTATACGGCCCCCTCTTTCGCTTCAAGCCCGAACCAGGATCGGCTATTTCTCGGTTCGCGGGCTAGGTGGCGAGCATTTACTTGGAGTTTCGATTCGTGTTAACTTCGTTTAGTGCTTCAGTACAAGCAATACAATGTGCACTTCGCCACTAAATAGACTGGAATGTCGTAGATTCCTCCAAACCCGCTCAATTAGGTGATCCGACTGTGCACTCCGGGAGAGAACATGCTTAGGCAATATTCCAGCCATGCAAGTGCTGGTCTTGCTGATACAGTGCGTTTTAGTGAGGACGCTCAGCATGGTGCGTTAAACAATCTCGCTACACCAGGCCACCGTCACCAAGTTTTTCATGCCGTTATGTTGACTACTGCGGAGCAGGCGCGAAGAACTTAAGGTTCCTAGACAAATTTTCAAGGTAGCGTAACTCCTCCTTTTCTGCTTGCTTCCTCCTCACCGTCGCTCTACGGAAGCTCTCCTAAGAATGCTCAAAACTAATCGGGGCGTGCAAGAGAATAGGAATGTTTGTTACTTACTTCCACATGCACTATAAATTCTTTTTTCATGAAAGCATGATTTCACAGAAAGATTAAGTATTCGTTTAGTTTCTAGTATAAGGTATATTACATTGACCCGTGTACTTATTTATCCTTCTCTCGGGGACTGCATTTCACCCGCCAACAACTTAAGATTATCGCTCAGCGCAAGACGCGCCTGCATGATTTCGAGTTTACTCGAATGTTATCGTTGATTCTATCTGTGTGTATATTCTCGCCGAACCTCTTATGATTAGATTGTATGCACGACACAAATTGTGTAGTAGTTTCTGGAAGGCAAGCAGTCACCAGCGATTAGCCCGGAACTTTCGATGAGTCATGCATAAAAGCCGACGCACTTGACCCGCAGATCACATTTAGGATGATCGCCGACGGTGTCCTGTGAATGTCACTTGCTTTTAGGGGCACCCAAAATTTCGCCCAATAAGGAGTTGGTAGACATTTTGTTACTGTGTTCTTCACCATCACTACTACGTCCCAATATGAAGAAGAACAATCTGTGCTTACTGTCGGCATTGTACAAATGGTATTCTATAGCAATAGCCATGGGGTCTCGTACGTTATCTTGCATGCGCCCGCGTCGATCCAAATTCACGCTTGTTACTTGCTCTCCACCCCGACGGCAAGAAATAAGTGGTGAGTCAGCCATCGCTTAGTTTCATCTCATGCAGAGGGCTGGACTTTGAGTATGTTTTGTCGTCGTTATTAGATAATGTTATTCAGATTGAGGTATGATTTGTCGTCGTTATTGAGAACGCCGTTAGGCCTACACAGACGATGCCGACGTGTAGTAGTAGTAAAACATTGCTGGCTCTCCTGTACTCGAGAGTAGGTGTGAGCGTGAAATAGCTACCGGCAAAGCAGGTTGGTTGGAGATGATAGTAGCCAAAATCTTAAAGTGGGCCTAGTGCATGTTCGCAATGGCCCACCCCACCACACCATATGTGCACTGGACCTCCGAAACGGCTGTGTGACCAGGCCGCCGGTGCGAACACGCAGCCGGCGTCGGTGATGCAGCAACAAGTATTTCAGCATTCTAAATATCGGCCCCGTTTACTTAAAGCCTGGGGCTTCGCTTAATTTGCAGTAGACTCTTTCTCAGCTGTTCCTTAAGATTTGCTTAGCCGACAACAGGGGCAAACGTTCTCCTAAATATGTTTACCCACGCCGTGTCGTCTGCCTGGCGTTTAGCTCGCGTTTGCTCGTAACCATCATCGCGTACCTTACAAGAGCGGAGTAGTAAAATAATGATGCAGGGAACAATTAGGCTTTTAAAGCGTACCGCATCGTCAACGCATCACCTACGCTCAGGCTGTGGCGCCATCTGCTAAGTTAAAATCGGAGCACTTTTACCCGTCGGCAGACAGATAACAGTTACAGAGATAACTCGGCACAATCAAACTCACCTGTGCACCACGTCACACTGGCATCAGGGGAAAGGCACTCGCCCGCATGATGGCCACTGCGCACGCAACATGCCAACTCGACAGGGAGGCGAGCATTGAACCCGAACCAATATATTGGAGCCGAACGACAATCCTTAAACATTACAGGAGGACTCGAATTGAATTCGCCCCACCCCATTGGAAACTAAGCGGATCAAGTCACCTAGAGGAGGTAGCGAACTAAAACTTACAAACACGTGCATCTTCAACACAATATGGATCAAGAGAGATATCCATATGAGTGCCCGTGGTGCAGGGCCGAGCCCACGCTCGGACACATCCCGTGGTAATTCGCCGAGGCGCATCGAGAAAAGATTAAAGAAACCACAACACCAGAAGGATCCTTGCTCTCCAGCTCCGAGGAGGCGGCCCAAAGGGCTGCCATACTCCAAGCGAGCTGCAGAATTCACGCCATTTAAGCCCTATAGAATAGGGACCCGACCAGCCTGAAGACCGCTTGTCATATTTTATACAATAAACACTTTTAAGCATGAACTGCTTTTAGCTCCTATTGTCCGCGACCGTCAAGTGACCTTGAGCCAAAAGCCAGAGCCGTTATTCTGGCACTCAAACGAGAACATCTGAGGTAGTTGCAAGAACAAAACGAGATCATGCGGGCAACCAGTCAAAACTTAAGAAAATGCGGTCTCTGTCCCCGAACCCTTTGTACAGGACCGCATTACATATGCTAGTTGCTGCCTAAACAAGTTACAAAAAATATTGCTTCCTAGTTCTTTCTAATGTTTCTTCACAATATCACTCAAGCTGTATAATTCTAGTACGCTCAAGTTTTATTTGCCATTTTCAAATAGCGACGTTTAAAAGGCAGATACAGGGCACCATAGGTGGAGAGTTTTGATATTTACGGAACCCCCCCCCCCCGCCACACACACACACACACACACACACACACACACACACGTATATATATATATATATATATATATATATATATATATATATGATTTATTGCACGTCAAGAAACTTTGTATACCTCCAAGAATTGAGCGCTGAAGTGACGGTGTCATATGAGCACGTACAAGACCGTATAGTAGGAGAGTTCAATTTCACAGCCTGAGTCCTCTCGGCGGTGTAATCAACCTTCGTGTAATTGTCGCATACTTGGCTATCACTAATACTGCTTCGCCTTTCCCGAGAAACTGCCGTCTCTCTCTTTTCAATTTCTGTCAGTCCGAATATAAGCGCTGCTGCGCATGACTGCAGTATTCTGATTTCAAGTGAATCCGGCTAGGCCTCATTTCGTTTGCTGAATGTTCCCTAACAGTGTTCCCCACCTATCATGCACCAAGACTTAAAAAAGAGCACTTGCGCTACTAGAAGAAAACCTAGTGCATATTGTTTCTAGTACAGCGGAGTAGCTGCCAGTAATTATTTCGTTACTGAGATTTAATTGAGTAATTGCAAATAATTAACTAACTCGAGAAGTACTCTCCTAAGTACTCTCCTAAGTGTCAATGATTCATTTGTAGGGACTAAAAATGACATCAAACTGATGTGTTTTCAGCGATGTACTAATTGCGTACAATTTTTTTCGACCAGCAAAGAAACCTCACGAAGTACAAAATATACCACGTGAGTGCGCTCCCACCCGCATTATAAAGCAGCGCCCTCAAATATTCTGATTGAAAGCAACTGCATTGCCTGTCGCAAAACCGAAGAAACAGCGCATAACATTGATAATGGTACGCAAGGAGCACCAACAGCAGGTATCGCGGTTTCGCAGCTATTCCTTCCCTATATTTCTACGTCACACTTATTATCCGTCTCTCAAGGCCGACTGATCACATTGATAACAAGAGCCCCTTGATAACGCGGCCGAAGCGCCGCTCTGACCACGCACGAAATGCGAAAAGTAATGTAATAGGCAGAGAATGTTTCAAAATCCTGGCTTCGGTTACACCGCGCCGAAAGATTTCGCGCGAAGCTATATTTTGCGCCAGAAACTTGCTTCGGACGAAAGCCAAATTAAAGTGACCGTTTTATTTTTCATGAAAGTGTATACGTGATGCAAAAACAGGTTCGTGTAAAAAAAACAACAACACAAAAGCGAAATAAACAGACCGGGAAGCGAGCAACGTGTAGAGAAAAGGCAAAACCGCTGCGTTCAAGAAAGTAAGTATACCACTTTTAAATGAGCCGAATTGGCAATCAGAATGTCTGCACGAAAAAAAAAAACAGATTTCAGTGTGCCCTTATTATCTATGAATTCGCAAGCCCCGCTTAACACCAGCTGCTGCCTAGAGTTAGGTCTCCTTCTGCAGCTAAACGCAGTACTGAGTCCGGTTTATCACATTTTCAGTGGCTTTTCTGATCACCGACGCCCGAATTCTACGGCAGACATCCGTTATCCTTGCCTTGAACTAATCTTACGTCCGTCTCGAACAAGTAAGCAGGATCTTTCACATAACCTCAAAGAGAGAAATCGAGTGGAGAGAGGTCAGGCGACCTAGCTGGCCAATTTACACGCCCGTTCCTTCCAATCTATTACGCATGAAAAGTCGCATCCAGCCAATTTCGTGTTCGGCTGTTGCTGTGTGCAGGTGCCCCATTTTGCTGATGCCGCAGTGTGTGGAAGACGTGACAGCGGGACTTCGCTGAGAAACTCATCCACCACTCCTTCAAGGATTTCGTCCGCGTAACGCTGTACAGTCAGTGTGTGATCGAAGAAGATGGGACTGATTATAACACCGGCCTAAATTCCGCACCCCACATTGAACGGCCAATGGCACTGGTGCTGATTGCGCTTTACGCAGTGTGCTTTGTAGTCACATCAATAGTGTGTATTATGCAAATTTACCTGGGCGTTCCTGTGAAAATTGGCTTCATCTGTGCACATAATGTTGCTCAAAAAGTCCGGTGACTCATCGGCTTTTGTGAGGACACAATTAGAGAAATCTAGGCGATTCTACAGATCCCTATCTTTCTAGCATTGGTGCTGGTTAAAGTGGCACAGGTGGAATGCCGTCGTTTAGAATCCTCCAAACTGATCACTTGGAAATTGGTGCCTGCGCGGCCACGTCCCGCACGCTAGCATGAGGGTTTGAGGCCGTAACTGCTAGAACATCCGTTCGAAGGCTAGGACTCAAGATGGAGTCCTACGACGCTGTTTCTTGAATCTGCCAGTTTGTCTCAAGTTTTTATCATATCTGATGATAGTCAACGTGTTTGGTCTACCGCCGCACTTCCATGACTGATATATATTTGCTGCCTTCCTCTTGTTGCCATTTGCAGATCCCAAGGCAAGGATCATGTTAACCTTCTGCTCATGAGAGAAAGACATGGCCACTGGGACGAAACATAACGCACCTTTAAACTTTTGCACTTACGTTGTCAATTCGTTTTTGTGGTAATAGGTTTTGGGAAAAAAAAAGATATCCGTGCACTTTATCTACGCTAAGACAACAGCTATCACAGTTTGTTTCTAATTACCACAAAACGCGACGTGTTACTTCGGCCGGGGGGCGGCAGTTAAAAGGCACCACCTCGATCACGATATTTTTCGTTATTTCCTTCATTTCGTTCTGGATAACTCAGAAGAAGCCTGTTCGAGGGCGCTGCTTTATGATGCAGGTGGGAGCACAGTCACGTGATATTCTCCATACTTCTCGGGGTTTATTTATCAGTAGGAAAAAAATTAGTACGCAATTAGTACGTCGCTGAAAATACCGCAGTCAGATGTCCCTTGGCTGTGCCTTCGTATGCCTCATTGACACTTTGATAATTAGGATAGTACGTCTCGAGTTAGATAATTAATTACAATTACCCAAATAAATCTCAGTAACGAAAAAATTACTGGCAGCTACTCCACTGTACTGTAAACAATATGCACTAGGTTTTCTTCGAGTAACGCATTGCTCTTTTTCTCAATATTGGTGCATGATAGTTCATTGGGACACTCTGTATATATTTAGGACTTTTGCATGCAACTATGTTTCGATCCCTAATAAATATTGTAAATTATAAGGAATGCTTTTTTCCTGAGTCGTTAGCATTGCTTACTGGAATGAGAAGCACCCGCCGTGGTTGCTCAGTGGCTATGGTGTTGGGCTGCTGAGCACGAGGTCGCGGGATCGAATCCCGGCCACGGCGGCCGCATTTCAATGAGGGCGAAATGCGAAAACACCCGTGTGCTTAGATTTAGGTGCACGTTCAAGAACCCCAGGTGGTCAAAATTTCCGGAGTCCTCCACTACGGCGTGCCTCATAATCAGAAAGTGGTTTTCGCACGTAAAACGCCAAATATTATTATTATTACTGGAATGAGAAGCAATACTTAGAGACACAACATTCGTGTGCATTTCATACGCCCTTCATAAAAAACTGCCGAAGTAGTCACTGAAGTCTATAGCTTTTCTTCATGGTCAAAAAAGCACGCAAATCACTTTGAGGCGTGGTGAACATACCTGCAAAATATTCATTCTCTAGGCATAGACTGTCCATACCTTTAGAAATAATATTTATTTGGCTACCTCCATATCTTTCAAAAATATAACAAACTTTGTCCTGTGTGTATATTTAAGTATATTGTGTATGTGCGTGGTGTTTACAGTGGAAATTTAAAACATTGTTGAAATGAAAAAGTAAGGATAAGGCAGCCGGCACTAGTGCTTTTAATGCGATTGTCCTCCTATTGTCAGGATTTGCAGAAATAAAGCGAAAGTATGAAATAAAAGCCATGGACATCCGCATTATAAGTAGGCTGTTAATAGTATATAGTAAGCTATCAGCCCCAATAAAATTTCGAGTAAAAAGTCGAGGAAAGTAAAAAAAAAAAAAACTTCAACTGCTGTGGAGGACAAAGTTCTGGTAATGGCCCTTTAGGTGTGTTGGGAAGGGGGGGGGGGTGAGTAAGTGGGCTACAGCGTTACAGCATTAAATTTGAAGCAAATTAATAAATTATTAATTTTATCTTCAATTTCTCAACGGCCCTAGCCAATCAGTAGTGGCCGAAATGGACAGTCCACTAGGTGGACTCTTACAGTATAAACCCCCAGACCACCATAGACTTCATTGTCATCTTTTGGCACTAAGACAGGGTTGCCTGTGCTCTTTTGAACGCCAGTGGTCCGCGAGTTTTGCGGTGCGGGTTTTGTGTCACCTCGAGAATGAATGAATGAATGAATAAAACTTTATTTGAAACGGCTCTTCGTCCGTGCCGTCCGCCGCTTCGGTGCCGTGTGATCATGTAGTTGCACCCGGAGCGGGGGGTGTGGTGGCGCCCTGGACGTGCCTTATGTGTTGCACAAGGAGCGACCAAAAAGCGGCTTGGTGGGGTTCAGGCGGAGTGGTTCAGCTCTCCCAACAGTAAGGTATAGATGGGCTCAGGGAAGAGGTGGGGAGATAGTACGGCGAGGACTGTGCACGGGGGCAGGTCCAGTACGTGTGGCGAACGTCGGGATAGCCGCCGCACACCGGGCATGCCGGGTGGCCGCGGCGTTGTTCAATAATGTCTTGCATGGCGTCATTCGCCAATGTTAGAGTTTGAGCCTGACGAATTAGGGAACTGTCGCGGCGGGTGAAGGAGGGATCGGGGGCCGGAAGGGTACATGCAGACGAGCGCAGTTCGCGGAGCCTAGCGCGGCTTTGCTTGCGGTGTTCAGCGCGGTGCATTCTGGCGCAATAGGTGTCAGGCCATGGAATAGGAGCGCTCGGTATTTTAGACTCGCGAGCGAGGGAATGAGCACGCTCATTTCCCTGTATCCCCTGATTGCCCGGCACCCACTCCAAGGGGACGTGTAGTGAGGGATGTTGTTGCATGTGTAGCGCGAGGGATGCCCCAATATGACAGGGAAGTAGGTTGTTTGCGAAAGAACGAAGGGCTTCCTGGCTGTCAGAGCGAATGGTTATGGTTGGCGTGGAGTGAGGGGGAATAGTAATGGCTTCCGATATGGCAAGGATCTCGGCGTCGGTTGGAGACGGTACTCCGCTATGCCAACGAGTGATGTCACCCTGAGGGCCGATGACTGCCGTCTTGGATGCGGTCGGCGAGAAGGCGGCGTCAACAAAGTAGGTGTCATGCGCTGGGTCAGTTAGATGGGTCGCCCGCGCCTGTCGCCTGCCTGCGTTGCGTTCGGAGTGCATATTCCGGGGTATCGGTCGGACTTCGATTCGAGGGATGGTTATCCATGGTGGAGGGTCGATGGAAAGAGGTGGGAGGGGTGAAGTGTCGTGTCCCAACATTCGCAGGATGGCGCGTCCTTGGGACGAGGTGCTCAGACGGAGATGCTGAGACTCCCGGTGTGCTTGGACCTTCACATCCAAGGTGTTGTGCAGGGTTGCGCATTCAACATCGATGCTACGGGCGTACCTGGGAACACCCATTTCAATGCGGTGACATCTTCGCAAAGAAGCCTCGAGTCGTTTGGTCTGGGCGCGTGTAAGTGCAACGTATGGCAGGCCATAGAGGATTCGGGAATAGATTGCTGCCTCAGCAATTTTGCGGAGTTCGTGTTCACGCAGGCCTGTGTGGCGCTTGCTTACGCGTGTCATGTGTATGACCTGACTTGCCTGATGGAGAATACGCTGTAGCCACTCCGCACTACGTCCATTCTCTTGCCACAGAAATCCGAGGATGCGGACGGATTTTCTGCGCGGGATAGGTTCTCCGGTCATAGTCAAGGTGATGTGGGCGCGTTCAGCAGCTGCTTTGCGCGTAGAGGAATTCAGTACGACGATGTACTCTGATTTTTCCGGGGAGCATGTGAGGCCTAGCTGGTGTATGTAGGTGTCGACGATGTCTAAGCCGGTTTGAAGTGTGGCTTCCTGTTCGCCTGGGTTTCCGGTGGCACACCAAAGTGTGATGTCATCAGCGTATATTGCATGGCGTAAACCTGTAACGAGGTTGAGCTTTCCGGGGAGGTCCTTCATCGCCAAGTTGAAGAGAGTCGGTGACAGAATGGAGCCTTGTGGCGTCCCTCGGTTTATAGGGAAGCACATGGATGGCTCGTGTCCGGACCCAAGAAGCGCACTTGCCTAGCACTGAGGAAGCCGCAGACGTAGCGAACCATGCGTTCTCCGGGTTTGGTGGCTGATAGGTTGTCAATGATGGCTTGGTGCAGGACGTTATCGAAGGCACGTTTGATATCCACGCCTACAATTGTCCGGAGTTGTGCCGAGCTAGGGTGATCGTAGACATCTGTGGTAATTTGCAGGGCCACGTCTTGGGCGCATACGTGCCTGCGGAAGCCGATGAGTGTGTCTGGAAGATGGCCCTGGCTCTCACGGTGCCATTCTAGTCTAGTCAGGGCCATCTTTCCCATCCATTTTCCCGCGCATGATGTGAGGGATATCGGTCGAAGGTTTTTAAGCGTGTTGGGAGGTTTGCCAGGTTTGGGGAGGAAAATAACTAAAGCTTCCTTCCATGACTGTGGAATGTTCCCCGTCTCCCATGCATGGTTAATGAGGTGTAGAAGGTGCTTCTGGTGGTTTTCGGGCAAGTTGCGGAGCATGGTATATGTTATCTGATCCGGACCCGGAGTCGTATTTCGTCGGAGCTGCATGAGTGCTGACCGCAGCTCCTGGAGTGTGAATGCGGAGTCAATCCCTTCTGGCTTAGTTGGTGATTGCGGAAAGGGTGCAAGTGGTGGTGGGTTGAACTCCGGGTAAAACGTCTCTCGCAGTTCTTGGATAATTTCTCCTGTGGAGCGCCCGGTCTGCATTTGATATCGTTGGAGGGCGTAGCGAGGTTTGGCTTGGCCCATGAGAGTGCGAAATATTTGCCATACTCTAGGTGTGTGAAGCTGGCCATTGAGGTCTTCACATGTTTGCCACCACCGTTGAGATGCCAGTTGTTCAGCGTATTCCTGGCTCTCCTGAGTTATGGTGTGTATACGTTGGTGGAGCGTCCTATTATTCTTTGCACGGCGCCACCAGCTCACCAGTCTGCGGCGTCGTTCCCAGAGGGCTAAGAGGTGAGTGTCGACCTGGGGTTGATCCTCTGTGGCGGCAATGCGGGAAGCATGTTGGGACACAACCTGCAGTACATTGTTTGTCCATTCTGTGGGGTCAGTGTTCTCATCAATCTCATCCAGTGCGAGTCGTTTACGCGCCTTGTTCCAGTCAACGAGACAGATGGTTTTGTGGCGGGGTGTCCGACTTGGCCTTTGTGTACGCAAGGGAAGCCGGATCTCAATAATAGTGTGATCGCTCCCCAGGGTGTCTTGGGTATTCTCCCATTGAATGTTGTAGCGGCTGATTGACCAAGTGAGATCAGGGTTTGTGTCCTTCTCACGTGAGTTCCCCGGTCTGGTGGGAGTGGTAATGTCGTTTAGGAGAGAGACTTTGTAGTTTGACATGAAGGTGTCTAACTTGCGGCCGAGCGCTGATGTTTGGTCATAACCCCAACAGGGGTGCCGACAGTTGAAGTCTCCGAGGATTAGGACAGTATGGTGAGGTGTTAAGCGTTGCTGGGAGGGGTTGTAGCTTGATAACGGCCAGATATTTTGGTTTGGCGTCCAATAACAGTTTAAAATATCTAGACTGTGACCATGAACGTCTGTCCTCGTGCTCACGTGCTCAGTAGTCGATGTATTCATATGCGTAGTGTCGAGTTGGACTGTGGGCAAGGAGCTCTTGACGTAAGTCACCGTCACTGTAGGAGTAAGTGGGTCTGACGTGCCCCGTTGTTTGTATGTAATACTAGGAGCAACAAAATGTTCATAGCCAGTGAGGGGAAAGGTACCGTGGGTCTCCTGCAACACAAGAATGTCCGGTTCTGTTTTCATGAATAGCATATGTTGCAGGAGATGTTTCTTGCGTCTGAAACCACGACAGTTCCATTGCCATATCGTGAGAAATGGGGATGGTGGGGTTGGGATCGGAGGTGTTTGCCTAGAGTTAGTGGCCATGTTGTGATTCAGAAGGGTTATGGGGGATGGCGCGTTTGTGTGGGTGCATAGTGTCCTCTATATGTTGGAGGCGGGTGGAAATTTGCGCAAATTGGTTTGACAAGGGGGTTAGAGCGCTCAGAATGGTGCGTTGTATCTGTTCAGTAATTATAGCTGCGATAGTAGATTCGATCGCTTGTTGCACGATGCGACGAATACGTGCATCTAACTCCTCTGACAGCAGGTCTGAGCTCAATGGGGAGGGCTGCGGAGCGGGGGCAGTTTCTGGGAGAGCTGTACCACTCACCTTTAAAGGCGTAGACTGCGTCTGTCGCTGGTTGGGTAGCGCAGGCCAGTTAGGGTCGTCAGCAGCAGGCTTGGGTTTAGGTAGTTGCTGCCACGAAGGACGGCGCGGATCGTGTTGATCACTTTGTGATTTAGTTCTCTGGCTCTGTCTGAAGTCCATCTTCTGCTTGTGGGCGGGCTTCGGTTTTTGTTTGGGCCCATTTTGACTGGGCTTGCGGTTGTGACTTTGACTCTGGTTGCGACTGCCGCTACGGCTACGGCTGCGGTCGGTGTCAAGTGCCGAAAACCGGTTGCTGGTTGGCACGCTGGAGTCTTCTCGAGTAGGCGGTCGTGGGAGGTGGTGGGCTGCTGGGTGATTTGGATTGATCCGCGTCGGTGGTTTGCGTCGGCGAAGCGCCTCCTCAGCAGCGCGGCGGTGTGGGCAGTTTGCGTCCGTAGCCGGGTGGTCACCCCCGCAGTTGCAGCAGCGCATATCGCACTCGTGAGGAGTAGTTGACGTGTCAGTTCCAGGGGGGAAATGTTGCCCACAATATCTACAGCACGAATATGTCGAGGCGTTGGGGCAGACATCAGATCTGTGTTTGATGCTGTAACAATGCCAGCACTGAAGGCATTTCGGCTTGGGTGGGTAAAGCCGGTAGACCGCTGAAAACAAAATGGCGCTCTTTGGTATTTGAGGCCCCTCTACCGTGATGATGAGAGACGCCGTCTTGCCAAGTTGCCGAAAAGACAGGATTTTTCGGCCTGGAATAAGGAGTTCTTCCTGTACGGCATCTCCCGAAAAGGAGAGTGGTACACCGTGCAGGACGGCGCGGGCGTTCTGTGGGTCGTTGGCGCAGTACGCACTCACAGGGTGTGATTTTCCGCAGACATCCACGGACTTTAAGGCGAGCAGTTTGGTGGTGGCCGATGCACGGTACGTGTCGATGGCGATGAGGTTTTGGGTAGTTCGAATCTTCACAACTGTGTCCTGCCTCTCGAACTTGGCAAGGTGGGCCGCCCGACGAATTTGTAGGCTCAACTCGACTGGTGTTACTGTGGAGAGGTTGAAGCCATCTGTCAGCTTCACAACTATGGTGGTGGCCTCGTCCTGCCGTGGTGCTGCAGGGGTCACGCAGGTAAATGCTCCCTGCGAAGCGTCACCAAAGTCCATGCCCTGTGGGTTCAGCGTGGTGGATTGCGCAGGCTGCGATGCAGTCGTAGCTGTTGAGGGCGGCGGATCCATGCCGAGCACGGCAGCGGCGGCGGCGAAGCGCCTGCAGTGCGGCGCGGGGTCGGGGGGCCCTGTGTTGGGGCCGACCGAGGCCGCCGGTGTTTAGGCGAGGTGCAGTGCGGCGGGCCAAAGTTCGCCCGCGGCGATGACAGGGGGCTCTCAGAGTTCGGCGGAGCTCTCGTTGCACACGTCCGCTCGGGGCGAGCACTGAGCGCCGAGTCCCACCTCGAGAGATGGCAACACGCTGCGTGGTGCCTCCTTCAGGCGCTTTACTTGTTCTAGCTGGGCAGTGCGCTCTGTCTCCCTGGCGTCTTTCGACGCCGCTCGTGCCGCCTTCAGACAATTTTCTTCTAGCTTCGCAGTGTCCATATGGACCAGTGCACAGTATGGCGTACTGCGTTGTGGTGCCGTGAAGTGTGCCGTTGCGAACATGCGCTACAGCGATATTAAGATCGTTGCTAGTGGCATCTCCTACCAACCTTCTTTGCCGGTTGCCATTTCATGCGTACATCTACTCTCGATTACGGGAGAGCCAGCAATTTTTGCTGGACTTGTTGGCGGTAAAAGTTGCAGCTCTAAAGAGGCTGCAATGCACGACCAAGAATGTTCCCGGGCGGAGTATGTGGCATGTGTGGGATACTCATCAGGCTGTTGCCCTACTGCGCATACGCGTGTGGGTGCGTGCGCGTGCTTACGTTAGTTAGTGAGGGGCAGAGAGAAAGTGAGCGAGTTAGTTTGACTCAACGCTTCTGTATTCGTCCGAACACTAGCCCGATACATTAGAAGATGCTAAGGCATGCCCTTTGTATAACACTCACATCAAGCAACTTTCTAATCGAAAAAAGCGCATTTACCGCTCAGTGAAGTTGTCCTCGAGTGCTTCTCATTGGAGAGCATATAAGGCGGCTTGGAACGACTTCATTCAAGCGATAAAATTTTCACAATGTTACTTTCTTACTGTTACTCTCCCAGCCATTCTCAAAACTAGCATCAAAACATTTTGAAAAGTAATTAAGCCTGTTTCTGATAACTTAATCTTATTAGACAGTTCTTCAGGTCAGCCTGTTTCTAAAAATGATTTTGTAACTCACGTTAACGAAAGGGCTCCTAACCAGGCCACATAGAAAATGTCGGTCACAGGCTGGAAGTTGTAACATGCCTTCTAGGGAGCATTCTACGGCAAGATAAATTCAAATTGGTTCATTAATAGCCAAGATAGAAATATTTCAATGCCACGAAGATGATTTCAGGAGACGGGTGTATCCGCCAACATAACATTATCTCCACTTGCCCGTCTAACCACCGTAAGCGAAATTGCTTCCCTGCGTTCTTCCATACTGGAACTCGAGGATCGCGTGACGTATAGGTCACAGGCCCTGCCTTCTTCTTTTCATTCACTTCAATTTCGATTTATTGGTCATTTCCTTGATTCAATTCAGAACTACAAGCAATTTTCCCTATGGTGCCCTTTGTGTCATTGTATGCTGCATTCTTATGAAATGATTAATAAAAATCGGGCCCCTTGGTTTTCTCGGTTACCTTGCTTTTGACGGCATACGCAAGACACAGTCGACCACAGTTCTTCGTCACATTGACTAGCCTCAATACACGCTGCTCATGGAGAAGAATTGCCAAGAGATTCAGGACTGTCTACCTGGCAACATCGAAAAGCTAATTAACGCCGCTGCTCAAGAAGCCACAAGAGCTTCTAGGCCTATTCCTATGTTTTCTCATTTCGAAGCAGAATTGGAGCGGCTTCGAGCAATCCGCCGTCGCGCGGAACGAAGGTACAGGCGCACCAAGTCCATCTGGTCCCTTTTATGGTCATGGTCCCTTTTATGTGACTCGAAGGCAGCTCTCCAGTGTCTGATGTCCCCTTTCAACCACGGACCAAATATGCAACTAGTGGCAGACATCCGACTACTCCACCATCAAGCAATCAACAAAGGGCACAACGTCATCTACCAGTGGATACCGGGTCATTGCGGAATTGCGGGCAATCATCATGCGGATGACGCCACCCGATCGGCCCACGACGGTGCCCGCGTTGTACCACTACCACTGTCACGAACAGACGCAGCCACAAGTCTTCGCTCTCTCGCCCCCGAGCTTACGCAGAATCTGTGGAACACCAGTGAGTTCACGAACGAACGTCTCCACAGACTGGATCCATGTCTGCAACTCCGGCTACCACCAGGGTTACCACGAGCGGAAGCAACACTTCTGTGCCACCTGTGGCTCGGCGTCGCTTTCACGAACTCCTATTCATTCCGTATTGGAATGGCCGACAGCCCTACTTGCGGAACCTGCGACTGCGAGGAGACGATTCAGCACCTCCTTTGTGACTGTCCCAGCTACAAAGTGCCAAGAACAGTGCTCGTAACCGCGCTCGAAAAACTGGACAATCGCCCCTTTACAGAGGAGAAGGCTCTAGGACACTGGTCCAGACGGGCTTCGGCACTCAAGGCCTTAAAGGCTTTGCTGAAGTATCTAAGGACTTGCGAATTGTGCGATCGCCTTTGAGTGTTGTATCGCGTAGTATCGCGGTACTGCGTGAATTTCCTTAATTTTTTTTCTCCTCTTCTTCTTCTTTCTCTTTTTACTCCTTTTACCCCTTTCCCCAGCACAGGGTAGCCAGCCAGTACTTACACTGGCTAACCTCCCTGTCTTTCCTCCTCTTTGTCTCTCTCTCTCTCTTGCTTTTACCATTGCATAAAATATTCACCAAGATCATTTTCAATGGAATCTGGCCAACACTTTACTTAGTCAATCAATAGGACAGGCTGGTTTCAGGAAGGTTTATTCTACAATGAATGCCGTTCATGTATCAATAAGGTAAATGAGAAATCTGTGATTTGCAATGAACCTCTCCATATGGCTTTCATATATTATGAAAATGCATTTGATTCAGTAGAGATATCAGTAGTCTGGAGGTATTGCGTACTCAAGGAGTACAGGAGGCATATGTGAATATCTTGGCAAATTGATACAACGATTCTACAGTTACCTTGTTTCTCCGCAGGAAAAATAGAAAATTACCTTTCAAGAAAGGGGTCAAGCAAGGAGACGCAATCTCGCCAATGCTATTCACTGCATGCTTAGAAGACTTATTCACGCTGTTAGACTGGGAAGGTTTCGGAGTGAGGATTAAGGGCGAATATCTCAACAACCTTCGGTTTGTAGACGACATTTTTCGTATTCAGCAATATTGGGAATGAATTACAACAAATGATTGAAGACCTTAACCAAGAAAGTAACAGTAGAGTTGAACATAATTATGCAGAACAAAAATGTAATGTTCAATAGCGCGGCAAGGGAACAAGAATTCATGATCGGCAGTCGGCCCCTAGAGGCTGTGCAGGAGTACGTTTATCTGGACAATTACTCACAGTACAGCCTAAGCATGAGAAAGCAAGAAAAAGCCGCAGTTTCATCCGAAAGGCGAAGCATCGGTTGCGAGCGCAAATTAGTGGACAGCTATACAAAGAAAGCGTAGTGGTGTTATCGGCCATATAAACCTGTAAGCAAAGGCACACTAAATAAATTAACAAGCGTGGCGTCACGCATCCACACGCAAACATGAACACATCTGACTCGATGAACACGGAAAATCGCTGTAAAACACTTGCTTGAAAAAACGCGGCAGCAGCAGCGAGCGAAGTGACATTCGTGCTGACTATCGCTTCAACGGAAAGTGGGCGCCTAGAACACGCAGCACACACAAAGCTACGAGTCGTCGACGAACCTAAACTCTGCCCCGAAAACAGATCACATTCAAGATACGGCCGGGCGGCCGCGCGCAGCTAGTACATGCACAGTTGCTGCCGGAGTAGATCGGCGCCCCCCTCCCTGTTCTTCCCTCTGTGCCTCGCAACGTTGGGTGCCTCGCGCACGACGTGGGATGGCGTGCTTCCTGCGTGCTTTCGTCTCTTTCGTGCGGGAGAGATTGAGCCGCGATCGTTGGCTCCCCTCGCACGCCTTCACTCGCACATACAGCGTATAGGTACGCGGCGGCGGTGTTATCGCCCTTAGGTTTTGTACGGAACCTCACGGCGACGGCGACAATGTGCTTGGAGTGTCCATCTAATTGTTATCGCAATAAAAAATGGGTTGGAATGTATACGGCACGCATTACCAAATCCTGACTGCGAGCTCACTACTGTCGTTGAAAAGAAAAGCATACAATTCTTGCATTTTACCGGTGCTAATATATGGGATAGAAACTTAGAGGTTAACAATGAAGCTCGAGAACAAGTTAAGGACCGCGCAAAGAGCGGTGGAAGAAAAATGTTAGGCGTGACGTTAAGAGACAGGAAGAGAGTGGCGTGGGATCAGACAGCAAGCGGGGTTAACCGATATTCTGGTTGACAATAAGAGAAAAAAAATGAAGCTGGGCAGGCCATGTAATGCATAGTGTAACCGGTGGACCATTAGAGTTCCTGATTAGGTGCCAAGGGAAGGAGAGCGCAGTCGATCACGGCAGAAAATTGGGCGGGGTGATGAAATAAGGAAATCTGCATGCAGGCGCAAGTTGGAATCAACTAGCGCAAGACTGGGATAATTGGAGATCGCTGGGAGAGGCCTTCGACCTGCAGTCGTCATAAACATATAGGCGGTGGCGCTGCTGCTTCTGCTGCTGCTGATGATATAACTAAGCCAAAACTTAGCATCGCTGACTTTCGAAGCGTACTGCTTAAATTGTGATGATGTCGACCTCTCAACAGCTGGGTTCGCGTGCGGCACGACAGACCTTGCAGACTGATTTATCAGAGTGCCGTTTGTATACCTCGTAAATCTTACGAACGCGATTTCGTGCACACTGTGACGCACACACCTCCGGTTTTCTGTTGTATACTTTCAAAGTCGGTAATGTCCGCCTATATTGCCATAGACAAACGCGTATGGAACCTCTTTCTTTCAGTAATGCATTCCACTGAACAACCACTAGGATGCCAAAACCTCTCATTGAAACCTCTGGCCTGCGCGTCGCGCGCCACCTTCTTGCAATCTTCCCTCATGAGAGCTAGCGCTTTGAGACGCTGTGTTAAGCCTGTTTCATACAATGCGATTTTCATCGCACCGGAAGCGCGACTTCTGTCGCATGCGACGAAAATTGCAGTCGCAGTGCCGACCCCTCCTCCCCCATTTTTCGGCTGTGACCAACCGGTTGGTCGCACAGTCGCACCGTCGCAGCGATCACTGCGATTTTCCGTCGAAATTGCGCCGAGAGCTATTTCGCGGTTTGTTTTGGGACATAGCGTCTCGCTCAACAAGTGCAATGCGCTGAAACGTGGATTGCCGAATTTGGTACGCACGCGAAGGGAGACTAAAAACCTTGTACCGCATATTCCATTCTCCCATTTCTATGCGTTCGTTGACACGCTACGCACCAAATGAAGCGCATTTTCACGTTTGCTTGGTACATGCCTGCGTGTTGTCAATACTACGAGGTGTTCGATCCCCACGAGATGACATAGCCTTTTGGGGTTGTCACAATCTTCTTTTGTGTTGTATACAAAAATGGCACTTGCGGAGCAGTTTAAATAATTTCAACCTCGGCAAGGGCAACGACATGACAGCAAAGTACCCGAAGTTTCAGTGCAGTGCTGAACGCGGTACCATTCAGGTGCATTCTTTTCTTGTCGGTTTTCAAGCGTGAATTTTCCGATGCATCTTAAAATGTGATCTTACCTCACTTACTTATTAAATTTGACATGCCAAACACTGTTACGAACTCCAACCGGTGCCGCCAGTGTTACGAACTTGCACCGCTGCACCACGATTACGGCTTTGTGGTCCCGTAGCGCTCGTCACCCGTTTCGTGACAGAGCGTTGGTAGCGAAGACTCCGAGCCTGGCGTCGATGAGAATAACAAAAGGGACTTTATACATTATATACAGGTTATCATACAGGACATGAACGGATCGGCACTGGGGCCGAGAGCTCACACAAACGCGACTGTTCTCGCACGACGGCGTCCGGCGAAAACGCGTGACACATCTCACCCCAGTCGGGAGCGACCCTCTCTCCAGGTGGGGTCGGCGGATCCTGTTTTCGAGCGGCGTGTTGCTGCTTTTATAATCCCCGAGGCCCATTGTCACTCAAACGGCCCAATACAAAGTCAGCACACGACGGTCGTCCGAGGGGTCCAACCAGCGACCGCGCTGGCCACTCGGTTCAAAGTTCGCGCGCGCGGTGACCTCCAGGTAAGGGAGGTGCGGCGCCGGGCCGTCGGGCACACGCGGACACGTCAAAACACGCTGCTCCGCCGAGGCTTCTCCCGCACGAAGGCGCAGCATCTTGTCTTGTGAAGGGAGAATTCTGGCGCTCGCACGATAGATTCCGCATCTTGCAGATTCGGAATCCGGGCTTGTGGTAATGGCACAACAGCATCCCCGCCCTCAGATAAGGCGCCGGGAAGACGAGCTGCCTCCACGTGGCTCGGATGCCAGGCGCGCACGTTCGTCAGGCTCGTCCAAGTTCACGTCCATTGTCGGGACGCCAGGTAACTTCACGTGCCCAGGTCCGACTCGTCAGGACAGGAGCTCTGCTCACCACGTCGTCGCCAAGGCACCTTGACCAGCTCCGCTCGGGTCGTTCCTAAGACCTTGCTTCTCGCCACTGGTCCCGCTTGGTCGTTCTGCAGCTTGCAAAACCGACCGGCAAAAGGCAACACCCAACACGAACAAGTGCCCTCTGTCTCCCGTCAAACACCAGACAAAGCCATAATTCAAATCAACCTAATTAATCGCTATCCCCTTTTCCTCCCGCTGCAACAAGAGGCAGGTGTACGATCTAGCACACAAGGCTCAAACAATCAGTTTTCAAATCATCAACATAACAAACTAGAAACAATTATTAATCATCAATAATAATGACAAATAGAATGGTCCCCTTGAAATCGCTTGGACCGAAAACATACTTCTGAGGAAGCAAATGAGGTCATTCATTTTTCCCGGCGATATTTTCGCGGAATCCGAAGCTGCTTATATTTGCGACCCTGCTTATCCGTGTAGCGGCGGTACAATAAGCCAGATTCCTTGCCAAATGAAACCCCCTTTTCTTTCACTCCCCGTTTGACGCTCTTCCTCAGATCGGCTAGTGAACAATCTTCCTGTTGTTCGCGAATCCGAGTTTCCCTTTCAACTGCAGCCTGCTCCTGCCAGCTGGCGGAAACCGGAGCGAGTGTGGAGCCCGCGTCGCCTGATTGCGGCGTCGAGTCTATATCGCGGCTAGCACTGCACGCGTCACTCCCACTCACTTCCAGGACCCGCTCCTCTAGGCCAGCCTCCGAGCTCTGCCTCTCCCGTGACTGCTCGCCACTCAAGTTACCTTGATCAGTCCGTGTGCCGCACCGCCTTTCGCTCACCGACGCTAAGTCAAGTTCCCTCGACAGCGGGCGCGCTTTGGATCGCGTGGGGGCCATGTACGCCACGTCGGCAAAGAATGATTTGCCCTGATCCCTCAGCAGCTGCTCCGAGCTATTTGAGAAGAGGCAGGAAAATTGCTCCGGGAGGGCGGCTGACACAGCGGCTTCGGTGTTAAGTTTCCCAAACTCTCCTTCAATGATAACCGTTGCGATCGGTAAACAGACACTCTCCTCCTCGGCCACTTGCCGTATCCTAACGCACTCTCCCGTAAAATCACTCGAGGAGACGAAAGACGGGTGAACAACGTCCATAGTTGCTGCAGAGTCCCGCAGTGCTCGGCACTTCTTGCCGTTTACCTTAATTTCCTGCACATAGGGCTCCAATAGACGTATGTTTTTGTGAGTTTCCTGTATCGTTGCAAAAGCAATTCTCTCTGGGCAGCTTGCAGCGATGTGCCCTTGCTTTTTGCAATTGTAGCAGGTTAACGGTTTCCATTTTTCAAAAGAACGCGTCATTTCGTTTCGCTGTTTCGGACCATCGTCATCATTCTGAGATGCATTCTGTCCATCCCTTACAGTTTCTTTGGGAAGGGACTCGTCTTCCCGAAACTCGCGACGCGTGATTTCCTTCCGTTCGTCGGGCTTCCCGTAAAACCCATCTCTTCTATCTGCTTTTTCTATGCGCACTGCCTTGCTGTGCAAGCTGCGGCGGGTGTAATACTCTTCCGCTAACTCTGCTGCCTTGTTTAGCTTAACCTCCTTTAGCCTATCTTGCAGCCAGAGCCGGACATCCTCATCAATGCAACGGTAGAACTGCTCCAACGCGATGCATTCGACAATTTTGTTGCGGTCGTCGTAAACCTCTTCGCCCTTCAGCCATTCCACCAGGTCGGCTTTTAGACGAAACGCGAAGTCAACATTCGACTCCTTACCCTTTTTTGCATACCGGAACCTCTGCCGGAAAGCTTCGGGCGACAATTTGTACTTCCGCAGTAGCGCTTCCTTCACATCACTGTAGCTCTCAAACGCCTCTTTCGATAAGCAAGTTATTACGTCTGATGCCTCCCCAGGAAGCAAGGCTAACAGATTCTGTGCCCAAAGGGATCGCTCAATGCTATTCCGTTCACACACGTGCTCAAATTTCACGAGGTATTTGGCCATATCCTCTCCGACGACAAAGGGTGGAAGTTGATCGCGTATTCTTGGAACATTAGAAGTGAGACTAGGCGCTGGCGAGCTATTTCGGGTCTCCAACTCTTTCATTTTAAGCTCGTGCTCACGAATCTCTCTCCTTTCCTCCTTTTCCTCCTCGCGACGTTGCTGTTCTCTCCTTTCCTCCTTTTCCTCTTCGCGACGTTCCTGTTCTCTCCTTTCCTGCTCGCAACGTTCCTTCTCCCTTTCCTCCCTTTCCCGACGTTCCTTGATATCCGCCCAGGCCTCAGCGGCTTCCTCAGCTGTTACGTCCCCAGTCCTCATGACCTCAAGGATCGCATTCTTTCTTTTGGTTGAGCCCAACTCAATGCCCAACTCCTCACAAATTTCGAGAAGTTCCTTCACCTTGTACTTCTCCATCGTTCACACTGTCCTCCTGCTGTTTACCCTTTTTGAATATACCTGCCGTACGCTACTATACCACTACTAGTAAGACATATGCAAGTATTTCACACACTGCCCTGTTTACCCCCTCAGCATCCCCTGGTTTTCAAAACACTCTTACTAGGCTTGAAACACACAAGGTTATCACAATGCAACACCAAATCCTTCCCTAAGCTACTATAACCTGTGTCAGAGAAAGTCTGGTGTTTGAGGTAAACTTCAGGCACTCACCGCGCCGAGGTAGCTGATGCCGGTCAATCCCGTAGCTGCCATCCAGTGTTACGAACTCCAACCGGTGCCGCCAGTGTTACGAACTTGCACCGCTGCACCACGATTACGGCTTTGTGGTCCCGTAGCGCTCTTCACCCGTTTCGTGACAGAGCGTTGGTAGCGAAGACTCCGAGCCTGGCGTCGATGAGAATAACAAAAGGGACTTTATACATTATATACAGGTTATCATACAGGACATGAACGGATCGGCACTGGGGCCGAGAGCTCACACAAACGCGACTGTTCTCGCACGACGGCGTCCGGCGAAAACGCGTGACACATCTCACCCCAGTCGGGAGCGACCCTCTCTCCAGGTGGGGTCGGCGGATCCTGTTTTCGAGCGGCGTGTTGCTGCTTTTATAATCCCCGAGGCCCATTGTCACTCAAACGGCCCAATACAAAGTCAGCACACGACGGTCGTCCGAGGGGTCCAACCAGCGACCGCGCTGGCCACTCGGTTCAAAGTTCGCGCGCGCGGTGACCTCCAGGCAAGGGAGGTGCGGCGCCGGGCCGTCGGGCACACGCGGACACGTCAAAACACGCTGCTCCGCCGAGGCTTCTCCCGCACGAAGGCGCAGCATCTTGTCTTGTGAAGGGAGAATTCTGGCGCTCGCACGATAGATTCCGCATCTTGCAGATTCGGAATCCGGGCTTGTGGTAATGGCACAACAACACACAGGCTATCGTATTGAATTTTCTACGATAGCATTAACTCCTTGGCTTGAATAAATAGCGTCGTCAATTTGATTTCGAATATTTCATGCAGGTTAAGTTGCATATCATCTCTGATGGACTATTTTTTTTCTGCACAGAAACCAATAAACCTTGCATTTGTTGCGGACTTTGTATTTTTACTGCTCTTTTATTATTTGCTTTGAACGGTAATTAACTTTACAGTTAATAAATTATTGGCTTGCTATAGTGGTACAGTGACAACGCACCCTCCTGCTCCGTCAAGTAAAATAACGCGTAAAACAAGCAAACGGCCTGTTTTTGTGTACACGAGACGGTAGAAGACGACACGTTAAAGTAAATCGAAACTCTGCAGTGAAGTCAGCCAAATGCATCTTTTCCTATGAATCATTGAATATTTTAAGTATAAACGGTTCTGGCATGTCTACATCTAATCAACTGAACAGAAGCATCCATGCCTTACATGTTTCTAATAACAGTTTATAATAAGTTTGTGATCACGTTTATTGGTGTGTAAAGTCATAACGATACCCTCTGTGATTATCACCTTTATAAGTAATGAAGTGAAGTTCTACTTGGAAGAATATATCACCTTGGGACTTTGAAAAAAAATTCTGCATTTCAACTATACACAATATGCAGTTTATTCAATGAAGGACCACAAACTGCCTTTTTTTGTGATGACACACATATTTCACGTTTTACCTACATGCAGGCAAGAAAAAGAATCTGTAGACAAACGAAATTTTTAAATTTATTCGCCATCCATTGTGGCTATAGCATTCTGCTGCTAACACAAGGTGAAAGGTTGAATTGCCAGCCATGACAGTCGCATTTCGATAGGAGTCATAGGCCAAGAAAGAAGCTCTTGCACTTAGATTTAGCTCATTCTCATTTATTGAACCCTTAAACTTCGAAAGACTATTGTATACGGTGGGCACGCATATGCAAAATCTAACAAGCAATACAAACACCAATCGACAGCAGAGGGCACAATCGCAAAACAAGCATCTTTCCTGATGCTTCGAACGTGTAAGCATTAATTGCATCAATATTTATTGTTCAACAGCACTGCACAGATAAGCATGATGAGGCATAGTAGGCACTCTATCAGGTAGCTGGTTCTACAGATGTATAAATGTCAGAAGACATGAATGCTCATACTACAGCAAACAAACAACACAATGATAACCTTTTTGAAGAGTTGTCCCTTATGGGATATATGGGTGGGCCATAAGCAGCAGAAACTTTATTAGAGGGAATTGTGTAATAGCGCTTATGAAAGAATGAAGACAGTGAAGAGGCTTTTAATACAGTACCTCATGCTGCTCTAATACGAGGAACAATGAGCAGAAGAAAAAAATTCGCGGTAGAGCTCGTAAGTTAAACTGTAACTTTTTTAAAGAGGGAAAATTCCAGGTGAGGGCTGGAGGTACATTTAGCCCACCCGCACCAACAGCACAGGCATACTGCAAGAAGTACTACATTCTATAGAGTACTACAGTCTATGGGACAGCAATCTTATACAAAAATCAAGAATGATGCAACAAGCTCTCGACAACATTGCAGACATTCTTAGCCAGTGTGGCCTCTTTTTCTGATAAGTCACCTTACATCGACGTCGGAAATAAGACTAGAATCACGAACTACGCCAGATTGCACATTGTGCTTCACATAGCTGGACAAATAAATCCGCAAGTCAACATCCTGAAATCCTCAGCTAGTGTAACACCAAGACGGCAGGGACAGCACGTGGGTGAAAAAATTATGCTATGCCCGGACACAAATTCTACACCTGGTGAAAAGAATAATCTCAAAATTAAGGAGGTGGATGAGCGGATACGATGGAAAATCGCAGATGCTGTACTTGTGTTTAAGGTATTGTGAGGTATGAATTACCAGTAGCGCACAAGAAAGACAATTCATCGAACACAGGCGTCGGGTACCGACAGGTCTTTCTAAGTTTACGATGCTTGAAGACCTCTAAGAGAAAGAGCAAACGAACACGCACCTAGACAGAGTAGAGTTGCAGCTTGCGGCCGAAATTCTTTGCTTCAAAAGCTCGGAGCCTGGTTGCAAGATACTATGCCAGCTAGCATATGAGATGTAAAGACGACTACCTCTCCCTTCAAAAACAAAACCTCAGGAGCACCTCAACTTGAAATACAACAGGCCAACACCATGCAATATGGGGGTAAATAATTAGGCCAGGAGGCTATATGCTACTGCCAAACACCCAGAGGGGGTTGCTAATCCTGAAGGCACAAACAAACATTAGACACATAAAGTACACTGATGTAGCAATAACACTGTAACAGTAGTATGATACTACATAATATAAATGCCATACAACCAGAAAAGCTGAACTGAAAGCAATCAAAGCAGCATTTGCAGTGGAAATTTGCTGATTACAACATCCTGCATGCCTGCATGGATTCACCAGAAACTCTCAGGGCCTACACATCACAAAAGATTGTCAGAAAAACTGAGAGATTGATACGCAACTTGCAAGCACATGGCCAAGAGATTAAATTACACGATACATAGCCATACAGATATTCCAGGACACAAGGGGACTCATGAGCCCAACATAAGAACTGATAACTGGACGAGTTGGCGTGTGTTCATTATTAAATATATCCCAAAATATAGACAGCAGACAAGATCGAAGCACTCTGTTCTTTTCTATTGTCTTTCTGTTGTGCTGTAGTTAATGAATTCATGAGGCTCCACAGAAGAACTTTGCTCCCGCTCAAGGCTCCGATTTCACATCCAAATGTATGTGCGCGCGCACGCACGCACGCACGCACGCACGCACACACGCACGCACACACACACACACGCACACACACACGCACACACACACGCACACACACGCACACACACACACGCACACGCACACACACACACACATGTTGCAAGGATGCATAGCATTAAGCAGTATCAACAGGATAACACTAGAGAGGGATGAGGGCTAACCTCCAATTAAGGTTTCCCAGTTTTCCTAGTTCAGGAAAAAACAGATCATTATAATCGTCAGTCGTGCAAGCCAGCACCTTTCAAGAAGCACTGTTCTTTTTCTAATAGAAAGACAGACGGCTTGCGTATGCAAGCACACTCTCCCAGTTCCACACCAATGGAAAAAAAAGTTGTTTCTTGGAAGGTAGCCGCATGAGCAGTTGGTGGTCACAATGCTTTCTATTCCTGTACTTGTAAATTTATTTGTATTTTCTCTCCTGTGTTTGATAATGTTTGGTTTCATCAAGCACTGGTTTTTATCAGGCTTTCTTAAAATAAATTATGGGGTTTTACGTGCCAAAACCACTTTCTGATTATGAAGCACGCCGTAGTGGAGGACTCCGGAAATTTCGACCACCTGGAGGTCTTTACCGTGCACCTAAATCTAAGCAAACGGGTGTTTTCGCATTTCGCCCCCATCGAAATGCGGCTGCCGTGGCCGGGATGAGGCTTTCTTGCTGTACTACTTTTGGTAACCTTTGTAAATCAGTGCATTTTCAGAATAAATCTTGTTAAACAAGATTAAACATCCGTGTTAAACGTCCGCGCAAGAACCAATTTGTTGATTGCGCGATGAACGTTGTTTATCAGATCCCTATGACGTGTGGTCATGTGTATGTAGGGCAGACTGCGAGATGCATTAACACGAGGTTAAGGGAACACTTGTCCAGTCTGAAAGGTCGCCCTAGCACGCATTTGGCATTGCATTGCCAAGAACATGATTGCTCCCCCTGTCTTAGTAGCACCAACATTTTGTATAGGAATAGGAATCAAACCACGAGGGAAATTGTGGAAGCACACTGGATTGAAAAACAAAAAGAAAAATGCATCAGACATCCATCGGTTTCATTGTTGGATAAAGGAAATTCACTTCTATCATCACATCTTTAACGCATTTTATCGTAAGTGGATGTTTCATGCACCTTGCTGTTCTTATGTTGACCGGGTGGCTTTGGTCCACGTCTTGGTTTTTTATCACAAGTGGTATATGTACTGCAGATGTACTCTCTTGACTTGATCGCGCAGATCTGTGTGTATTATATGCGCTATAGGCGTGCTCCGTTTGACTAGATCGCGCAGATCTGTATGTATATAAGCAGATGGTTCTTCAAAAATAAAACCAGTTGTTAGAAAGCGCTCGTCCTCTCGTCCTTGCGTTTCTTCTATTCTTCGTCCCTGCTTGTTTGCGCACAATAAGTTTTAAGAGAAATCTTTTTCACACTATACAATCTTGCAACATAGTCCAAACAAAAGATTTCATAATGTACAGAGAAGCATCATAAGGGCCATTAAAGTGAATTGTTGCAGTCTACAAAAATAAAGAAGAGCGTGGCTGCAAATGGCACAAGAGAACACATAGGACGAGCAAAAAAAAAATGAGATGATCTAACAACCGAAAATTTAATGTACATAAAGAGCATGCAAGCAATAAACCGAACATACACAAAAAGTAGCAGCAAAGACTAATGTGTGTTTCCTGACAAGAAATGCATCCATCTCTAACGGAGATCTGCTCAGAATGCTAGCTTCTTCCTCTACAATGTACGCTTTGATGTCGAGACATCCAAGTGTGCATTTTAGAGGAAGAAGCTAGCATTCTGCGCGCATCGGCTGTCTAGAGAAATTATGGAAGCTGTAGATCTAAAAACGCTGGGAGAATCTCGTGTCAGCATGGCCTCTGTCACGCTTTCAGAAACGGATGCGTTTCCTGTTGGGATTTGTTCGGACACACATCAATTTTTGCTTCTCCTTTTTTTGTGTAACTTCGATTTATTGCTTGTCAACCAGCATTTACTCTGCATGTTCAACCAAATTTCATTTGTTAGTGCGCCTTATGATCGTCTTGGTCTCTAGCAGAAAGGCGTTCGTTCTTATTTCTGTTATTGTTTGTGAAGTATTTTATGAAGTTGTGCCCTTCTTCCTTTTGTAACTACTATGGGAAGATCGCATAAAGCAAGCACCTTTGCTGGCAGCATCCAGTGGGCACGGCGGCAACGCATGGGTGATACTCGTGCTATAAGAGCGACAATCACTTTCTCGTAGTGCTGCCATGGCCACGGGTGTTGTTTTCTGCTTTTGCATCACTTGTCTGCTGTTGTCATGTGACGTTGAGACAAATCCTGGACCCGGTTTAAAAGTACTCGTGCAAGGGTTATGTGAGGGCAAAAAGGCTATTCAGGCCAACATAAGCGGCTTAAGCGACAGACTTAAGGCCCTGGAAGACATTGTACAGCTTTTCAGGGACGAAGCGGCGAGTCTTGCTGAGCTAAAGGAACAACCGACAGGCTGAATTCAACATTGGAAAAATGTCAGGCAAAGCTTGTCGGTTTAGAAGATAGAATGTGGCAAAAGAATCTAATGGTGTTTGGAATATTGGAGAGTTACAATGAAACTTCAGAAGAACCTGACAAAAAAAGTAGTTGTCGAAATATTGATGAAAAAGCTTGGTCTTAACTTGAAAAGAATCGAGCGGATGCACAGAATCGGAAAGCCACATAAGAACAAATCCGCAGAAGAAACCTTGAGGTCTCGTCCAGTAATAATGAAGCTTTATGATTATAGGGAAAAAGGAGAGGTGTTTCAAAACTGCAAAACTGTAAGGAAGTGGTATTTCTGTTGGCGACGACTATTCATAAGAAACACTGAATAAGCGCAGGCTACTTTGGAAGTCTGCGTAGAAAGAAAAAGAAGGCTCGCGCCTGCGCCTGAACCGCGACAGGCTTTACAGTAGATAACAAAGTCTACGCATGGGATTATTTCAAGAATAGCGGTGTCATGATACGGCAATTCCCGAAAACCGAACTAACACAACCAAAGCCTACACCGACAGATACCGACTACTGAACCGATACTGCCTTCCAGGAAACAGACTTTCGACTTATAAACCTTAATGCCAGAAGCTTCGCGAATAAAGTCGGCGATATAGAGCATCCGCTAGCCAGCTATGACCCCCCATGTAGTTATTACGCGAAACCTGGCTGCGATCAGAAATACCAGATTGCGAGTTGTTACCTCCAGGTTTTAAGGTAATACGTAATGATAGCGAAACTAGAGGAGTAGCAGTTGCAATAACAATACAGGAAAATATGGAATGTGGAAAGATGAACGGTATCTCTAATCACGAGGGCTCTTGGTGCCAGATTAAATTGGTAACTATTTTAGTTGTAATAGGAGCACTTTATAGGTTCCCTAACGCATCGATGGAGTACTTAGAGACCATTCAACACTACTTAGAACAACAGAAGGCACTAAACCAGTGGTTAATAACTGCCCGAATTTTAACTTGCCGGCGGTTGATTAGAACTCAATTAACATAGAGTCAGGGGAACGAGCTGACTGCGAGTGCTACTCGACATTGCTTTCGCTAACGATATAACACAGGTGGCACAGGAAAGCACCCGAAAAACTTGAACAGTGCAGTCCATATTGGACTTAATATTTCTTGATGGACATTTCGAAAATTCTCAGGTTGCAGTTGGAGATGGCATATCAGATCATGAACTTGTATTAGCACAAATGAAAACCAACGTTCCCGCAACAAATGTTAAAGAATGCATTGCGCACGTCCCCAATGTTGCTAAAGCTGACGACACGAGCATCATTGGTTATTTGTTGTTTCATCTTGACAGTCTGAGCTCTGATGATGATGTCAGTGCGTTATGGGCAAGATACAAAACTATCATATTGCACTGTGTAACCTTATTCGTGCCATTAAGGAAAAACAGAAGAAATAAGTGTAATCCCTGGATAACACGAGGGATTGTTCGTCTGAAGGGAAAAATGGGAAGACAAAGGAAAATAAAAAATCGTGAAAAGATATCTAACCTATCTGCACAACTGCGAATAAAGCTTAGACAAGTAAAAAGATATATTACGAGGAAACACTTACGAACTTCATGGTATCTGCTCCGCAAAAGTTTCGGTTTCACTTGTCGCAAACCACTCGAAGCCAATACAGCATTGTTGTTAACGACGAAATCATAACCGACTGTTCGAAGATTGCGTCTTACTACAATAAGTTCTTCCACTCTGTCTTTTCAAATATTTCTAACTGTACTGCGTTAACTACTGTAACATCATTTTCACACGTGCCAGATATGCCACATGTGCGTAATTAGCTATGAAGGAATACTATCGCGACTGCTAAACATTAAAGAAGAAAAATCTGTGGGTCCGGATGCATTTCCAAGTGCCTTTTTGCGAAGATACGCTGACTGGATTGCTCGATACTTGGAAATGATCTTTAATGCATCCTTGCAACAAAAACAGGCCCCGGACGACTGGCTTGTTGCAAAAGTTATCCCGATACACAAAACCGGAGACAAGCAGTTAGAATATTGAAAACTATCGAGCGATTTCTTTAACCTGCGTCTGCTGCGAACTCCTCGAACATATAATATCGAAAGCAGCATATAAGTACCGAGAAAATACGAAAGCACTACATTCGAACCAATATGGGTTCCGGCAAAAACTGTCAATTGTCATGCAGCTCGTTGGAACCATTCACGACTTTTGAAAAGCAATATATAACGAAAAACAGGTTGATGCAACATGCCTTGATTTCTCAGAAGCTTTTGATGGGATTTCTTATACCGAATTAATCATGAAATTGAAACAGCTCTTAATAAATTACAACATAGTGGAGTGGATCAGGTCATATCTATCACGTAGCACGCAGTACGTGTCCGATCGAACTTCAGGCGTCCCTCAAGGATCTGTCCTTGGACCACTATTATTTCTCGTTTAGATTAACAATATTTGTTCTGTTATCAATGAAAACGTTACTGTGTGACTGTTCGCCGACGACTGTTTAATTTATTCAGAAATATGTGATCACAATGATAAAAAAATGCTCAGCGACGCACTGGCGTCCATGAAAAACGGTGTGAAACTTGAAAAATGCAAGTAAATAAAGAAAAAGAACTGTTGTTTTACGTGTTACAAAAAAGGTTCATTACGTCCTAAATTTTAATTATCAGCTAAGTTCCACTGTACAAGCTATTGTTAACACGTGCAAATACTTAGGGGTAACAATATCTCAAGACCTCAACTGGACTATACATATCACTAATATTTGCTCTACCAGTGCAAAGAAGTTATGGTTCTTACGTCGCAAATTAAAACACGCTCCAGTCTCCGGAATGTTAACACTGTATTTACAATAGTAAGGCCTACACTGGAATATGCAAGCATCATATAGGCCCTTACCAAAAAGGATTAATCCATAAAATTGAGTGGGTGCAAAGAAGGGCTGCTAGATTTATTCTTTCAAGGTACTCCCGCACTAATTCTGTAACAGAGAGGCTGCAAGAAATAAATTTACTCCCCACCCCCTCTTGGAACGCCGTCGCATAGCCAGACTAAAATTCTTGTTTTGCCTTTCTCAAAATATATTTAACTTTGATGCAGCGCAGTACCTAATTCAGCGACATGCCCGAAGCCTACGAAGTGACCACCGCAGAAAAAGTTTAGTCTCTCAATCTTGTGTGAACACATGTGCATACTCTTTTTTCCCTAGAACCATAAAGGACTGGAACGATTTACCGGATTCTTTATTTGATTCTCAAACCGTAGAACATTTTGAAACGTTACAATATAATTTCTAAGTGAATCCTCATGATCTAACATATCTCATTTAAGTTGTAGAATGTAGTATTATTATGCATTTTCGACTATACATTGTTTGATATGACGGTTATGCCAGCTTTTGTATTGTAGTTATGTATAACGGCACGTCGTCATTTCTAATTCTATGTATTAGCTATACATTGCTACTTTATGTAAGCAATGATGGGTTTTGATGGGTGCAGTGATGCAGTGCAGTGATGGGTGCAATTATGGGTTCAGCGGTGGGGTAGAGTGCAGGAGTCGGATTCCTGATTATTAAGAATATAGCTGGTAACATACAGAAATTCTATAGCGTTAACGAGAGGGTGGCAGGTCTTGTGAAACTTAATAAGAGGTACAAAATGAAGGTTGTACAGGTCTACGCCCCTACATCCTGTCATGATGACCAGGAAGTCGAAAGCTTCTATGAAGACGTGGAATCGGCGATGGGTAAAGTCAAGACAAAATACACCATACTGATGGGCGACGTCAATGCCAAGGTAGGCAAGAAGCAGGCTGGAGACAAGGCAGTGGGGGAATATGGCATAGGCACTAGGAATAGCAGGGGAGAGCATTGGTAGAGTTCGCGGAACAGAATAATATGCAGGATAATGAATACCTTCTTCCGCAAGCGTGATAGCCGAAAGTGGACGTGGAGGAGCCCGAATGGTGAGACTAGATATGAAATAGACTTCAAACTCTGCGCTAACCCTGGTATCATACAAGATGTGGACGTGCTCAGCAAGGTGCGCTGCAGTGACCATAGGATGGTAAGAACTCGAATTAGCCTAGACCTCAGGAGGGAACGGATGAAACTGGTACATAAAAAGCCGATCAATGAGTTAGCGGTAAGAGGGAAAATAGAGGAATTGCAGATCAAGCTACAGAACAGGTATTCGGCTTTACCTCAGGAAGAGGACCTTAGTATTGAAGCAATGAATGACAATCTTGTGGGCATCATTAAGGAGTGTGCAATAGAAGTCGGTGGTAACTCCGCTAGACCGGATAGCAGTAAGCTTACGCAGGAGACGAAAGATCTGATCAAGAAACGCCAATGTATGAAAGCCTCCAACCCTACAGCTAGAATAGAACTGGCAGAACTTTCGAAGTTAATAAACAAGCATAAGACAGCTGACATAAGGAAGTATAATATGGATAGAATCGAACATGCTCTCAGGAACGGAGGAAGCCTAAAAGCAGTGAGGAAGAAACTAGGAATTGGCAAGAATCAGATGCATGCGTTAAGAGACAAAGCCGGCAATATCATTACTAATATGGATGAGATAGTTCAAGTGGCTGAGGAGTTGTATATAGATTTATACAGTACCAGTGGTACCCACGACGATAATGGAAGAGAAAATAGTCTAGAGGAATTCGATATCCCACAGGTAACGCCGGAAGAAGTAAAGAAAGGCTTGGGAGCTATGCAAAGGGGGAAGGCAGCTGGGGAGGATCAGGCAACAACAGATTTGTTGAAGGATGGTGGGCAGATTGTTCTAGAAAAACTGGCCACCCTGTATACGCAATGCCTCATGACTTCGGGCGTACCGGAATCTTGGAAAAACGCTAACATAATCCTAATCCATAAGAAAGGGGACGCCAAAGACTTGAAAAATTACGGACCGATCAGCTTCCTGTCCGTTGCCTACAAAGTATTTACTAAGGTAATTGCAAATAGAATCAGGAACACCTTAGACATCCGTCAACCAAATGACCAGGCAGGATTCCGTAAAGGCTACTCAACAATAGACCATATTCACACTATCAATCAGGTGATAGAAAAATGTGCGGAGTATAACCAACCGTTATATATAGCTTTCACTGATTACGAGAAAGCGTTTGATTCTGTCGAAACCTCAGCAGTCATGGAGGCATTACGGAATCAGGGTGTAGACGAGCCGTATGTAAAAATACTGAAAGATATCTATAGCGGCTCCACAGCCACCGTAGTCCTCCATAAAGAAATCAACAAAATCCCAATAAAGAACGGCGTGAGACAGGGAGATACGATCTCTCCAATGCTATTCAGAGCGTGTTTACAGGAGGTATTCAGAGATATAAATTGGGAAGATTGGGGAGAAAAGTTAATAGAGAATACCTTAGTAACTGGCGATTCGCTGAAGATATTGCCTTGCTTAGTAACTCAGGGGACCAATTTCAATGTATGCTCACTGGCCTGGACAGGCACAGCAGAAGGGTGGATCTAAAAATTAATCTGCAGAAAACTAATGTAATGTTTAACAGCTTCGGAAGAGAACAGCAGTTTACGATAGGTAGCGAGGCACTGGAAGTGGTAAGGGAATAGATTTACTTAGGGCAGGTGTTGACCGCGGATCCGTATCATGAGACTGAAAAAATCAGAAGAATAAGAATTGGCTGGGGAGCGTTTGACAGGCATTCTCAGATCATAAACAGCAGGTTGCCATTATCCCTCAAGAGAAGAGTGTATAACAGATGTGTCTTACCAGCACTCAGCTACGGAGCAGAAACCTGGAGGCTTACGAAAAGGGTTCTACTTAAATTGAGGACGACGCAACGATCTATGTAAAGAAGAATGATGGGTGTAATGTTAAGGGATAAGGAAAGAGCAGATTGGGTGAGGGAACAAACGCGAGTTAATGAGATCTGAATTGAAAGCAAAAAAAGAAAAAGAAATGGGCATGGGCAGGACACGTAATGAGGAGGGAAGATAACCGATGGTCATTAAGAGTTACTGAATGGAATCCAAGGGAAGGGAGGAGTAGCAGAGGGCGGCAGAAAGTTAGGTGGGCGGATGAGATTAAGAAGTTTGCAGGGACAACATGGCCACAATTAGTACATGAGCGGGGTAGTTGGAGAAGTATGGGAGAGGCCTTTGCCCTGCAGTGGGCGTAACCAGGCTGATGATGATGATTATGATGATGATAATGATGATGGGTTTTTGTCACATTTGGCCCCACCCCTGTAACGGCCCAATCAACCAAGAGTACCTGAGAAAATGAACAGCGCATAGATTTCAACACGAGCACTGAATCTGCAGCTTTTTTGCTAATTAATGTTGTCGTTACTGTGTGGCCCTATCTTGTAGATCTGAGAGCAAAGTTCATTAAGTTACATTGTTGCAAGATATTTAAAAAAAGTAAAGTCTGTTCAATGCAGTGAAACCTGTCAAAACAGCGAAGCTGCTGCTCGTTTTCTCAAGTTTGAACTTATATTTAGCGCGATTTTCACGAACGTCTTTTGTCTCGTTGTCGTTTTGCTAGATTCGAGCTTCTGTTCCGGATTGCGCACACTCTTCAGTTGCGTGAGGTTGTGATCAAACCACAGTCTATCACACACCTTGCAGCTATGGCCGCACTCAAGGTCGAGGAATTCTCTCTTGAACCACCCATCGGAACCCTCAGTGGGAGGAATGTTTCTGCGTCAACGTCCCTGCTCGGCCTGTAACAAACGAAGTTGGGGGTTAGCTTGCCTCTGCTGGCGCTTGGCTTGGGTTGAACTGAGGAGTGTTCTAAGGCTTCTCAACTACTACCGAGACTATGTGCCTAACTATTCAAGACTCGTCTTTCCACTGACAAGGCTGACAAACAAAAGGGCTCCGAATACACTGCCGTGGAACTTGGAGGCACAGGTTGCGTTCGACTCGGTGAAAAATGCGCTCGCATCAAATCCAGGGTTGACAGCACCAGACTCCCAGAAAAGGTTCGTTGTTTGGCCACGGATGCATCAGACATGGTAGTTGGCGCGTGCCTCTCCCAAAAAGCAGGTGAAATCGAGCGGTCAGTTACATATCTTAGTGGAAGGTTGAGCCCGTCGCAACAAAAGTGGTCCACGATTGAACGGGAGGCGTTTGCAATGGTGTGGGTGCTAGAGTCTTTGGGTACATGGTTATTTGGCACATAGATTGAAATAATGACCGATTATGGTCCGCTGATTTCCCTGACTTGCGCGGCTCCCTCCAGTACTAGGCTGACGCGTTGGGCATTGGTGATCCAAACCTACGACATAGAAATTGTTCACATCAAAGGGCTGAACAAGGCTGCTGATGCACTTTCGCGTCTCGGATGATCATTTGGGATATGTGATATATTTCTTTAATCAATATGCTGTTATGTTTGGCTTAGACGCGTATATTGGTTGATGTTAAGCCATGAATTAGTGCGTATATCGAATCACCGTGTAGGATTTGGTTTCGCATGTTCGAAGACAAGTGTTAAGTGTAGTTTTAAGGTAACTCTAAAAGCTGAATATTTTTGTTTATAATGTCGAAATGTCTTTGGTGGCGTGTCAAATAATCATTCATTTGCTGGTGCACCGATCCCATCACTCCCGTTGAGTGTGCTCTGGGGGACCTCGGTGTGCACAGAGTGGGTCTCCTGTGTTGGGACAATCACGGTGCGGACTGGTGACCGCGAGAGACACTATACAACAGGACGATTGGGACTCCGTACTGTTCATGTGCCTTGTGTTAGAGGAGTCACACCTACGCGAACTTATTGTTGCTGATTGCAGCGCGGAGTGTGTCATAATTGTTTTTGCGTTGGTATAAGAGCAAAATTTTTGTTTACTGATGCGATAGTGAGGTCTACTGTATTGGAAGCATTGTCATGTGTTCCTCTTCGCCATTACTACACGAGGTTATCCTTTTGTTTATGAAATGGAGATTGGTCTTGTGGGCGGAAGGGTTTAATTATTGTGCAAGTTTTTTTATATGTTTTTATCATGTTACATGGACATCGAGTGTCCAGTAACACTCTTGAGGGGGGATTAGTCAGTTTGAGATTAGGCACTTGACCTCGCTGTTATTTTGTGGCCCAGTTTAGGCGACTACAGCAAAGCGTAGGACGAGCCCACACCTGCTGTATCGGCCAATAACCGGAAATGATGCACGCATATGGGTTCCGCGAAGAAGGGACGCGGGCAACACTTACGCTTGAAGTGAAAGCGGATTAGTGGCTGCACCGTAGAAAAGGCACTAGAACTGCACCCCCGCTCGGAAAAAAGGGTTGAAGGCCCGAGCTGAAGGGGACCGTTCGGGGAGACGAGCGTGAATATGAAAGAAGGGGGGTGCTTGAGGTCACCGCCACCACTAATGCCCATGCACTCCCAAAATGTCCCGTCGACCGTCTCGGTCACGCAATTTGGGTGACGCGACGCTGCCCAGCCGATTTGATGTTTGGCATCCGCGTGAGCCTGCTAAGGATTCCCGTGAAAATGGCGGTAGCCTTACCACTTAGCCGGTTACGGCCGAGGAATGCTTTTGTGTGCGATTGCCATCGCGTCCCCATTATGGTGTTTGTTTTCAAGCGAACCGGCACACAGCTGCACGGGAGACAGATTTCTCAGTACTGGCAGGGTAGCCCTGTGCGGCAGATATGCAGTTAATAATCCGCGATTTCACGGAACATTCTCGGCAGCTTGCATGGCGGCCGTTTGCAGGTGAAAAGGGGGAAGACATCAGGGGCCGATACTCGCAGCCCAACGTAGGGGAGAGGGAGGTGGCACGTGTGTTTGAGAAATCCATCCCCTGGCGTGTTCTAAAGAGTGCCACTGTTTCCACCAATGCTGTGTGTGGCACGAAGGTGGTTGTGCTATTGGTTACAATGATGTGAACTCGCATATGTGATTGGCTGGTTTGCGAATCCTTTGTACAACTGAGGACTTAAAAAGTCATGTTTGGTTGTGTGGGGGGAGAGCGGAGCTTCGGGCTTGGACTCGGACAGACGCTTCGGCGTTTGAATAAAACGTCACTTCGTCGGACAACGGCTCTTCCTTCGCGTTGCCACCGTGCACTCGAATCATCGAGGGGCGCCGACTTCGGACCTTCAACACCTTCCCTACTTGACTACCATTGAAGTTACAAGAGGACAAAGGGAAGGAAATAACTTATGGATTCCAGATGGGTGATGCGTATTAAACTTTCGGTCTGATAAGGGATTTGAAAGCTAGGAGTTTTACGTTTTGCAGGGCGTCACGCAAGTGTCGTCTCATGAAGCCAAAAGTTCTGTTAACCGATGAAAGTATGTTGGAAATAAGCGTACCACAACTGAGATCACGAGAAAGTGTGACGCCCAAGTACTTAAATGATTCTACTGATTCTAAAGGAATGTTTACTGTTGTATAAGAGGACAGGAAAGGCTTACGGTGGCGGGTAAAAGATACACGTTTACATTTGTTGGGATTAAGAGTCATCAGCCACTCTTCATTCCAAGGCTGCGCGTTGCTAAGACTTTGTTGTAAGGCGTTTTTTCATGTGCTGATTGCGGCCATGTTGTCCTTTCAAACTTCTTAATCTCATCCGTCCACCTAATTTTCAGCCGCCCCCTGCTACGCTTCCATTCTTTTGGAATCCAGTCAGTAACCCTTAATGACCACCGGTTATCTTCCCTCTCTCTTTACATATCCTGCCCATGCCCATTTATTTTTCTTGGATTCAACTAAGATGTCATTAACTCGTGTTTGTTCCCTCACCAAATCTGCTATTTTCTTATCTCTCCCCCCCCCCCCCCCCTTAAGGTTACACCTATCATTCTTCTTTCCATAGCTCGTTGCGTTCTCCTCAATTTAAGTAAAACCCTTTTCGTAAGCCTCCAGGTTTCTGCTCCGTAGCTGAGTGCTGGTAAGACACATCTGTTATACACTCTTCTCTTGAGGGATAATGGCAACCTGCTGTTTATGATCTGAGAATGCCTGTCAAACGCTCCCCAGCCAATTCTTATTCTTCTGATTTTTTCAGTCTCATGATACGGATCCGCGGTCAACACCTGCCCTAGGTAAATCTATTCCCTTACCACTTCCAGTGCCTCGCTACCTATCGTAAACTGCTGTTCTCTTCCGAAGCTGTTAAACATTACATTAGTTTTCTGCAGATTAATTTTTAGATCCACCCTTCTGCTGTGCCTGTCCAGGCCAGTGAGCATACATTGAAATTGGTCCCCTGAGTTACTAAGCAAGGCAATATCTTCAGCGAATCGCCAGTTACTAAGGTATTCTCTATTAACTTTTCTCCCCAATCTTCCCAATCTATATCTCTGAATACCTCCTGTAAACACGCTCTGAATAGCATTGGAGAGAGCGTATCTCCCGGCCTGACACCCTTTATTGGGATTTTGTTGCTTTCTTTATGGAAGACTACGGTGGCTGTGGAGCCGCTATAAATATCTTTCAGTATTTTTGCATACGGCTCGTCTACACCCTGATTCCGTAATGCCTGCATGACTGCTGAGATTTCGACTGAACCAAACGCTTTCTCGTAATCAATGAAAGCTATATATAAGGGTTGGTTATATTCCGCACATTTCTCTATCACCTGATTGATAGTGTGAATATGGTCTATTGTTGAGGGGCCTTTACGAAATCCTGGCAATAGCATTGGAGAGACCGTATATCCCGGCCTGACACCCTTTACTGGGATTTTGTTGCTTTCTTTATGGGAGACTACGGTGGCTGTGGAGCCGCTATAAATATCTTTCAGTATTTTTACATACGGCTCGTCTACACCCTGATTCCGTAATGCCTGCATGACTGCCGAGGTTTCGACTGAACCAAACGCTTTCTCGTAATCAATGAAAGCTATATATAAGGGTTGGTTATATTCCGCACATTTCTCTATCACCTGATTGATAGTGTGAATATGGTCTATTGTTGAGAGGCCTTTACGAAATCCTGCCTGGTCCTTTGGTTGACAGAAGTGTAAGGTGTTCCTTATTCTATTTGCGATTACCTTAGTAAATACTTTGTAGACAACGGACAGTAAGCTGATCGGTCTATAATTTTTGAAGTCCTTGGCGTCCCCTTTCTTATGGATTAAAATTATGTTGGCGTTCTTCCAAGATTCCTGCACGCTTGAAGTCATGCCCACCATCCTTCAACAAATCTGCTGTTACCTGTTCCTCCCCAGCTGCCTTTCCCCTTTGTATAGCTCCCAAGGCTTTCTTTGCTTCTTCCGGCGTTACTCGTGGTATGTCAAATTTCTTTAGATAACGTTCTAGCGTTAAACGTTGCTAGGTTCAGATTCCAACGGCGGCCTGTCCGGACCCAGTGTTTCTTAGCACCCTCTGCTGCGTCACAAGTCTGGCCGCCACCGTGGTCAGTTGCTTCCCAGCTGCTGGGGTCTGAGGGCCGATGTTTGATTGTTGTATTTCTATAGGAAGTTGTGGCCAAGTACTGCACCAGGGTGGGCAATCTTGCTCTGGTGAGGGAGTGCGTTACCAGTTCTGGTCACAAGGATCAGGCCGCACTCCAGGCCTGTTTATGCAATTTTATGAACACGCGGATTCCTTATTTTTTTTTAACGCAGTGGAAAAGTGCACCGGGATTCGAACCACGGTCCCCTTGCACGCGAGGCGGATGCTCTAGCTCTTCGCCACCACTGCTATTAAGGTAATAAATAAATCTTAAGGTACTAAATAAAAAATAACTATGTATTTACAGGCTCATGAATACTGAATCATATAAGCAAGCATACTATAGTGCCGTTCAGTGGCGTAGCCAGAAATTTCGTGCGGGGGAGTGGGGGGGCTCACTGCGCAGCAGCTCGGCCTCCTCCTTGTAGAATTTGTCGAGGGATCAAATACATGAATAATAACTGCATTGCCGCAGCCAAATATGCTGTGAACGAATTGTTGAACGCTACGAACTGTCAAGAGAAGTAAAGTACCTATTTTTTCATAAAAGAATATACTCGTATGTCCCGAAAATTCTGCCCGAAATAACTGATATCAATGCTTCAATGCTTTTTGTCTATTTAATAAGAAAATACCACTATGTCACTATGTCAAGAACTATGTCAGTTCGTAACCAGCGAAGCAGTACATGCCACTGATATGAAAAAATGTAAAGGCCATGAAATGAACAAGTTGAGGACAAAATGTTAATGAAACTTTGTCAGTCAAAAACCTTGTTTACATTTTTGTACAAATGCTAGGGCAGGGAAAAATCTCAATGACACTGTCATTTGTTCTAATGTATTGTGCAGGAGCAGCTGTAACCGGTCGCGCATTGTAATTGCACCGAAATTATAGTCGCAAAAGAGAGCCTATATAAAAAGCAGGCACTCTGCAAAATATACGAGGGCGAGTCTAATGAAAGTGAGCCAACGCGTATATATGACAAACTGGGTACTTTATTTAAAGGTAGTCTCTATGAGCATTTAGAGATTTATCCCACTGACTAACGAGTCGCGTGATTCTCGTGTCATAAAACTCCTGGGGTTGCCGCTTGGAAAAGTCCGCAACTGACTCTTTCACGTCGTCGTTCGACACGAATCTGGTTCCCTTGAGCTGTTTCTTCAATTGCCCCAAATTGAGTAAATCGCAAGGCGACAGGTCTAGGCTGTATGGCGGATGTTGCAGCGTTTTCCCCTTGAACTTAGCCACTTTTGTATTAACCACATCAGCGATGTGGGGACTGGTATTGTCCTGAAGTAAGATGAGCCCATTCGTCAATTTTCCACGTCGTTTGTTCTTGATTGCGACACGCAGCCGATCCGGCGTTTCACAATATCGGAAACGATTGACAGCCTCTCCAGATTTAGCAAATTCGGTCAGTAATGGCCCCTGACGATAGAAAAAACAAGTCAACAGCACCTTTCCAGCGAAAATGACGCCTTTTACTTTCTTTGGGGGTGGTGAATGCGAATGTTTTCACTGTAAGCTTTGCCGTCGTGTTTCAGGCTCGTAGTAGTAGCACCATGATTCGTCCCCGGTCGCAACTGCAGGCAAGAAGTCGTCACCCTCACTGTGATGTCAGATCAGATGAGTCAAGGCAACGCCGAACCTCTCCGTCTTCTGGCGGTGGTTCAAAATCTTGAGCATCCATTGCACACATGCGCCGATAACTGAGGCGTTCACGAATTATGGGGCGAACCGAACTGTGACTGACGTTCACACGCTCTGCCTGTTCATCGATGCTTATCCTTTGTTCTTGTTTAATCAGCTCATCAACCTTTGTAATTAGGTTGGGGATGATTGCACGGTGACTTTGGCCGGGTCTTGGATCGTCTTTGCAACTACCACGTCCCTCTTTGAACCGTTGCCTCCAACGCTTCACTGTGGCCAATGGAATGCAATGTTCAACGCACACGGCAGCCATACGGCGACTAATTTCTTTTTCGGAAACACCTTCAGCTGTCAAATCCTCATGACACCGCGCTGTTCTACTTTTGGACCGTCCATTATATCACGCAACCATATTCGACCCAGTGCATGAGAGCATTAAAGAACATTTATTCCCATACCTGCGTGTAACTTTTGTAAGGGATAGATGCCCGTGTGCTACGCGCATACCTCGCAGATAATGAACAGAACCATTATTGAGCTGGGTTGGTTCGCTCACTTTCATTTGACTCGCTCTCGTACATTAGAAATGCGAAGATAGAATAGAATATACAAATGCGAAGACACAGCTTGATAAGTACACAGCTGATAAGCTTAAATATAAGTATAAGTCTCCAATAAATCTACGTATCTAAGAAAAAAGTCGCTGTATATAATGCGTCAAACAAGGCGAATAAACACGTTGCTTAATCACTGATTCAGAGATCACAGAATCCCAAGGCCCGCCACATCTCCCTACACTCCCCCTGATGTATCACGCGCGATGGAAGGCCGCTTTTCTCTCTTGCGAACACGAGACAGAACCACCGTCGTCGGCGCACCCATGCCTACCCTGCGCCCCCCCCATCCCCCCCCCAACTTTCATTCGCGCATACAGCATACGGCGCGCGGTTAGAAGGTTATGGCCCTTGGACTTTATACTGAAGGTGAGGGCGACGGCATGAATGTGCCTGCAGTGTCCATATAATTGCTGTCGCAACAATATAATACGAGTATCCGGCAAATCAAGCGTCCCGGGGCCCATTACTTTCCGCAAATACTTCAATTATACTGCACTGCGCAAGCTATAGAGTCGAGGCCTGGTACGCATTTCTGAGTCAAATGAGTTCTGGTGAACGAATTAGATAACGACTGACTATAACACAAATGACATTAGGTTTGTCCGTGTGGCATCACGCAAATTGCATTAAACTTGAAGGTATCATCAAGTTAATGTCATGTTCTTTGCCAGTGTGGCACGGGTAGTACGCACGCTTCTGCAGTTAGTCCCTTGAGGGATGAAAGCGCCCCTTTTAGGGCTAACTGTCCAGTTACTTCCGTTTTTCCCGGCATTTTAACAGCGGAGCTATTTAACATTTTATTTAAGCCGTGGCACGTTATCGGAAAACTCGGCCCAGCTGTGCGCCGCCTCGTGTCCACTAGCAACCACCTGCGAGTGCACCGAGCCACGTAACCTCCTCGCACCCCACGTGCGTAGGGCGGAGTCATGCCGTCACAGGCGAATAAGAGCTCGGAACAGCCGGCGCGGCGTCACTCCTCTCGCCCCGTCTACTCCGTGTGTACGTGCTGCTGCCATGGGAATACACCGAAGAAAGTCCGGATGCACGAAGAAGCGGCTCAGCAGGAAGAGCGCCGTACTGTCAAGCGAGAAGCGATGCGTTGCCGCCGAACTGATCCGGAACACCACGCCGAAGCTGCGACTGAGACGAGGCGACGCCGAGTCGAGGGCCCCTAGTTTCAGTCCAGAGAACACGAGAGTCATTGTCTGAACGCTCGACGTCGCCGAGAAAGCGATCCCGGCGAGCGACTGCTCGGAAACTTCCAGTGTCAAGTCCGCCGAGACAACAACTTAGCAAAACCTAGCATATAACCTCGCAAAACCTAGCAAATAATTTAGCCAAGCCTACCACAACCTCGCCAAACCTACAAACAACTTAGGCAAGCCAGGTAAAAGCTAGGCGATCACAAGCTCCGCTGTTGACTCCAGCCACGCACCACTAATGCAAGCTTCACACGATTTTTTGTTGCTTTGAGTGCACTGTCGTTACTGACAATTCTAGACTAATTTGTAGACTAATAATTCTAGATTCAATCATAAAATTTACAAGGCGAATCGCCTATTCGAAGCGCATACTTGCTCCGGATATTAGAATTTTACTTAAAGCTAGGTATTATTTTATCAAACCAAGATTTCTAACCTTGTATTATTCTCTTATTCACAGCCATCTCAGTTACTGTATTTCAGCAAGGGTAACACATATCCAACACATATAGCACCGCTACAGCATTTGCAGAATCAAGCCATTCGGATATTGTCGTTCGGCTCATTCTACCGCAGCGCTTGTCACATGCTTCCCCCCACCCCCCCAACCACAGAATACTTTCAGTAAATAATCTTGTTAAGTATAAATTTGCCATAATGTTATTTAACACAACACGTAATCCTCCCCCACTAAATATATTTTCTGAGGCTACCTTGGTTAACCTAAACCGCACAAGAATCGCAGCCTACAATAATTTCTTATTGCCACTAATACATACTAAATATGGAAAACAGTCTGGATATTTCGTAGGATCATCTACTTGGAACAGCCTTCCACTAGATGTCAAGCGCTCTTCTTCTTTAAGTCTCTTCAAGAAAACATTAGTCACTTTTTTACTAAATAGCCAAAATTATCCACATATGTAAGCTATTCACTTGACTGCTGCTCATTTCTTTTTCGTTTTTCCTTTTTGAAAGTTTTTGTCCTTTTGTTTGTAACCTTCATAAACATTCTTAGTTTGTTCTGTTGCGAATGCCTTAACCACTGTTTTACCTCTACGACTAGTTGTTGATTTGATATAATTTGCAGTTTGTACTACATTTACTTTGCATAGTCTTCCACTTAGTGACTACTACATTGCTGTTTTATGTTGTACATATATATATATATATATATATATATATCTATATATATATATATATTGCACATATTGCCGGGCGTCGTTGCACTTTCTCTCATTTTTTTTCCTTGTAGACTGTTTATGATCTTACATATGTCTGTGGATCTCTCTTTTTTGTCTTTCTTTAGATTGGGATCCATCTGAGCACGGCTATACGAGAAGGGGTCTCTTTGCTTGTGTGCGTCACGTGGTTGAGGAATGCGCCTGGATATGCTGTACAACTGCTGAAATGCTGGATGTGCTCAATTTGGCCTACTTCTTTTCTGAGTTCCTCCATTTCTTTAGTTTTATTTCTTTCAATTGTGTATTCCCTCATGTTTGTGCTTGTTGTTTGTGTCTACAAATGGCGCGCACCAGGTAAGGGCCTACCACAAGTCCTCTGAATACCGCGAGAATGAATCTGCATGCACACACAGGCACAGAAACCCACATACAGACGCACAAAGCGAAACGTACAAACAGTCAAACGAGCACGAATGCATTCGTGGGCCCGATATGTCGCGTTTGAAGCACGGAAAGCCCGTCCTCCATCGGCTGTATGCCGCATGTGTGGCTGTAGGGAGAAAAGGATGCATCGACCGGCTACTACGCGATTCAATCATCGTGTTCGACATAGAGCTCCGCACCACGTGTGAGCTGCGAGCAAGACGGCGAAAAAATAAACAAAGAAAACGAATCTCTAGTGAGTACATCAAACCCCGGGAGAGTTCTATGGCAGGACTAGAGTAAGCGTCCCTCCAGGATCGAATCTCTTCTAGCATGCAGAGGACGTTCCCTGCGCGTTTAATTTAGCACGGGTCGCCCTTGAACACCGCACGCCCATCACTACCGGGGCCAAAGAAACTGAGCTGCGAGAGGCGTTGAGTAAGACCCATCTACTTAGAACTCTCGCGGCAAAGTATAGTAGTGCCCGTCTTCCACTTAAGTCTGTCTAGAGAAACATAGGGATCGGCGTAGAGAAGCAGGAAGGCGTGCGATGCATGTCATGCTTGTACTACAACTGTATAGTATGGCTGGTTTCAGATTTGTTACATATTCGCCATTAATTTCGTCAATGCGACTCAATACGTCGTTAGTACAAGCAAGACATTAGCGTTGCCACTCCACTTTATTTCTAAGTGAGATACACCAAACAGTTTCTATGTCAATAATAGGGACGAATTTTCCCCTAGTCATGGACGAACGCAAATTTCACATTAGGCGTAAAAGAAGAAAAAAATTGCGGAGTAGCGTACGTCTTAAGAAATATAGAAGAAATATCTTTTCGGATGCCATTTTGTCCTGGCTCGTAAAACGGGCATTAGACAAGGTTATGTATTGGTTATTGGCTGCGGGTATTTATTTTCATGTCAGAAAGCAATGGGTTTAGCTGCACTTACGCACGAACGCACACACGCAAGTCGAACATTCCAACACACACACACACACACACACACACACACACACACACACACACACACACATATATATATATATATATATATATATATATATATATATATATATATATATATATACATACATATATATATATATATATATATATATATATATATATATATATATATATATATATATATATATATATATATATATATATATATATATATATATATATATATATGTGTGTGTGTGTGTGTGTAGGCAAAGAGGGTTTCTTCAGGCTACCTTTCAAACGTAAAGAACTTGAGTGGTGCTACAAGGTAAACAGAACAAGTATTTAATTTCGACAGTTTCGATCGGTGGACCGATCTTCGTCAGTATATATATATATATATATATATATATATATATATATATATATATATATATATATATATATATATATATATACATATACACACACTTTGAGGTGTAGCGTTGGTATCTCAGTCAGCATATTGAACACAATTCTGCCAAAATGCCTTCATTGGGGAAAAGCAGTGTTTTCTAGAGACTAAACTGTAAGCAAAAATTACCCCAAATGGGAGTAAATGACTTGTTCTCTAGTGCATTCCCCGATGGGAGCTTAATATATTCCGGTCAGACGGAGCAAATAGTTTACTCCCTTGCTGAACGGAGGCTTTGGATGGGCTGATGGGAGTACATTGTTGTGACATTGCTCCAGAACTTTGTGAGTGTATTAGAAAATTTCGTATTAGTAATTGCGTATTAGTAAATAGTGTATTATTTCAAAAAGTTTGTGAGTGTATTAGTAAAGTAGAACTGTTTGGCTCTCTTAATTTTTGATTTCATAAGTTGGATAGCTGCACTGAGATTTTCATCCATAAATTTTAATGGGTTAGTTTTCAGCAATTTTCGCATTCGGTTTACTTTACGTTTCGCATGTATAACGTCACGCGTTATCCATGGATTACCCTAGTAAGTTTCTTTTTTCTAGTTGGTATGTAATTGGTTATACAATGAGATATAATGACGGAAAATGCGAGTGACGATGTATCGATGCGTGTATTGCTGTTATGGGAAAGTTGCAAAAACGAGTGGTATTCATTAATCAGGTAATCAAGTATACTAGTGTCGTTAGCTTTACTATAGTCTGGGTATCGATGATTTGCTGAGGGGTAACGCTGTCATGAAGGGGTATAGTGTAATGGGTTATTTTGTGATCCGAAATACCATCTAGTAAGCTTAATCTTGTTTCGTCATTTATGAAGTGATTGCTGAGGAATATTGGATCTAGTATGGAACAGCTGGATCCCTGTACACGTGTAGGTTCAGTTACAATTTGTGTAATGTTGAACGATAACATAAAGTCAAGTAACACATCCGCACAGGGTGAATGATGCTGCATTGTTTGCCAATTCACTTCAGGAACGTTAAAATCACCTGCGAATATTAATCTGGACCCTGATGCATATTGCTCAGTATATTCTCGCAATCGGCGCATATTGTCGAGGCTGGAAGAAGGATTGCGATAGACGCAGATTACGACAACAGTGTAAGATGCGAAGCGCAGTTTACAAAGGATAGCCTCAACACCCGTAACATCCGGTAACATTAAAAACGGGATTTCTTTCTTTACTAGAATGGCCACGCCACCGCCTCGTGTTGTCCGGTCTTTCCGGATGATAGCGTAGTTGGCAGGGGCTATCTCAACATCTTTAATATCAGCTGTTAGCCAGGTTTCTGTTAGTGTTAGATAGTCGGGTTCATATGCAAGAATCAAGGCTTCAAGGGAACCCGTTTTTTTAATATACTACGGGCATTCATGCTCAAGAAGGATAAGTCGGATATCAAGTTCGGCGTGAACGTAGGCTTCGAGGGCCGTGTTGCCGGTTTTTGGGATCAGGATTCGTGGAACCTGGTTGCAAAGGAGCTACATTATTATTTTCTTTGTCCCAGTAGAACATATCGCCATTGATTCGTAGTTTGTCATAAATTAGATTAATTTTATCTCCGGATACTTTCCTTGGTTTGGCAGAATTCCATAACTTCCTTCTTAAGTCTCGTACGCGAGGCGAAAAATCTTCGCAGATCGAAAAACTTGACCCCTTTAGCTTGAAACAGTTTCTAAAGATTTTAGTTTTGTCTCTAAAGTCGAGAAGTTTAAAAATTACTGGTCTTGTTTTAGTGGTATCCGGCCTGCCTAATCTATGAATACGTTCGATACTTACAGCTTCGAGTTTCAGGACATTTTTGAAAATTTTTTCATTTACTGTAAGTTGTAATGTGTCTTCATTAGACACATTACAACTTACATTAGTTACATAAACGCACAAGATCTCCCACGATATCCACCGTGAATTGACGTCCCCGGTCGCTTATAATAACACCAGGTGGTCCATGTCGCAGAACAATAACGTGAAGTAAGAAGAGCGACACTTCGGTGGCAGTGGCTGATGGTATAGCCGCCGTCTCGCAATAGCGTGTGAAATAGTCGGCGCAGACAATTATCCAGCGGTTCCCCTTAGATGACTGAGGAAAAGGGCCTAGCAGATGAATTCCAACTTGCCGAAAGGGTGATCTGGGAGGCGGCACAGGTGACAGAAGACCAGATGGGGCGTTTCCGATGTTGGCACTGTATGCAGCTGGAGACATACAACTCAACCGAATGTCGCATCCGGGGCCAGTAAAAGCGTTCTTGAATGCGATAAAGGGTGCGCACAGTGCCTAAGTGACCGCCGGAGGTAGGGTCATTGTGCATAACCTGAAGGATTGCTGGCCGGAGACGCTCCGGCACCACTAGAAGGCAGCGTGCACCCGTGCTTCAGTAGTTCCTTTTGTACAGGAGCCCGTCACGTACACAGTAGCTGCTTGTGGCACTTGAATGGGCAGAAGTGAAGAGTGGCTCCAATTTGGTGCCTGTCCATTGTTCTGCTTTGAACGCATCGATATCTGAAAAAGCGGATGTCACAGAAGCGACGAGATGATCAAAATCATCTGCGCCGCAGTCCGTTGTTGTAAGCGGCATACGGGAAAGGCAGTCTGCGTCAGCATGTTTTGGGCCACTCTTGTAGGACGCAGTGAAGTTATATTCCTGCTACCTCAAAGCCCAGCGCGCAAGGCGACCACAAGGGTCGCGAAGATTCACGAGCCAGCGCAGGGAATGGTGGCTTGTGACGACTAGGAATGGGCGTCCGTACAAGTACGAGCGAAATCGCTGAACCGCAGAGATTACAGCGACGCATTCTTGCTCTGTCCCCGTGTAATTGCGTTCAGGTTTGCTTAATGAGCGGCTTGCATAAGCAATCACGTGCTGACGGTCGTCATAGCGTTGGACCAAGATGGCACCCAGACCAACGCCACTAGCATCTGTGTGGATTTCTTTCGGCGTAGTAGGATCGAAGTGGCGAAGGATAGGTCGGGAAGTCAGCAGGAACTTCAACTGACGAAATGCAGAATCGCACTGGGGTGTCCACTCCAACCGTGCGTCTTTGTGTAGCAGATTTGTTAAAGGATAAGCGACGTGAGGAAAACCAGAAATAAATCGGGGAAAGTAAGAGCAAAGACCCAGAAAACTACGAAGTTGCTTCACTGACTGCGGTGTACCGAATGCCTCAATAGCTGCCGTCTTGAGATACCGTCTTTGTCAGCAATATGACCTAGCACAAGGGTTTGACGGTCACCAAAGTTACATTTATTGGAGTTCAGAACCAGGCCAGCGTATTTGATGCAGTCGAGGACAATATCCAGGCGCGAATTGTGCTCATTGAATGTGCGCCCGAATATAACAACATCGTCAAGATAGCACATACAGATGTTCCACTTTAACCCACGCCTAATGGTGTCCATGAACCTTTCAAAAGTTACTGGAGCGCTGCACAACCCAAATGGCATCCTATTGAATTCGAATAATCCATCCGGGGTTATGAAGGCTGTTTTCTCCTTGTCTGCCGAGTGTATCGGAATTTGCCAATACCCTGAGCGTACGTCCACTGAAGAAAAATAAGAGGCCGAATGAAGGCAATCAATCGCATCATCAATAAGGGGCAGCGGATAGATATCCTTCTTAGTCACGGCGTTTAATCGACGATAATCGACGCGAAATCTCGTTACCGTCTTTCTTTCTGACGAGCATGACCGGAGCTGCCCAAGGACTCGAGGACTCTTGTATTCTCAAATTTTTCATCATGTCACTCACTTGTTCCACGATTATCTTTCGGTCGTTAGGCGACACGCGATAAGGCTTTTGCATGATCGGGCGCGCAGATCCCGTATTGATAGTATGGTGTATTCGCGATTTGGGAATCGAGAACGCTTTGTCCGGCTGCGCAAAGTCAAACACTGACAGATGCTTAGAAAGAGTATCCACCAAGGTATGGCGCCCCCTTGTGCTGAGCGACTTGTTTATCATAGACAGAAGCTTTGTCTGAGACACGGCGAAAGTCAGCAGGTTCACACGGCGGGTCTGTTAGTACGGCTACTGTAAAGAACGGCGGGTTGCACAACAAGATTGTCACCTTGCCACCCGATTACGACAAGGGGTGCTAGACGCGCACCTCCCGCTCTCCGCCGCTGCAGCTGCGAGGCGTTCAAAGAAGCGACCTTTGCGCTGGAATCCGCCGCCTTCCTCCAGCCCGCTTCGACATTGTGACAAGACGAGTTTGGTGTGTGGACAATGATTCCAGAGTTCCTCAACGCGGCGCTGATCTGACACGCCTGAAGAAGCTACCGCGGGAACGTCTTATTTTTGCGCTCTCACGGTTCAGCATGTTGCAAAACAACGAGCGTCCCTCGAGCGGCGTCGATTTTCCGGAACGGCACCACCTTCAACGCCGTCGCTTGGGCTTCGGAATGTGTGTGCCTTTGTGTCTGAAAACTGGTCTTCAGAGCAGCTGCGAGTTGGTGGTGTGTAAACGAACAGCCGCCGCGTCGTAGGACCAGCAGATCGAGTGTATAAAAACTGTGGTTGTGCGATTGTTGGACACACTTCTCTTGAGCAGTCATGTTAGACTGGTTCACTTCTCTCATGCAGTCCTGTTGGACTAATACTATTTTTCTCAAACAGTCATGTTAGACTGAGTTAATTTTCTGTAAATAAACCCCTTTTTCCTCGTTCTCGATGAGAAGCAGTTCTTCACTTCATCAACGATCTCAGCGTAAATAAGTTGGACGACGGCATGGGCCAGCTACCTTCGAATTCATGCCGTACTCCAATCTTGGCAAAGGACCACGGACGAAGGGATTGAGCCCCCAATCCTGACAACTGGCTGACAGCGGTGAGATGGACTTTGCGACATGGTGCTGTATCTGTGGTGAGTGCTTGGTTTTTGCTTTGACTCTCTAGGCTTCATTTTGTGGTTGTTCTGTTTAGAACAGTAGGGAAGCTAGATTGTTGTGTGTTAGCTAGGTTGTGTTTTCCTAGCTAGATTTAGAGAGCAGAATCAAGGCAGTAAAGCAGCAGTCATGGAGTTAAGGACACTGCTGAGAGACGAGTTGTTGATTGTTGGTGAGGAACTGGGCCTAGATGTACGCAAGGAAATGCTCAAATCGGAATTATTGGAGCTAATTTCCAATCAGGCCAGTGAGCAAGATATTGAAATGGGATTGGAACTTCTCAAAAAGAGAGAGAAACGGGAAAAAGAAAGAGAAGAACGAGACAGAGAAAAACGAGAGAGAGAGGAACGCGATAAAGATCGCGAGATAACAAAAATGCAACTTGAACTTGAAAACAGACGTTTGGAGTTGTCTCAAGGAAGTGAAGGAGCTCTGGGTCGATCAAGTGAGGCAGAATCGTACCGCATGGACAGGCTATTAAAGCCATATGAGGTCGGGACCGACATAGGCTTGTTCCTAAGCAATTTTGAAAGGACTTGCGAAAAGATGAACTTCGGTCCGAGTACATGGCCACAGCGGTTGCTGTCTATGTTGCCGTGTGAGGCGGCGGAAGTAATCGCCAGATTGAGTGTGCAGGATGCATATGATTATGCGAAAGTTAAGGCTAGTCTCCTGAAGAAATACCGCCTTTCAGCCGAAGCTTTTCGGCAAAGGTTTAGGAGCACAGGCAAGAAAGATAGCGAGGGCTATCCGGAGTTTGCATATAGCTTAAAGGCCAACCTAGTCGAGTGGCTTAAAAGCGCGGAAGCGTACGACAGCAGAGACATGATCATTGAATGCATGTGTCTAGAGCAGTTTTACAAAACCATTCCCCAAGCTGTGAAACTGTGGGTGCAAGATAGAGGTAATGTAAACACTGTGGAAAGGGCGGCTGAATTAGCCGAAGAGTACGCAACCCGTAGAAAGTTGAACGCCGAGGAGGGAAACTGGGACGGTCGAAATGGACCGCGGAAGCCATTTCCGTTCAAAAAGGGTGCGCAAGCTAGACGATCCGAGCCTGTAGACATGGCGGAAAAGCCCGCAGAAAAGAGCGAGGAGAAAGTTAACGGAGAAACCGCACAAAAAGAACAGAAAAGAAAATTCGAATCTGTCAGACCAATTCGCTGTTACAAATGCCACAAACTGGGACATATAGCTGTAAACTGCGAGAAGCCAAGCGTAGTTTTTTCCTACGTGGAGGAAAAGGATGAGAATATGGAACTTTTAAGTCCATATCTCCACGACCTGCAAGTTAATGGAAAACCATGCCGAGTGCTAAGAGACAGTGCCGCCACGCTGGACATTGTCCATCCGTCTTACGTGATGGTAGAGGACTTCACCGGAGAAGTAGCATGGATAAAACAGGTTGTAGAAGAACACAGCGTGTGTCTGCCCATGGCCAAAGTCAAAATCAGTGGACCATTCGGGGAGCTAGAGACTGAGGCTGCAGTTTCCAAATTTTTGTCACTGCAGTATCCCTACATCTTTTCGAATCGTTCGAATCAGTTACTGCGTGACAGAGGGCTCAAACTGGGAGAGGGCATAGTACAGGCATTGACCAGAGGCCAAGCTCGTAAGATCGCGGCGCTTTCGGCTGAAAATGCTCAAGCTCCTCCAGCTGAAGCAGAAAAGGGGATGGCTTCAATACCCGAATCCGAGCTAGGCCCGACGGACAAAAGAACAGTTGAGGAGAGCCTGCCAGTTGACCAGCTCAATGAGAGCGTAGCACTAGAGTGTCAGAGTTCTAGCCTGCAGGAAGAGCATGCAGACGCGCTCCCAAGCGAGACAGGGTCGTTATTATCACCGGCCTCAAAGAACTTTGATCAACTCTTACGCGTGGATAGAGAGTCACTGGCAGCTGAGCAAAAGAATGATGAGAGCTTAGCTAAATTACGGGACACAGCTAAAGAAGGCATTGCTAGGCGCAACGTAACGATACATGAGAAAGGAGGATTGTTGTATCGGCATTACAGAGATCGAAAGGGTAGGATTTTAGATCAGTTAGTCATACCTACTAAGTATAGGGAGGACCTTTTGAGTCTTTGTCATGGAAATGGGTGGTCCGGCCACCTAGGCATAAACAAATCAAAGGAAAGATTGCTTATGGAATACTACTGGCCTGGCTGTTTCAAAGATGTAGCAAACTTTGTAAGATCATGCGACGCCTGCCAGCGTTCTGGTAAACCAGGAGAGACTTGGAAAGCTCCACTGAAGGTAGTGCCCTTAATAACAGAGCCTTTCAGACGGCTTGTAATAGACACGGTAGGGCCTCTTCCAAAAACAAAATCAGGCTACAGGTACTTGTTTACCATGCTGTGTCCGGCTACCAAGTTTCCAGAAGCAATCCCTTTGAAAGAGCTCAGCTCCACTGAAGTAGTAGACGCGCTTTTGACAGTGTTTGCACGAGTTGGGTTTCCAGCCGAAATTCAGGCAGATCAAGGGTCAGTATTCACGAGCGCACTGACTTCCACATTCTTGCAAAAGTGCGGGGTAAAGTTAATACACAGTTCTGTCTATCACCCTCAGTCAAACAGTGTAGAGAGGTGGCATTCGGTGCTTAAGCGAGTTTTGCGTGCGCTCTGTTGCGAGCACAAGGAGGACTGGGAGAACTGTCTGCCGGCAACTTTGTTTGCTTTGCGAACGGTTCCACATGAAGCGACAGGGTTCTCACCAGCAGAACTAGTGTATGGGAGGACACTCCGTTCTCCACTGAGAATGTTAAGAGAGATGTGGGAGGAAAGAGGGGAGAGTCCAACCGTGGTTGAATACGTGCTAAATTTACTGGAACGGCTAAGCGCAACCCAAGAACTAGTCGGAAAGAACATGGCACTAGCTCAAAAGAACGCCAAATTCTATTACGACAGGAATGCGAGGCTTCGTACGTTTAACGCCGGAGACCAGGTAATGATCCTCAAACCTTCAAGAAAGAACAAGCTTGAAGTTCACTGGGACGGGCCCGTTAAAGTGTTGCACAAACTTTCAGAAACTAACTATGCTTTGAGAATGCCCGGTCGCAGGAAGGAAGTGAGGATATATCACTGTAATTTGATGAAGCCGTATGTAGAGCGGAGCGGAGTCGTTAACTATACTGTCAAAGAGCCGGATGGCATTGGTACCAAGTTTAAGGAGGATAGGGCAACCTCCAACTCTGAAATCGGCCTAGAAGAAGTAGTAGAACACTCGGTAAGCTCGCATGCTCTAAGACCCGAGCAGCTAGATGAGCTAAAAGGGGTGTTAGGGGAATATCTCGACAGATTCAGCGATCGGCCGGGTAGAACCGAACTGATAACGCATGAAATTGAGCTGACCTCTGCCGAACCAGTAAGATCAAAACCTTACAGGGTGTCTCCAAGACAGAGAGAGATTATGGAGGCAGAGATACAGCGCATGCTAGAGTTGGGAGTTATTGAGCCCGCTGAGAGTGACTACACGTCACCGCTAATACTCGTAGAAACCCCTAACAAGGACCCTCGTCCGTGTGTTGACTACAGGAAGTTAAATGCGATCACTAGGGATCAGCTGTACCCGATACCCAACATTGAGGAACGAATTGAAAGAGTTAGCGCTGCTAAATACATTTCAACTATAGATCTCGTGCGGGGGTACTGGCAAGTTCCCCTTTCCGAAAGTGCCAGCCGCTATGCCGCATTCATCTCGCCTGTAGGCACTTTTCGCCCTCTCGCACTCAGCTTCGGGCTGAAGAACGCGCCGTTTAGCTTCTCTAAGTTAATGGATATTGTCCTAAAGGACTTGCAGGAGTTCGCCTTACCTTATCTTGATGATGTGGCCATTTTTTCGGACAGCTGGGAACAACACGTATCGCACCTCAAACAGGTGTTCTCACGGTTGAGGGAAGCCGGCTTAACGATGAAAGCGGAAAAGTGTAGGTTTGGTTGTTCGCAGGTTACTTATCTGGGCCATGTTGTTGGTCAGGGCATGAGACGGCCGGCTGAGCTGAAAATAGCTACGATTGGAGATTTTTCTCAGCCGCGCACGAAAACGGACGTTCGTTCATTTTTGGGACTTGTGGGGTACTATCAACGGTACATTCCGAATTACTCACAATTGGCAAGTCCATTAACAGACGCCCTCCGAAAGGGAGCACCGAGTAACGTACACTGGGATAAGGACAAAGAGAACGCTTTTCAAAGTTTGAAAACGCTATTGGTTTCTCGCCCTGTGCTTCGCGCGCCAGACTACACAAAGGAATTCATAGTTCAATGCGACGCAAGCGACAGAGGTATGGGCGTGGTACTTAGTCAAGTCGGCGACGATAACGAGGAGCATCCTATCCTCTACGCCAGCCGTAAACTAAATGTAAGAGAGGAAGCCTACAGCGCTTCAGAGAAGGAATGCGCTTGTTTGGTTTGGGCCGCCCAGAAGTTGTCGTGTTATTTGTACGGAGCGAAGTTCATCTTCGAGACCGACCACTGTCCTCTGACGTGGCTCAATCAAATGTCACACAAAAACGGCCGCTTGCTCCGATGGAGCCTCACTCTCCAAGAGTACAACTTCTCCGTTAGATATAAGAAGGGAAAGTTGCATAGCAATGCGGATGGTTTGAGCAGGCTAATTTGAATTCTGCGTTTGAGGGTCCCGCCTAAATTTTAGGGTTACTAGTGTTAAATTTATTAAGCGAAGAAGATCCCCTCTCATTTAGCAGGATTCCCTCCATGATTGCTGAATTTGTCAGCAGGAATTTGCTTCAGAGATTGGCATAGTGAAATGCAGCATTTTTTTGTTTCTGCACTTATGTTGTTGTTGTTTTTTTTGAAGCCTAGCGAGTCTAAAGTGAGAGCCAATGCACGTCATCTCGGCGCAGAGCCGTGTTGTGGGGTTCATTTTGCAGTTGCCTGTCCTTGTTGGATGTTTTGGGGCGGTGACATCAATGCACAAGTGGTCGCTGCGAGCCAAGACATCAATCCCCCCCTGACCAGCAGCCGTTCTCTTCCTGCCTAGCGGTTGTCAGCGCTAGACAGTCGAGACTTTTGGGGCCATGGAGGCGCTGTAAAGAACGGCGGGTTGCACAACAAGATTGTCACCTTGCCACCCGATTACGACAAGGGGTGCTAGACGCGCACCTCCCGCTCTCCGCCGCTGCAGCTGCGAGGCGTTCAAAGAAGCGACCTTTGCGCTGGAATCCGCCGCCTTCCTCCAGCCCGCTTCGACATTGTGACAAGACGAGTTTGGTGTGTGGACAATGATTCCAGAGTTCCTCAACGCGGCGCTGATCTGACACGCCTGAAGAAGCTACCGCGGGAACGTCTTATTTTTGCGCTCTCACGGTTCAGCATGTTGCAAAACAACGAGCGTCCCTCGAGCGGCGTCGATTTTCCGGAACGGCACCACCTTCAACGCCGTCGCTTGGGCTTCGGAATGTGTGTGCCTTTGTGTCTGAAAACTGGTCTTCAGAGCAGCTGCGAGTTGGTGGTGTGTAAACGAACAGCCGCCGCGTCGTAGGACCAGCGGATCGAGTGTATAAAAACTGTGGTTGTGCGATTGTTGGACACACTTCTCTTGAGCAGTCATGTTAGACTGGTTCACTTCTCTCATGCAGTCCTGTTGGACTAATACTATTTTTCTCAAACAGTCATGTTAGACTGAGTTAATTTTCTGTAAATAAACCCCTTTTTCCTCGTTCTCGATGAGAAGCAGTTCTTCACTTCATCAACGATCTCAGCGTAAATAAGTTGGACGACGGCATGGGCCAGCTACCTTCGAATTCATGCCGTACTCCAATCTTGGCAAAGGACCACGGACCAAGGGATTGAGCCCCCAATCCTGACACTACGCACGAAGACGTGTATTCTGTAAAGTAGGCGAGTTTCAAGCCGTCTGGAAGCAGGACGGGTTCTGCCGAGCAGTTGGCCGTCCACAAGCCAGCACGCCCGTTGCCGATGGATACCACAGAATGAAGGACGAAAACGTTATTCTTCACACAATTTAGATGCACTAGCTCTACGGAGGCACCGAAACTGTCTGGAACTTCACCGCGACATACAACCGGCACGCATGCAGAGGCGGACGCAAGCACAACAGTATTTGCAGATAGACAAAATTCCCCTTGACTGCAAGTCTCCTCTAAGAGCCCGGACGAAATATGGTCATCGACGGAAACTTCCCCCGTGCGACAATCGACGGTCGCACCACACTTTCGCAAAAAGTTAATGCCCAAAATCACTTCGTGCGTCGATTGGGGAATAACTACAAATTCCGTCACGAAAACTTCACCAGCCAAAGATACTTCAGCAGTGCACAAACAAACAGGGCGCAACGACTCGCCGCTCCCTCCACAAAACGTTGCAGCCTGGTCCCACCGAAATACAACTTTGCGTCCCAAGCGACCTTTAAAACCGAGGCTCATTACGGATACAGTTGCTCCGGTATCCACTAAAACTATTGCAGAAACACCATCAACATGCGCATGCACTTTGTTCTTAATCATAGCAACTGCAGGGGGCATTTCTGTCGAAAGCACGTGTAGAGCGATCACACCCCCATCGGCCGCGCTAGCTAGTTTTCCGGTTGTGAAGGCGGAGCGGCGCACTGGCGATTGAGATTGACGTAAACGCGGTGCACGAGAAGATGGCGGTGGCGTCAAACTTTTGTCAGATGGCAGCGAGCGGCTCCGAAAGCTTCTCTGCCAATAATCGTTGCCGGGAGGGACGCCAGCTGACCAAGAGGTGGTGTACGGCTGTTGAGTTGCCCTCATAGGAAGTGTGGTCCTTGTTGAAGACCCGGATCGACCATTCCACGTTGTTGGGCGACGATTACAAAACCTCGCTGTGTGGCCCGCGACACCGCATTGGAAACATACCGGCAGATGCCGCAAATTTCTATGTTCCTCCATGTAACCAGCAGGTGGGTCACATTCATCATGGCTAGGCATGGGCAACCGGGAGGGGTGTGTGCGGTGAGCGCGTTGTTCATAGTCATGATCTTGATAGCTCATGGTCCCTCTCGTTTGTGGGGTAGACCCATACTCAACGGTCGCTGAGTGAACCGTCGGTTGCCATGCGGTTGAAACGGCCGTGTTTCTCATCTCGTGTGGTGAGTGCGCACCAGTGATGCCAGGTGTGCAAAGGTACATCTCTTCCCGATGGAGCAACTCTTCGCGAACAATCTGCCGTATTGTTGATGGAAGGTCAACTCACGAGCTCGGGTCTACACTTGCCACGGTTGTGACATTAGCCAGACGACCAAACTTCGGTATTATTCGTCGCATCTTCAGCGTCTCAAAGGTCCTGCAGTGGCGAATGATGTCAGACAGGGAATCCAAGCTTTCCTTGCCGATCAAAAAATTGTAGACGTCTTCGGCTACTCCTTTCAACAAATGTCCAACTTTGTCATCTTCAGACATTTGAGAGTTGACCATTTTACACAGTTTCAGCATTTCTTCAATATAATTAAGTCGTATAGGTCTCGCCAGGAATCTGATCTCTTTGCGAAAGCATCTGTTCAGCGCGTTTCTTTTTTGCACTAGAGTCTCCAAAGCACGCTCTGAACTCTTCGACAAAAAGCTCCCGTGAAGTGAGCGTGTCTGCGTGATTCTCATACCAGACGTGCTCTGTGCCGTTAAGGGAAAACACAACATTGGACAACTGTGCAGTCGAGTTCCAGCCGTTAGACCGGCTCACCCTTCGGTAGTTCGTGAGCCACTCGTCGGCATCTTCTCTGGCTTTTCCTCCGAAAGTGAGTGGCACCCGGTAGTATTGCCACGGAACACCAGGTGCTGGCCTTGAAGCCGTGTCAGATCCGTCGGGAATCTGGCAGGCGTATTCAGGCACGTCAGGTGAGGGTGGCAGTAGTTCGGCAAGTCGACGGCTTCGGCGAAGTTGTAGCAGCGTAGGTTCCGTGGTTACGAGGTGTACCACACACCGTCCACCAATTTGTTACAAGGACGGGGAAAAGTGGTTTATTTAGGTGTGCGATAGCAGGAACAGCAGGCTACGAATAGCAGGAATGGTCGCTACACAGTCTTCGTTCTCCTCTTCCCTTCTTTTCTTGATGCCCGCGTCCCTTTTACGCGCTTGGACGCAACAATATGTTTATATATATTGGGGGATTTTTGTAGGGAGCTATGGGAGCATATGTTTACACATGCCAGGGCAACACACTCCTGTAGGACGCAGCTGTAGTTTTTGGAGACAGTCAACTTTGGATACAAGCCCCTATTCCTGTTTAATTATAGGAACAGTCTTTCTCACGGCTCAGGAAAGACGGACGCATATTCCTAGCCAATCATGAAAATTGGGAAAGCAACCAGTAACAAGACTAAGGAGCAGTACCTTCGCGCAAACAAGCTTGCATGGTTGTGGTTATATCTAACTTGCCCTTCTTCCAGCGTTCGTAATATGCGCTGTCAGTGCGGCATTATGGTTTCAACTTCTGGTATATATAGAGTAGCGCAGGTCCACCGCCTCTGACGCCGTATGTGGTACAGATTTTTTTTGCTATTTTATTGACTTTTTTATACCTCATAGACTTGTTTAAAAACGCCTCAGAGTTGAGTTTACAGTGAGTCAGCGACAACGTGTCTCTATGCTGATACTGGCGTCGTAAGTTTATTCCTTGCAGGAGACGGTAAGCGGCTGGGACACCAAAAGCAGCGGGCATTCGGTAGTGGCGTATGGTAGAATGTCCTCGACAAGCCTCGTCTTGCAGAGCATGCTTAACGACCGCACTTTAACTGTGAGCTGCGTAATAGTAGGCGCAGTGAAAGAAACAAGGCAATGCGAAATTCCCAGGTTCCACTGCTCATTATGGCTGAATAACAACCTCACAGACTATAGCAAGAACAACCATGCGGAAAGGATTTCTACAACAGCCGCAAAATAATATTTTCTTTAGATTAAAAAAGGAAACATTGGAGCTACATCAATTATTAGAATTTTTATCTTATGTATCATTAAAAGTTTTTTTCAGTGGCTGAAATTCTTGTCAACGTTGTTTCAACGGACTAGGTGCGCTCAAAAAACGAAATCTTCTTTAATGTTTTCCATGAAGCAAAACTGTTGCTATTGTGTGGTTGTCATGACTGGCGCCATGGGGCTGGCGCTTCTCTAATGTAGAGGATAGATTGATGATGGATTGATGAGTCATGAAGCACCCGAAGGTTAATGAGATCTAGGCGCCTTACTGGAGGCTTGCTGGTTAATTTTGACCATCCGGAAATCAAACCTGTAACATTGCGCATAGCAGCAGAATGTCAAAACCATGTGAGCCACCGCAGAGAGAAGAACAAATGACTTCTCAGAGTAGAAACACAAAACTTTAAGATCACCGTGCTCATGTGCTTAAAAAAGTTTAGGGACACGGTAAAACAACGACGACGACGACCAACAGCGGCAACCAAGAAAAACAGACACAAACAAACAAAAAACAAGCAAGCAAACAAACTTACCGAACGAACAAACAAATAGAATATGTGCGTGCAGCTCTAAATCAACAACTGGCGTTGGACCATGCGTGCTTCCCTTGAGGGTACCCATAGTGAAGCTATCTATACGCTCGTGACTACTGCTGGTGCGTGCAGTGCTAGCTGAGATTTTCTTCTTGCATTCTTGTCCTTCTTCCTTCTTTCCTAAGTAATGTTTTAGGGAGAGAAGGCTCTCAAGGTCTTTTTCGCTATAGTCGGATACAACTTTAGAAAAAAGGGGGCATTTACTCCTCCGAGGCGGATGCACATGACCATCCACCAATGGGCGCGCCCTCTAGACCGACGTCATGGGCCGGACGGCCGGTGAACTCGCCGTCGAAGAAGATGGCCGCCCGGGCACCGAACTGGGCCAAGTCGCGTCAGCTGTGCGCGTCAACCCCTCGTCACAGTGAATTCCCAAACTGTTTGTAATTGTCTATCATGCCGGAAATATTACTGGGAGCTTACGATGTCGCATTTGTGCTGCATGTGTTTATTCTAAGCCATGATCCGGCGATGAAACATTGCAGCGAGCATCGCTGACGCTGCGGTATACGCTTTGCCTGAAAATAGGATCCCGCGGCGACCGATGAAAACACACATCCTGCGTGTTCGTTCCATGTTTCTTTTTTTATTTCGCTCCCGAGTGATGTTCCGATGAGAAAAGTTTGCCAAAGTCTGGTGCCTATTGTCAGCGGCCAGTGTGTTCGTGTACTGTGTCGCTGCGTTTCTCGTCGGACGGGGTGAAGTGATGGAGCAAAACCATTCTCAGGAGAAATGAGAAAAGCGCGCGTGCATGCAAAGAACCTACGAGCGTCTCAACAGAAAATATTTGCAAAAGAAGCCTCCAACGCAAAGATTTGTCGCAGTCAACTTAGCGTGAACGATCGTTGTCAGCAGTGAGATAGCCGAGCGTCTAACGGCGGTGTTCGAGCGTTGTATAGCACCGTCGATTGATTGCTTTCCACCAGTGCTCACCGAGCGCGCAAGCTCTAGAATGCGCGCTGTGGCACAGTCACGCAGAAGTTGTGTTGCCAGCGCTCGGTATGGTTTCCCACACAGCTTCGCGCTGCTTTTCGATCCTCGTGATATGTTGCAATTAAATATTCCCAAGACAGTGTTAAGAGACCGGTAAAATAAGTATACGAGAAGGTAGGCACAGCAGCTTGTGAACCCGCTCCTATAATACCTCTACCCGCGTCTGTTTGTAAATGTGTGTATGTTTTCTTGCGTTTGTCTAATTTTTTTTATTTCCCACATTTCTTTGTATTTGAGATTTTCTTATTTTTCGCGTTTGTGTGTGGATGCGTGCCTGCTTGTATGCCTGTTTGCGCTTACGCTTATTTCTGTCCTTTTATATTAAGTTAGCATTTGTTTTTCCTAGTTTTCTTCCAGCAAAGTGTTTTTACACATTTTCATCAACCAATCTCATTCAACGCACTAACTCCTGAAGACTGCAGGGCTGGCCTCTTCCATCTCATTAAAACCTTTCTCACTGGTCTACCTCGTCTTCTCAATCTGCCTGCGCGCTGTGTTTTCTGCCCTCGCTTCTTGTGTTGTTGCCGCAATGTGATTGACCAACTTGCTCAAAACACATTTTGATCGCCTATGAAAACAGAAAGGTTGACAGATACATTTTCTAAAAAGCGTCATGTGGGTTGCACCAGTAACTTTGCCTCTTACCTCTGTTCATGTTTATGCATCAGTGCATGTGGCAGCTCGCCAGAAGCGCACATGAAAGGCTGCATATTGTGAAACAACATCTTGCTATGCTGGTGCATTTTTCATGCTTTCAGTCTTAGTAAACAAACGGTTTCGCTGCCCATCACATATGATGGTAAAAATTTTCAACATGAATAACATTGTGCAGTGGCATGTCATTTCCTGTCTGACGCTTTCATCGTTACAAACACGGTTTTCAGTTAGTGGAGCCCAGCAAAGCAGTGCACTGAGAGCTTTTGCAACTTTCACCATTTATTACTTCATTGTCTGAACCTGACCGTCGATCGCTATGCCGATGGCTTCTGAATTAAATAATTGCCTCAATAAAACACATTCAACTTTACTCAGCATTTTTTAGTACAAACAATGCTAGCAGAGCTATTCAGGGTGAAAAATTGTGCTTACATTCGTGTTACTTGCCTGGTCAGATAAACGAATACAACAATGGCTGCGGCATGACTGTGATTTGATGTGCAGACTGCAAACGGTGCCTTTCAAGCGTGCCCTTGACTACTGCTATGAATGGCTACCCGAATGAGTATTTTGGGCCTCATTAAGCTAATGATGCTTGATAATTGTTCTCTTATTCGCATTATTTGCCTGGGCCAGATAATCAAGTTAAACAATGCCACCGCATGAATGTGCTTTTTCATGCAAGCTGCCAATAGTGGCTGCCATTTTCGCGTTGATTGCTGCCGTTTCACCAACAATGGCGACGACATGACTGCACTTTGACGTGCAGACTGCTAGATGCCTTTCAAGCGTGCCCTCGACTACTGCTATGAATGGCTACCCGAATGAGTATTTTGGGCCTCACTAAGCTAATGATACTTGATAATTGTTCTCTTATTCGCATTACTTGCCTGGGCCAGATAACCAAAATAAACAATGCAAACACATGAATGTGCTTTGACGTGCAGACTGCTAAGAGTGGCTGTCAATTTCACGTTGACTCCTGCTTTTTCGTGTGAAGCTGGATAGTGGCTGCCCGAACGAGAATATTGGGCCCCACATATTTATTCAGAGTTAAAAATTGTATTTGCATTCAGATTTTCCAGCATTTCAGCACGTTTCCATGCCAATACTTATATTGAGTACGATCTGTGCAGGACGTTGCTTTTCAGAATTGAGCTTCCATTAAAAGGAATATGTCACTATATGAATTGCTTATTTATTTGAGAGGTCACGGGAGAATGCTTGGCTGCTGCGAACCCACCGGCATAATTTGGTTAGCCCTAATAATGGCTGTTCTTTCGTTAATAAGAAGCTGTTATGCTTCATCGAGCGGCTCAATGCCGGACAGCTCGCAGTCGGAGTCGCTTTCTTCACTGTCATCTTCACCCAGTTGGATGATGATGGGTTGGATGTGGTCACTCCCAGACGTATCAAGCCTGAACTTTGCCTCCAGATCCATCACGTGGTGAATGTTCTTCCTCCAGTCTTCCGCTGTTACGTGCTTGATTTTTCCCCTCAAGACGTCTTCGACCGTGGACAGCTTGAAATCTCTGTTGTCCGCAGCGATGCCGTCTTTCACCTTTGCCCACACGAGCTCAATAGGATTAAATTCGCAGTGGTATGGTGGGAGCCTGAGTACAATGCAACCGGCCCTTTCAGCTGCACTGTCTACGATGTAGCTCAGAAAGCGTGGCTTTACAGATGCTACCAAATCAAGCAGCTGCTTTTTAACCATCCTTTCGCTGTAGGTGATGCTCTTGCTTTTGAGCCACTCCTGTATTTTTTCCTTCTTCCAAGCTGTTGTCGGTAATTTCCCTTCTCACCGGGAATGGCAAGGTGCATTGTCCAAAACAACGACGCTACCAGCAGGTAACTTCTGTAGAACGTCATTAAACCATTCCTCGAAGCGATCTCCGTCCATTTCTTCGTGGTAGTCGCCCGTTTTTTGGCCTCGGGATATATCTAAGCACCCGTCGACGAAGCCATCCTCGCTGCCGATGTGCGTCAGAATCAGGCGCTGGCCTTTCCCAGAAGGTTGTTTCAGACCCGTCGACCGGCCATTCGCTCGAGCATATAGGCGTCCGCGCTTCTGCACCACGGTGTCTGTCCACACGATCGACCGAGTGTGTCCCGCCGTCACCCACGTCTCGTCCAGGAAAAAGATATTTCGGCCTTCCGCCCGGTAGCGCACCACGTCACGAAGGTAGCGATTCCGCCATTCCGCGATGTCATCGCGGTCGATAAGCAGCGAATTGCGGCTCCTCTTCTCGTGCTTGAATCCGATCTCGACAAGCAGACGACGCACAGTACACCACTTCAGTGATGGGAGATCCATACGCTTCGAGAACACGTTAGTTATCTTCTCGACCGTCGGTATCTCGTTGCGGCGAAAGAAATCGTGCACACATGACCTCAGCGCGCACAACGTGAAGCTCTCATACTTCATGCTGCGTCTTTTCTCCGCATTTCGTCGGCGCTTTCGCGAGGGCGTCGACAATTTGCCACCCGAAATATGCGACGCTTTGTCCTTCCGCCCCACCTTGAACACTGTGCTTTCGCTGACGTCGAGCATCTCGGTGACAAACTTCGTCGTGGCCTCCACGCTGTGCTCAGGCTCACTGTTACGCCAATACGTGTAGCAGTGGAGGATAATGTTGCGTGAATCGCTGTTCAGGATGTGGCCACTCTTGTTCTTGTCGAGGTTCCTTGATGGTGTGGACATCGAGGCGACACAAGGCTCGTTCGGCAACAAAGGATCGCATTCCGATGTCCCCTCGCTGGGCTCCATGTCGGAAAACTCGCACGGAATGCCTTGCGCGAACTGGCGAGATTGCAGGCTCGCAAAAAAAAAAAGAAATATGAGGAGGAAAAAGTTTGTGAAAACACAAAACCAAAAAAAAACATAAATTTTATGCTATTTAACACCAAGGGTATTTATTTAAAACGATGAATGAAGCATTTTTGTACCTTTCCTGCCTCGAATATTCACGCCCCAGGTTTGTAATGGTTGCGATAGATGCATTGTTTTATATAAATACTTGTTCAATAGCAACTGATTCACTTTAAGCTCGGAAAAGGAGTAGTAAATGTGCCGTGTACATGTAAACAAGCGCAAAAGCCATGCAGAGCTGCTCTTTCTACTTTTGTCACTTGCAATGAAGCTAAAGAGCAGACGACGGGCAGCGTTATGGAAGGCACGGGGTTATTTTTTTGTCGCGATCCGGCATGTGCTGTAGCACATGAGAGCTCTACTAAACCAGTCATCAAAATAAAAAAAAGTATTTGTTTATACAGAAAATTGCGCGTTTCAGAAGCACGATTTTTGGAGCGGGATTATTTTAGTCGCGGAGGCAATCGGCTGTCGCGCTTCGGTCGTCTGGGCGGGGCCTCCCCTTTTTTCTAAAGTTGTATCCGGCTATAGTTAAAGTGCACTGCATCGGTTGGAAATGAAAAGCGTACTTGATCCCTGACTAAGTTTATTAAGGGGGGCTTTTTCGAACCTTCCATAAATTTCTGAAGGAACGTGCATATAGGTGATTCTTGAATTATCATTGATCAATAAATGTAGCACACTTCTGAGTGCCCAGCTCAAGGAGTAGGCCCTTCTTCCGTGAAAGCCACTGAAAGCTTGACAAAAAAAAAAGGTGTCGAACTTCGCGGGTCGCATAAAGCAGAGTGCTTTTCTCGCTGGGTTTCCCGCACCGCAGCAGTGGAAGAAAAATAACACAATTGCGCGTGTTGTCCCCCGGCGTCCCGGAGGAGGGTCCACTGACGTGCTTTCGGTCACGAGAGGGAAAAATCAAGAAGAATAAAGAGCAAAAAAAAAAAGAAAGCGAGAGCGGACCCCCGCATCCTTCAGAAACTCTGGCGGCACGTGCAAGCGGTTGCGCGACAGCGGTAGGGTAATCAGCCACTCGACACGCCAGTCGATACGCCATCTCATGTATCGACCGCGCGGTGACGACACGAGGCGGAAGCAGCAAGGCGCGGAAACAAAAAGACTGCCGCGCCCCATCGGTTGCTTTATTTGTTTCTCTTTGCGTGCCCACATGGCGGTGATACTGAGAGACCATGCCAGGAAAACTGAAGGAAAAGCCGCGCGTAACTCGATCGCCACGTTCCTGTGCGTCCAAGCTAAAACTTCTGGCGAACAGATCGGTTGCAGCCAGCGTGTTTATCGTTGTTTTTCCTTGCTTGTTTGAAGAATAACATACAGCGCTGTTGCGCTGGTTGTTGTACTCGGTCGGTCAATCGGTAGCTGGGCGTTTCGGAAACGCCGAAATGTTGTTTAGTTTGGCAGCTCTAGCTCTCAGGGCGGTAATATACCGGGAGGCTGTGTATATATATATATATATCCACTTGCCTTCATGGAAATGATCCGCGCGTTTTATAATCGTAATTACCGTTTATACTTCTTTGGATAACATCTGTCGAGAAGACGTCAGTCTACGGCCTCTTTTAAGAAAAATCTTTCGCTCCGAGCCACCTCCAATTGCACCATTGCAATACACGCGAAACGCTCATGAGCCCTATTTAGAGAAGTCTTGCACAGATTTCAACTAAATGTGTTCAGCTCAAGCGAAAGAAAGCTATATTCCAGGGAAGCAGAATTATTTTTAAAGTCTCAGATTTATTTAACTGATGAAAGTAGACTAATCTCAATAAAAAAATGAAGCACAAATGCGGTTCTCATCTCGAATTGGGCCTGCCTGGCGGATGCTCCGCATGCTCTCTTCAAGGTGTTAGGGCGCCCATCTCTTTTCAACCAGGTGTGGCTTAGGCACCCTGTCTCCGCCAGGAGCCTCGCTTCGTGAACAGTGCCGCTTGTGGCCACATTGTTCTGCGTAAGAGCCCCGACTTTTGGGCTAGTTGGTTACGCATGGCAGATCACGGTCAAGCGCGCACAAACAAGGATAAAGTGAGGAGTAGACAACACAAGTCCTCGTTGGTAACGCTCCTAACCACGAGCAGGCTACAGGACGGCAGCAAGCCAAGGTGATGGCGACCGCGAGCAGTGCTCCGCTGTGGACGTCTCGTTCCTGGGCTGTGCACGGCACTGAGCTATTTTTTTTCTTTTACGAGGTGTAGAATGAAGGAATGAAAACAAGAGGTGAAAGACAGAGAGGTTAGCCAGACTAAGTGTCCGATTGGCTACTCTGCACAGGGGCATGGTCTAAGGGCAGAAAAGATAACAAGACAAGAGAAGATTAAAAAAGAAGGAACCCATCAGTTTGCAGGCTCTATAGCTATACAGCGAAGCTGGGTACGGGGCTGGGGCATTTCCGTCGTCCGTCGTCCGTCGTCCACGAACAATCCGCGAACTAGCTCGTTGGCGAGCGCGCTCACGCCACTTATCACGCATTCGTCGTCATCGTCTCCTTCCACAGCTGGTTTTGTTGCCGCTCATTGCTTAAGGGGGTATGAGACATTCATTGGCAAAAGGAAACTATCGTCGTCGTCATTATCATAATCATCAACTATCCTCATCCCAATGGCTCGAGCGTCGTCGTCTTCTTCCACAGCTGGCTCATTTGCGCCCCTCGGCGCAACCGTTCGAACGGTGCTCGTCAACAGTGCAGTCGGCCTGTTTCAGGAGATAAAGTACCGGGAGGGCAACGCATGCGATGCCGTTCGCCTACGAATTCAGTTTGACGTCCATCACACTGGTCGAATGGCGCCCGTCAAGGCAAGACCGCTCGCGCAAATGGCTTCCAGGCGCGGCATCAAGATCAAGACGATTGGGTGCCCATAGAGTTTCGTAGCGTCCCCATCGATCTAGACAGAAAGATGGGGCTTGGCTGTCGGCGCAAGCAGTTTTCCGTGGTTCAGGACAGTGTCGTTACCCTTCACAAGCCGCAGGGGGCCACCTACTCGGACGTGGTGTACGAGTACGACCATAGGCACCCGCAGAAGCTTTTCTACGTAGCACTCAGTAGGTGCACGAACGTCAACCGGCTGTACCTTACCAACGCCAAGGGACATTACACCTTCTACAACGCCTGAGAGAACCTAGAACGCGACCTGCTGGACGAGTTTCGGCGACTTGATAACCACCACCTTCACACCGGCACCAAAGCGTGCACGCTGTTGCGCCCCAAATCTTGCAGTGCGCATTCTTTGGGTGTTTCCCCCGAGGCAAGCCGTTTCATCGGCGCCGCCGAGACTGCGACAGTGAGTGACATTGATTGTGACGAGCGAACAAAGAGACTCTCTTGGAATCGACAGCGTCCGCCGCCTTCGTTGAAGCAGTAACCAGCGTGAACACTATCTCCTCACCATGGGCAAGGAACCCAGTCGACGATTTTCGTGAAGGTATTGTTAACTGTTTCGTGGAAGGAGTGCGAACGATATCTGTTTCCGGATTGCCTCGTCTTGGCTTTTCAGGTCGGATGTCAGACGCGCAGCTCTGTAAACTATACAACACCTCTGATTGGCTGCAACAAGGTCACCGAATTCCGTTGCGAAGGGAATATGGAATTCCCTTGCGAAGGGAAGCGCGACGTAGAGGACTTCATGAACGACCACTTTGGATGGCTTCTCGATCCGGTCGATGACGATAAAGCACCAGTCCTCGTCGTTGGTGACTTCAACATGGACGTGTCGCGGCTAAGTGGCAATTTTCTCCGCTCGTTCATGCTCGAATGGTTCGGACTACAGTGCTACACAATCCCAAGGTGCCACGACCACGAGGCACTCGTGTTCGAACTTAACCTTCGCCAAGAACGTGTCCATCATCCTCACTGAACCCTTGGTCGTCTGCGATATAGCGACTACAAAGCTATAGTACCTTGAGTGAAATAATAAAGAACACCAAAATACTTATGTATCTCTGTGTTGTACATTATACCATTTGTACAGTTTCGCTGGTGATACACCTTCACAGAGTGGAATGCTTATCGAATTTTTTTTTTTCTCAATGAGTACCGTTTCTTTAAAAAAGACATTAGCACTGTTAACGCAGTTCGTTCCAAGAATCAGTTCGTGCTACGAATAGGGTCCAAGAATACTGGCTTCCTTGAGGGGACGGTTGTCAATTTTATCGAACGTGGTGCTGAGGACTTCGTGCATTGAAACGACGACGCTCACACAGAAGGTGCGCCTATCGTTTCTTTGCACCCGCATACTTCACAATCTGAACTTGTGGCAATTCCGACGAGGTAGGAGTACACATTTGTTAAAGCGACTCCAAATGATAGGCGACAAATGAGAGTTACCTCCTGTTGTGGTAAGCCATATGGGAGGCGGAGCTTTAGATCAGGATTTAGGGAACAAAGGACTGGTTTTACAGCGAAGCTGTTAAGGGCTAGTTCCAACAGGATCGTGCGCGTGTAGAGACACAAAATCCCGAAGATATATTGCAATGCCGGGCCGACCCGCGACGGAGGTGAAGCAGGCGTTAAAAACTGCCCATACGTGGAGCGATCTCGAAGATAGTGAAACGGCGGGCCCACACGCGCTTGGGGTGCAGTTCGCCATTAAGGGGCTCACATACACAGCTTCGTTGGTCATCCTTCTTGAGAGAGTGGAATGGCACTGAGTTTTTAAATCTGTCAAATTCTATTGGGCTAACGTAAGCGCGCGAGCAAGCGCACGAAGCTTTCCCGGTGCGTTTTTTCTTCACATGGGGTTGCGATGCAATTGCCAGTTCTGTGAAGATCGAGTGGCTGCGTCTGCTTGCTCGTTTCCAAGGATACCACAATGACATGGCAACCATTGAAATACGATGTCATGTCCTTTCTCAACTGCCCAACGGTAAATTTCTCGTGTGTACGTGACAAGTCGTTCGTGGGATCCACGGCGTAATGCAGAGAGCAAACTTTGGAGGGGAGCCTTAGGATCGCGGAAGATGGACCATTTCTGGGGGGCTTATTGATCAGTCAATTGAATTGCTACACGCAGAGCTGCATTATAACAAAAAGTGAACTCCTCCAAAAAGCATGCCATGTCCACGACATAAAATAGATGGCGGCGACGGATGGCGTCGTCGTTTCAGGCCAATGCATACCTCGAACACGGATGAGCCCACCGTCCAAGTCCGCGACCCTAGCGCTAGGTGAAACATCTTGTGGCGACATATTAATCCATAAACCGTATTATGTGAGGCTTCTTTTCACGACAGATAATTTTTTTAGTGTTTCTTCGTAGGCTGACGCTGCTCGGACGCCACTCACCGAGCGGACGATCTCGATTATGACGGCGTCCGAGCGACATCCGATCCAGTGAAGAAACGCGACCAGATTGAATAGCGAAAATAATCCTCATATAGTACGGTCCCACTATCCGTCTCAGAATATATGCGAAATCATATTTTTTGTCCAAGCTCGGTGCTGTAGTCCATACTGGACTATACACGGAGAAAGAGCGCGCGTAACGCAGCGCGGCCATGTTCAGCATGCCAATCAGGCTTTTCTGTCTGGACTACGACAATTGCGTTACTTTATTCTTCTGCCGTCCTCCATAAAGAAAGCAACAAAATCCCAATAAAGAAAGGCGTCAGGCAGGGAGATACGATCTCTCCAATGCTATTCACAGCGTGTTTACAGGAGGTATTCAGAGACCCAGATTGCGAAGAATTGGGGATAAGAGTTAATGGAGAATACCTTAGTAACTTGCGATTCGCCGATGATATTGCCTTGCTTATTAACTCAGGAGACCAATTACAATGTATGATAACTGACCTGGAGAGGCAAAGCAGAAGGGTGGGTATAAAAATTAATCTGCAGAAAACTAAAGTAATGTTTAACAGTCTCGGAAGGGAACAGCAGTTTACGATTGGTAGCGAGCCACTAGAAGTGGTAAGGGAATTCATCTACTTAGGGTAGGTAGTGACCGCGGATCCGGATCATGAGACTGAAATAATCAGAAGAATAAGAATGGGCTGGGGTGCGTTTGGCAGGCATTCTCAGATCATGAACAGCAGGTTGCCATTATCCCTCAAGAGAAAAGTGTATAACAGCTGTGTCTTACCCCTACTCACGTACGGGGCAGAAACCTGGAGGCTTACGAAAAGGGTTCTACGTAAATTGAGGACAACGCAACAATCTATCGAAAGAAGAATGATGGGTGTAACGTTAAGGGATAAGAAAAGAGCAGATTGGGTGAGGGAACAAACGCGAGTTAATGACATCTTAGTTGAAGGCCAAAAAAGAAAAAAAGAAAAGGGCATGGGCAGGACATGTAATGAGGAGGGAAGAAAACCGATGGTCATTAAGGGTTACGGAATGTATTCCAAGGGAAGGGAAGCGTAGCAGAGGGCGGCAGAAAGTTAGGTGGGCTGATGAGACTAAGGAGTTTGCTGGGAAGATATGGCCACAATTAGTACATGACCGGGATAGTTGGAGAAGTATGGGAGAGGCCTTTGCCCTGCAGTGGGCGTAACCCTGCTGCTGCTGCTGCTGCTGCTGCTGCTGCTGCTGATGATGATGATGATGATGATTCTTTCGAAGCGCGGCCATTGTTACAAAAGCTTTATTTCGATTTTACGCATTCGTCTGCTGGAACTTCTTGGCGACTCATGGCTGCCGAGCCGACGTTGCGAGCAAATGCAAACGTGCCACTGCCATGCATTGCAGTCTCTCTGCAGTCGCAGCGAGACGCCGGCAAACATAATTCAGTTTCTATAGCTGGGGGTGTAGCGAACCGAAGGAAGGCTGACTTTTTCTGGTGAACCAGTTCTGTTCAAACTTGGCGACGTTTCGTCTCGCAATGCCGCATTAGGAAGCCATAGAACCTTGTGCCCGCCGCGTTGCCTTAGGCACTGTTGCATCGCTCCATGAAGCAGTTATGACTTGGGCGCAAACCCATGTCGCTACATAAGCATAAAGATGACTTCTGAAAAAACGCTGCGTGCAGCGATGTAAACTCCACGAAGGTGGCACTGTTAACGCTACCATGCATAGCGGCCCTTTCCCTGACGTGAATGCACTCGCCGCTGCGGTCGCGCCGACGCGAGGTTTGGTGGCGCAAGTCACCGCCGTGTCAAAGGGGTCGCATATAGCTTAACAACACAAGCTACAACAGGTTATAAATTTATAGCACCCTCCATATGGCACCAGTTTTGCTGCAAAGGTGGAGTGTCTAACAAGTCAATTGTAGTGTTTAGTGCAACAAAGAATGATTATACATGAGCTCGACGCATGGCTCACGTTCTTTACATCTGAAAACATCAAGAATAAGTGCCTACAGTATACTATGCGACAAAATAGTTCTTTTTTCTTGACTAGCTGGACTGTCGAAAATAGCTGACCGGAAGTTCTCTGGGATCATGGACGCACTGCTGTCACAACGCGGATGTAAAGGATCTATAGCGATTTTTATTCGTGGTATCTGGGCGCCCCTTGTCCAACCACAGATGGCCTTGTACAGCATCCGCCGTGGCTGTGGGAGGCAAACAGCCGCCGGGCAGCTATACAGGTAACACACGTACAAGCATGCTGCCGGCCAGATGCTCGGTCTGTCCGAGAACTCAACGTTACGGGGCGTATGTCCCCACCTGATAAGTGCGTCGCAAACTTCTCTTCTTCTTCTTCTAGCGCGTCGCTGGTTTTAGACATTATCGAGTAGTGGGGTACGGCTTATCAGATAAGGAAAATCAGTTTAAAACGATGAAGTAGATCGAGTGAAGGGACGTACAAATAAAAAACCACGTGCTCTTAACCGTGCTTGGTGGTTCCCCAAGTGCTTTGGAATGCTTGTGGAAAATTACCGCCACAGGAGCAGCGGAGGCCCCTCCACCACTGATGCAGTGCTTTTTGCGCCCACTGGGTTTAGAAGCACACTTCAGACGCGCATTCCTTCCATGCTTTCCACTTGAAACCCACTTAACCCCACCTACCTACCTATTGCAGACCACAGCAGGTGAATGCGCCGCACGTCCGGCAGAGTTTGGACATGTATGTTATAACAGCTCTGGGAAAATCCGCAAAGTGATGACAAGACTCATGAAATAAAATTTGCCTCGACATCAATGCAGAAATATGCCACAAGCGATCTTCCCGCAGCTTAAGAGAGATGTAAAAAAACACTTCTTCGTTCTTTGCTGAAATAGAGAAGTTCGAAAAAACACGTGCGAGTGATTATGGAAGCAAGAAAGACAGATACATATGTTTTGTGTCCGGAGGCGTTAGTCTATATCATGGTGCTGATTTGAACGAGCCGTTGAGCGCGCTTCCACACCAATGAGTGAAGCTTTAATGCATTTAAGGGTGTAGACGTTCTTGTTAAAGGGAGCGAAATACATTCCTGAATGTCGTAGCCTTCTTCTTTCTCGTGGAATGATTTGCGATGCGACGCCAGAGAGGTGGCTCCCATTGCGGTGAAGGGAGTGATACGCGTGTGTATCGCACGGCATTCCAGACCTAATGGTTTCCGGCGCTTCCGGCGCCATCACGCGCGCATGGGACGGCATTCCGACGAGGTCCGGAACAGCCTCCAGCATGCTTGGGCGGCTTAATTGAAGAGACGCGGGAGTCAGTACGCTGGAGAAAGGTTGCGACATTGGAAATCCCCACAACTACGTGGCGCTCCAGCCACAACACTTCTCACGACTGCTGCTCGGAAGAGTATAAATTGCAGACTCATGTTTTCTCAATTTACAATGCTTTCCTACCTCGCGGGTCATAAAACTCTGTTGTAGGCACGGTGCATGCATCTCTGCGCAGACGCCGTCAGGAATCATCGCAGGCCCTTCTTGAAGCAAACATAGTTATACCAATTACTTGACGGCCAACGGGAGGAAATTGCCCGCGAAAAGTGACGTTAGAGGAAACGACATTTGTATGCCATCTATTCATTTTATCCTAGCTTAACGCTTTCGTTATTGTGACAAACAAATTTACGCCTGATCTTTGTTAAACTGGGCCCGTACTCGCAATAAGCTCTTACGCTAGAATTGCTCGTAAGACTAAATTTTAGCCAAAAAATGCGATGCTGGACATATTAGCGAAGGCGGCCAGCTAGTGGCAAAGTGTAATTACAAACGATGAGCTTTGTGATTCGGCCTATGAAATTTAAAGACCTGAACGATTCGTTTTATCGAGCTGGATTCCGGAGGGCTCTGTGTACACAAAGGACGTTGTTAAAAAAAAACGCACAATCTTTGTCAAGATTAGGGATTGGATATAACAAGAATAGCTAAGTTGGCCGGAAGCAAGGCTAAATCTTGACGCCATAGGAGTCTCTGGATATTACAAACTTTTGAGCACTAATAGATGATGCGTCGCGTAGCGGTGACATTGGAAGTTTCTCTCAATGGCAGAACTTTCTTGTTTCAAAGAAGGCTCAGCACAGACGCTGCTTCGCTGCCGCCGCAACTGGCAGCACAAGTGAAGCAGGCTACGCCCAAGTGTATTAAAGATGGGGTAATAATTGCCGCATTAAAGCAGAATGCGAAAGATCGAGAAGGAAGAACGCAATCATTAAACTGCCCCGGAATATCACTGTGATTGCCGGTTAGTTCTTATTTGTTTCCCACAAAGAAAAGCAAGCCGCACTGAGAGGGTTAAATTTCCGGTTAATCGCCTTCCATCCAAAGAGGTTCCATTGTTTTCGCGCGATCACCTCAATGCCTGTTATATTCGGCGTGGCACCCACGCTTTCGCTGGCCGCACGCAGGCAGCATACAGAGCACTCAACAAGTGGGCGGAATCGGCAAACCAGCGCGAACGCCAGCAAAGCGCTTGTCATTATCCGCCTGTATCTCTCGGTCGGTGCAGCGTTTATCGACCGGTTTCGCGAGTGGAGGCGACGCGCAATCTCGCCGCATCCTGACGTGAATCGCATGCCAGTGGCCACGACGAGCGCGGACGGCTGCATCCGGCTTCCTGGCTCAGCAGCCCTCGATTGCAACCGCGGGTGGAGAGGTGCGCTGAATCGGGGAGGCGTCAGCAACGCTGCAACCAGGGCAAACTATATGACACAAGTGTGGACGTGCGCGGCAATCCGAGAAGCGCTGCGCACGGCTCGCGGGTCATCGGAAGAACCACTGAAAAATGGAGGAGGCCCATCCCTGTCAAATGTGTTCATGGTGTCTTCATTCTTCCGTGTGTGTCTGGCGTTCATTAGGACGGCACCTTTCAATGTTTTCAGAGCTCTTTCAGTTTAGTGTTAGCTAGCGGATCCCCTGTCTGGAAATGTTTCAAATCTGTTAATACAAAATAATCTGTTGAGTGTTCAGTTTTGTTTTCGCATTTGGTATTTATTTGCTTCGTAGTATGTGCTAGAAAAAAGAAACGCACAACTGCGACTTTACGGCTTTACCTTGCTGCTTGGTATGAAAAGCAGCTTCGAATGCATCTTTTTACGCTGATGCTACCCTTGACGGTAATAGTTTCTGTCCATTTTTGGCTTTTCAGCAATAATGAAAGAAACACAGCTTTTTAACATCCCACCTCCCTTTCATGCTTGCATATGGAGAGAAGCCCTTGGCGAACATTTGGCAGTGGTCGCCGTGACAACGTCGCATACGTTGCGAGCCGTCTATAAGAATTAATGATATTTTGGCTTCACGCTTGACATTGACGCTGTGCGCTCTGCAGGAACTGGCAGCCATTGGTGTTAAGATCGGGAACCTTAGCTGCCAGAGCTGCAACGTCCCTTCTTAGACGCGCTACCAAGATCACTTAAGCGTGCTCTGAGCCAGTTTACGACAATTTACCCAAAGCTAGCATCTCTCAATAGCACACGGTGCAGTTAGCCGCTTCGATGTCCAAGTATATTGCACTGCCGCTGTGTCGGCCTCAGGTCTTTTGGCATCAGTGTCGTGATTGCCATCCTGGCTTTGAGTGTATAAGATGGCAGTGTCAGCAGCTGGTCCCCCACGCAAGCTCTGCCGCTCTGACCCTGTTACGTTACCTCGCTAAGTTACGCACAAGTTTGTGCCCGATCCAGCGAATGAAATCAGCTAGATTTTGGACCTCTATCAGAGCTTCCGTGCCTGGCAGAACGTGATTGGCTGAAGACCGCGACAAATTGAGGTTCAAGGTTTCTGTGGTGGGAAGCTTGCACTGCCATTCAGAATTTCCTTTTAGTTTCTAGGCGATGTAAATAATAAACTCAAACTTGAAGAAGTTTATTTTTGCCAAGCTTTGTTCTAGTTTGTGTTGTACTTATTCCTTCGAATTAATTCCTTCAATTATATTAATATATACTCGCCACCTTCCACTTAGTTTGTTTCTAACCCATCTACATTCAACTAGTCATGAACTCATTTTGTATATTTGCCGCATATTTTACTATTTTTGACTATCATATTCTTGGCCAATCGCCCAGAGCGTCTAAATCTAAATTTACATTCTTCGCTGTTCGTTCCGTTAGTTAGCACTCACTTGCACATAGCAATGGTAGTAGCAAGCTCTCACAATCATCGTGAGATGAGTACTGCGGTAATTTTCTTCCAGTTTAGACAGGTCGGCTATATTCTTATGTGCTCGACTTGGTAAGCCGTTTCTGTCATTGTTCATAGGATGGCATAATCCTGCTCCATTTGATGCTGACTATGCCATGTCAGCGGAGCACGACACTCATGTAACATGCCACGAGAAAATCGCATGTGAGATACAGTTTATTAGTTATGGTAATACGGTGATGGTGAACATGATTATCAGGCTAGAAACTGCTTTTTCTTGCCAACCACAGCTCAGGAAAATGAAAGGACTGCTGGTACCTTTGGCCAGCGGAATCATGTGCGCATAGTGCACGATATGCTTGTAGAAATTACGCTTACTAGATTGTAAGGGAAGAAGAGAATTTGATAGATAATGTTGAAGCAATACACGAACAAATGAATGCGCTTATGGAAGTGAACTCAAACAGTCTATATATTATCTACAGAATTGTGGCACATCTCTTCGCTCGTTTGCAATACCAGTGTTTTTCGATTTTTCGAGCATACAGAATTTTTAAAAACCGCCGGAGTCTGATAGCATAAGCGGGATAACTCAAAGAGGCGGACATTAGCTGCACAAGACATCGGAATGCAGAATCGCATAATTAGCAAAAAATATCCTAATCACTCTTCACAAATTACACATATTGCAATTTGAGAATTCTTGCCAGTGAGTTCGCAAAGTGTGTGCACTTCGAATGAATTTACTGGATGACACCAGTTTCTAGATATTCATTCCAAAAGTGGGCGACGAGACACATTGGTGTTCCAGGTACTTTTGTTCTTCGGTGCAAAAAACACATTTTGCTGAAAAAGTAAGCGGGAAAGGTAGATTTTTAGAGGGCCTTTAGCGGGGCATATCTCCAAACTAGTGTCATCGCCAGAATTTGGCTTGCAATCTCTCCCGATAGAATTCGCAATTACAATATGTACGTGCCATAAAGTAATTAGTAAAAGAAAACATTAAAATTCTGCTAATGAGTCGATTTCGAATTTGGATTTCTCGTAGAAGGAATGTCCGCCTTTCGCAGTAATAAAGTTCAAGGATTTGAATTCTGGTATCTGATACAGGTGATTTTTAAAAGTTATCAATCAATCCTTTAATAAATAAATAAAGAAATGAATGAGTGAATGAATAAATAAATAAATAAATAAATAAATTTTTCTTATTTCACAAAAGCACTTTACAGAGAGATATAAAGAAGGCGGTCCCATAGTAAAAAATGAATTGGGAGCACCTGTTCATGGTTAACATAAGGTTACAATGGCAAGAAACAGTAGCTGCATCACTACAATTACAAAAATGACACATAATGAAATACAGATATAACTAAGATATTATTAGACAACAGTGTATCGGCAGTAAGTAATACTGTGAAACTAGATAAATCTAAATAGTGGCCGTGTAGCAGTGTGTGCATGCTTGATCTCTTCCGTCTCGGCTTCACAGCTATCGGCCTGCCTACACAACTCTTCAGCACCTATTCGCACCTATGTGTGTATGTTTGTATTCATTTATTGTATAATTTACTGCTGCTGCTGCTCCAGGTGTTCTTTTGGTCATGCCAACTGTTGCTGAGCTATCTGTTGCGGAAACGCGTGGGAGAGCTGGAAAATACTTTTAAACACAAACTTGATAACCTTCTTGACAAGGTAACGACAACTGTTCCTTCCCAGCTAGATTGCCAGCCTACTTTAATCATTAAAGGACTATAGAACGAGATAGAAGGACAAACAAGCAGTCTTGATTTTCTGATCAAGACTGTTGAATCCCTTAGATCTGAAAAGGAAGAACTAACTGCAATGAACAAATCCTTTATTGCGCATAACGAATCTTTGGAAAGACGAACTGGTGATATGGAACAGCACTAACGAAAAAAGAACCTGGACATCAAAGGCGTTCCGACTACTCAGGGTGAAGACTGCTTGAATATTCTTCAAACTATTGCCTCTAAAATATAATGTTCTCTTTCTGCTAATGATCTCGATGGCATTTTTCCCGTTCCCTCTGCTTCTGACACAAAGGACTTGCTTCCCCGATTTCACTCTCAAGCCTTGAAAACCGAGTTCATAGGCAAAGCCCGAAAGGCACGCCTTAAGACTAATGACATTGGTTTCAGCAAAACACGAAGCAAACCTGTTTTCGTGAATGACCACCTCACTCCACAGAATAAGCAATTATTAAGTAAGGCCTTGCAACTCAAGAAAGAAAAAAATGTGGCTTTTTTTGTGGACTGATGACTGCGTCATCAAGGCGAGACAATCTACTGATTGCAAAGTTTTTCGCATAAGGAGTGACTCGGACCTGGCGATTTTCGCCTAAATCGAAAAGATTTTCTCTTTTCTTTTTTGTGTTACGATTCGTCGTATTCTGATCTGACCTGCTGTCGTCGTACATTTCCGTTAATGGCATCCCGTCCTACTTTTCGCATAACTATGATTCAGCGATTCATTTCAATTCACGCAGCCTTCGAAAGGATTTTCACTATTATCAGATACTGCTGTCTTACCTTCATTCCTTCTCAATTATGTGTTTCTGAGAAATGGCCAAGTTATTCCGATCAAAATCTTTATAGTTGTCCATCATAATATTCCGAATAATGCAATCGAATTTCATCACAACATAGTGGCTCAGCCATGTTTAGTCGATCCGACATCACTTACAAGCGTAGGCTTCATCTTCACTTAAATTTCTGTGATTGCGAGTCGGTGTGGATTCAAGTTGACCACTCTGTAATAGGCATTGATAATAGGCTAGCGTAGGCAATAGCAATATTGTTTTTATACCATTTGTCGATCACCACATTCACCAATTCTTGCATTTGGTGAAGCACTTCACATTACCCTTGACATTCTTTCAATGAAAAGAAGTCCGCTGCCATTTTGCGTGTCATTAACATTAAATTACTTAATGATTTCTCCTTTTATCTAACTCCGCATGTCAGCTGTTTCCAAGGTTATGGTTTTGAATCTCTACTCTCCCTTCCCACCCGCTGCACTAATAATGGTTTGGGAACACTTACAGACCATGCGCTTTCGAACCTTCTTCATACTCCCTCCGCATTCATTCTTCAAAGAAATACTATAGATCATTTCCCAGTTGCCCTTTATTTAGACAGCAGTCCTCGCATTAATAGCGTGAACTTTGTTAAGAATAAGTTTGATTGCGACACATTGAAAGAAATGGCATCTAATTTTCATTGGTGTTGTGTCACTTCAATGAATAATGCTGAATCATCATACACCGCTTTCATCTCCATAATATACAATTGCATATCTTCATCGGCAACATGTGTACTGTGCCATAAACGTTATTCTTCCCTAGAAACCCATGGTTGACAGGGTGATTACTTAATAGCCTGCGTAAGAACGATAACTTCCATAAAAGACAACTGTTTAATGTATATCTACTTGATCGTTACAAGCCGTATTGTAACAGACTGAATGCTCTAATGAAGGATGCCAAAAAACACTATTATCAAAATGAAATTAATTGTACTGGCTCATACATAAAAAACAATGGTGCTTGACCAACTCATTTCTCAATAAAACCATTAATCCGTCTATAGCCTGCATTCATTACGAAGGATCAGTAATATCTAACACATTAGATATCGCTAACGCATTTAGGGACTCATTCCCCTCTCCCATACCTGTTCCATCCAGCACGCATGACGAACTTGATGATTCTGGCCCATCATATTGTTTTTTCCTGCTACCCCAGAGGAAGTAAGAAGAAAATTACTAGTATAAAATCCTCTAGCTAATAATATCGATAATATTTCTGATAACCATGTGAAAATGATTGCTGATAGAATTGTGGATGTGATCACGTACATAATCTAATTTTCTAAACTGGTGTATTTCCCCGAGAGTTAAAGATGAGTTAGGTAATTCGGGTATTAAAAAAGGGTGACAAGTGCTCAATTTCTAATTATAGGCCGATATCCATTTTCCCCTTTTTTAGCAAAGCAATTGAAAAACTAATTCATGTTCGCCTGCCTAACTACCTCACGAAATTTAATCCAAGCCAATTTGGATTAGACAAGGGTATTGACTAACCTAGCCCTCATTTACTTTACAGAAAAATGTAAACTAGATACCGACAAAGGAAACTTCGTTGGTTCGTTTTTTTTTTAGATTTTACTAAAGCTTTTGATACATTTAATCATGAGATTATTTTTTCTAAACTTCATATTATGGCATTTGTGGCAATTCTCTTCACCTTTTCCATAGTTACTTATCTGATCGTGAGCAATTGATATCCATTCCCTGAATTTATTCCACTAAAAGAATAATTAACATCGGCGTCCCGCAAGGCTCAATTGCAAGGCCGCTCTTATTTATACTACACATTAATTAACTTCCGCAGTGTCTGACCACATTATCAGAATGCATCTTATATGACGATGACACGACTCTCTTATGTTGAAGTAATTCTACAAGCAACCTTGCAACAACCTTTAATGCAGAACTTATTAACGCTAGTGCATGGTGTGCTAAAAATAAGCTTTTGATAAATCCCTCCAAGGGTAAGTCCTTAATTTTTAATTCCAGGCCAATGAACAACGCCCAAGTTATGCCCCTTTTTTATAAACAAACATCCTATTCATGTATCAGATCATTGTTCCTTCCTTGGTATCAAGCTTGATTCTCGCTTAAAATTTAATTTATATATTAATGAACTGCAACGGAAAGCTTCTTATGGTATTAGGGTATTACTCAAAGCTAGATGTTACCTTTACTTAACTACTTTGATCACCTTATATCGTGCATTCATTCACAGTCATCTAAATTACTGTAATTGCCACCTCTTTTCCCTCCAACATATAGAGAATCCGGCCATTCGCATTCTCACCTGGAGCAACCGACATACACATGTCACTGATATGTATCTGGAACTGCACACACACTGAATATGGACAATTTGATCAAATGTAATGTCTGCACATTTGCTTACGAAACAGTTAAAGACCAAAGCCTTCTAAAATTTGTTCTTATCCAGCACCTTACTAATTCAAGTGTATCTTAACTAAATATCTATCCTTTTGTGTCTGCACAGATCATTAAATAAACTTCAATTCAATATGATTAATAAAATTCGGGCCAAAAAAGAAGAGGAGGAAAAAGAACGAAAAGAAAAGATAAACAAAGTAAAAAAAAACTCGAGCAACATGTTGAAGTGCCTAAGAATGGCAGGCCTAAACAAAAATTGAATTATACAGTACACTGTGTCACATACATATGGTCACGTCATATAGTGTAAACAAAAAACAAGAAAAACAAAACACCCGCATTTCGCTAAAAGGCGACGCGTAGTGCCGTGTTACTTTAGGCTACCTCAGAACTTTCGGAGCCACGGATCGGGATGGAAGAGAGACCGCCGGGAACAGTGTAGCGTGCCCCTTCGGGCTTCAGAACAGCGGGAAGAAGCGCTGCTATCCAGAACATCGGTGAGGCGAAAATTGCACACAGGCGTGCCAACAGCTCCAATAATGCATTTTGAAGATTGTTGGTAAAGAGTGCAGGTCACAGTGTTAGAAATATTTGTTCTCGCCACTGTTTTATTCACATGCAAAATGAAAAAATCACAAACTGGATGTTAGTGCCCTCAAAACCTGTATGACGTTTATAACAAAATGCTATCTCACGAGGAAAAGACGCAACCATCTGGACAATGATTTCGGCAAGTTAGTTCATATTTCTTCAACGAAATGAAGCGCGGCAAACTCAATACAAAATACCGGATAATTATTTTATTTCATCGCTGCCTTCAAATTGCCACGTGGTATTAGTTGGGAGGAAATTTACTTCTCGGTTTCGGAACTCTCTCACCGTGTGTTTCATCGCATTCTACGCTTCGTCGGCAAAGCAGAAGGAATATTAAGGTTGATGGAAAATAAGCGCACGGGAAGACACACACGAACAGCCGAGAAAGACACAGGACAGGCGATAAGTCACATCTGTTTTATTTGTAGCCACGATAGCGTATATATGCGAAAAGGATGACATGCGCAGTGCATAACAACAATGGAAAAACAAAGTGACAAGGTAACCCAAATCATTAAAACTACAGCACACGTTCAAGAAACTTAATTTCTGCCCCGAAGAGCTTCACAGACGTATCGCTCACACATTTACCGGCCTTTTTCCTGATATAAAAGGCTTCCAATAGTCCACGCGCAGTCTTATCGCGATCTTTGCCTAGGATTCTTATGTCACTCAGTCGTGGTTCACACGCTGTGCAGTTGGCACAATGATCAGCCAAATCTCTCCCACCTCACCTAATAGCCCTCAAATAAACATTAATATATAATGGAATGTAATAATGTAATGTATTAGTGTAATATTAATGCAATAGTAATGTCATGTACTGAACATGTATGTAAGAGTATTAAGGTATTCCCAACAAAAATGCAGAAATAACGAGAATTCTGCTCACTCGGAGGCTTAAACTTACATTATTCTGAGTAATGAATTTCGCAAATGAGTATATAAGATGGAAGGAATTATAATTTAAATTTGAAAACGTTTTTTCTGTATCGTAAGTCCATACATCTCCTAGACGCGCTTCAATCGCAAGCGTCATTTTGATGTCGCATTCAAGAGGGAAGAAAACGAAGTGTGGCGACGGGTCCGAAGGGCTCCAGATCTGCTCCGCACAGAAGTTACATTTTCGGTGAAAGCACCTCGGCATCCAGATTCTGCGTAATCATCGTGTGCCTGAAGTCAGCCAGAGCACGTCAACACCGAACTTGAGAGTGTAAGTGCTATATTTTGCATTTTACGGCCACATCAAGTTTCGAAGCGGGGCCGCCCCGCTAAATCCACTTCGCGAGTGGCCAGGCCTAGCAAAGGCTTCAGCCGCCGCACCGCTGCAGATGGCGAACGCGCTGCTCAATGCCGACGCCGACAAAGCCCACCAATCGTCCACCGGGGCCCTGGAGGACGAGGACATGGAAGTACGCGAATCCCAAGGACTTCTTCCGGGCGCTGACGAGACCGAAGAAGACAATGAGCCTTGGATCAATGTTACCAGTGGTGCCCACCGTCGTCGGCTGCAGACGCGCTCGACCCCGCCCCAACTTTCCCGAACACCACCGAAGCCCGTTCTCCGCCAAAGCCGACCGGCGATGCGCAAGCCCCGACAACCCCCCCTTCCTGCCGATGATTACAAGTTGGCGGTTCGTTCACGGAACGGCCTGCAGCTCAACAAGGGAAACCCAGGGAAGTTATTAGACGGCATCACAAATGAGGCAAAGCTACAAATCGGCTCCACCGGATTGAAAATACTCATCGACGAAGACCAAAACATCCTTGTTCTGAGCACTGCCTCAGAAGCTACGGCCTCAGCACTAAGCAAAATGCAAAAAATTACAATTGATGCAACAACATATGATATTGCATCATATGGAATTTTTTCCGATAACTCTTGCAAAGGGGTAATATACAAGGTCGATCACGACACCACGCCCGAAATGTTACTTAAACGCATTGAATCTCCCGGATACGAGGCGCTAACATGTAGAAGACTGGGAAACACAACCACCATGGTGATCACAACCCTGGGAAAAACAGTACCATATTAGATCGAATTTTCCGGCCTTCTTCTGTGGTGCTACCTTTACAAGAGAACCGTGCCACATTGCCGAACCTGCAACGAGACAGGCCACAGAGAGGACGTCTGCTCGCGGCCCCCCCGCCACACCCAAGTGCAGAGAGTGCGGCACTTCGCCAGCAACGGAGCAGCACGAGTGCCACCCTCGGTGCTCTCTGTGCGGCGGGAATCACCCGACGGCAGCGAAAACCTGCCCCAACAGGTTCCTGCCACCCGTCAACCGCCGGAAACAGCAGCAGACCCTGAGAGCAGGCTCCTCGTCTCCGAGGCCACGTGGCGAGCGCTCAGCACCCCGCAAGTCACGGTCCCCGAAATGACGCGGAGCTGTCCAGGGGAGGAGCAGTTCCAGGCCGCGTTCCGGTTCCGGTTCCAGGCGCAGGACCCCATCGCGATGATGGACGCCATCCCATGGCAGGACCTCGAGCCGTGGTTGTTCCGCAAGCGGCAGGAGGGGACGCAAGGGAGCAGCGCAGGTCACGCAGCAGGTGAGCTGGGCACAGGTTGTTTCTCCCAAAGCTCGTCCCACCCCTCTTTTGACACAGAGCGTCTCATCGTCTCACCTAATCAGACCAATTAGGCGTCTCAATGAAGGAAACGCAACACTGAAAGCGGAAATCACTAGCGTACACGCATATTTCGTAGCACTTAAAGATGAATTGCTTGGAAGAAATAGCACTACCCCTTCACAAAACACTTCAACCCCACCCCCGGAGAAGCGGAAACTGGAAGAGCAGCCAGCTTACACAGTCACTTCAAATCCGACACCGCAACGAGTAACCCCGCAGGCCACTGCACCGCAGGGAGTCATACCCGTCCAATATGCCACTCTCCAGAGGGTAGAAGAGGTAGTAGCAAAGGCAATTCAGAGCCTTCAGACATCCTTACAAGCTACTATGCAACAACAACTCACAGCTATACAACAGCCAGAGCCTTCAGACATCCCTAAAAGCTACTATGCAGCGACAACTCACAGCTATACAACAGTCAGCGGCACAACAACAATTCGCAACTCAACAACAACACTCTAACACTCAGTTGGCGGAACACATCATGAGACTAGAGGAACGCATACTAGCACTGGAAGGTCGTCAAAGCCGGCACCCCAATAAAACACCTCATCAGACCTTACCAGAATAGCCAGATTCTCCGGGCTCCCCAGAACCCCCATCTTGTGCACGCATCACCCCCCCCCCCCTGATAACCAAGATGGCTCCTCCTCAACATCCCTAAAACTACTATGCAGCGACAACTCACAGCTATACAACAGTCAGCGGCACAACAACAATTCGCAACTCAACAACAACACTCTAACACTCAGTTGGCGGAACACATCATGAGACTAGAGGAACGCATACTAGCACTGGAAGCTCGTCAAAGCCGGCGCCCCAATAAAACACCTCATCAGACCTTACCAGAATAGCCAGATTCTCTGGGCTCCCCAGAACCCCCATCTTGTGCACGCATCACCCCCCCCCCCCCCTGATAACCAAGATGGCTCCTCCTCAACATATACGCAGTAAGCGCGGGGGCTCCCCAGGCGAAACCATGGTGTGGCAGTGGAATTGCCGGGGCTACAAGAACAAGTATGGATCACTGATACAATACATCGTTACATCAACAAGACCACATGAAATCATCGCACTGCAAGAAACGAACACACACGTCCGCCTACCCGGATACGTCACGTATGGCACCGATACAGGCGACAGCCTTCACACCCTGGTCCGTAAGAAGCTACTGGCCGTTCAACACCATCTCCAGCAATCCGAACCGCTTGCCATTCTGCTCGAAATTATCCCACAGACAAGAAATAAGGGTTCCATGTTTATTCTAAACGTCTACTGTCGGCCGAAAAGCGCGCCATCGGTCCTCAAACTGGTTTTGGAGCAAGCCACGCACGCAGCAGGCAACCATCCGCTTCTAATAGTGGGCGACTTTAATGCAGCCCACTTCCTCTGGGGTTATACGTACACCAACCCCAGGGGAAACATGCTTCACAAAGTTATTAAGGACATGGATCTCACACTCGTCAACGATCCGAGGAATAGCAGGAGGCTTGGCACAAGTGTTCAAAGAGACACGAACCCCGACTTAACCCTCACCAGAAGTATCCCCCAAGCTTGCTGGACCAATCTGGAGGAGTACCTAGGCAGCGACCACGCGCTGCTAGCCACCACTCTCCATGGGCTCGAGTACAAAGCCAGGATAGGCACTGCTCGCCTCACGGATTGGACCAAGCTGCGGGAGATAAGAAAAGAAAGAGCTGCGAACGAACAGAGCCAACTGCTTCAGTCAATTAAGGACTGGATCCGTCAGCTTCACCAGGATGTGAAGGCGCACACCAAAACGCTTGAAACGTCCACCACCACCCCGGGCATCGACGCTCGCTTTCTCCACTTGTGGGAAGCCCGGCGAAGCCTGCTGAAGCGTTGGAAAAGGCAAAGATTAAATCGCAAGCTCAAGAGGCGAATAGCACTACTCACACAAGAGGCTGCGGAATACGCTACCACGCTATGCCGAGAGAATTGGCTATCCCTCTGTGACAACTTGAAAGGAAGACTGAGTACTTCCAAGACGTCGAAGTAATTGAGGTATTTAATCAACCCGGCCAGCAGCAAAACGGAATCCCACCACAATACGGCCCAAGTAATTCACCAATTTCCTGGAAGCGAGGCGGACCTCCTTTTGACTCTCAAAGCCCAGTACATCCCCACACAGCCATCGGAGCCCCTGCCATCCTACACCGGCACCCCTAACGAGCTCCTAGATAAGGACATTCATCTGCATGAAGTAACAGCGGCGATAATGCGCTTGAGACGCCACACAGCCCGGGAATGGACCAAATTACCAAAAAGGCACTTGTAAATCTTGACAGCCCCTCGCTACTAGAGCTTACCACTCATCTTAACGAAGTATGGAGGGAAGGAAACCTTTCCGAGGACTGGAAAATAGCCGAGGTTCGTCTGATACCGAAGCCAGGCAAGCCACCAGCCATTGAGATCCTACGACCGATCTCCCTCACTTCGTGTTTAGGAAAGCTCCGTCTCAGAGCGTAAAGATATTGTGAATGGTTTTCCAGTCGGATTGCACCAATACAATATTCATTCAAAAGCTTAAGAATACAACAGCCTAAGTTACCCATATGATTTGGCGAATAACAACGAAGACAAGAGGCATGGGGGAGGCGGACACGCTTCGGCTTGTCCAAGCGTTCGTCGTGTCTCGGATAACTTAGGCTATTTCATACGCACTACTCAACGCGACGGAACTCAAGAAAATCAACACGATGATAAGAAAGGCATATAAGCAGGCGATGGGCCTGTCAATCAGTACGTCCACAGAACGCCTACTACGACTCAGTGTGCACAACACGGCCGAGGAGCTGATCGAGGCACATTTATCCAGTCAGCGAACAAGGCTGGCGGTTACGGAAGCGGGGAGGTCCATTCTCTTAAGCCTGGGGCCCTCTGCCCCTCTGAGCCATCCGCCGCCTCAGTCTGTGAGCTTGCCTCATGTCATCCGGAGCAACATCACCGTACGTCCTCTACCTCGTAATATTCACCCAGTGCACCACGCAGAGCGAAGGGAGGCCCGCACCCTGGCCATACACAAGCGATACGGGACTTTACCCTCTACAGCCTACACGGACGCGGCTCCTTATCCCAGACGCGCAGCCACAACAGCCACCGTGGATGTGACCGACTCTCAACAGGCGTGCCGGAACTTTGCTAGCTGCAGAATTCATACCACTATGCTCCGGATCATCAGTCAAAAGCCGCCATCGAGACCAGTCATGATCATCTGGGCGCCAGCTCACCAAGGCATTCCTGGCAACGAGGTCGCCAACCACGTGGCTCGAGATCTAACCCACCGAGCCGACGCCGAGGAATCTGAACCCGAGCGCATGTACCCTTTAATCTCGTACCAAGACATCCCACAACACTGCAAGCTAACCCGCAGAACATATGCACCCCCACACAAGTCACTACCTAGAGAGCAGGAGCGATTCCTCCGAGCTCTACAGGTTAATACATTCCCCCACCCAACCAGAAATCACCTCATAGCCCCTACACAATTCCCTCCGCAATGCCGCTTCTGCGCAGAGCCTGGGTCCCCCAGGCACATAGTAGGGGGTTGCAGAGCAGCACCATTAAATCCTCCGAACCCTTACCCCACTAACAAGCTTTGGGAGAGAGCCTTGGCCAGCTCCGACCTCGAGGATCAGCAACGGCTGATTGCGAGGGCCCAGGACGCGGCCCGAACTCAAGGCATTCTGGAATGAGGACGCCTCTCCAAAGCTGCATTCATCCAATAAAAATGTTTATTCTCTCTCTCTCTCTCTCTGTCGCAGTCAATTATTTTTGCTTTTTGTCCGAAGCTTCGCGATCCAAGCGAACGGACCGAGCCCCTCACGCGAATGTTTTATTGCGATAGCAAGACACTCCAGGCTCTCCAGGCGCATTTCTGCCCCGGGCGTCGCCATGATGTTCCGTAAAAAGTCCAAGGGCGCTAAAGTCGTCGCCGCGCGCCCTGTGCTGTATGCGCGAGTGAAGGCGACCGAGGGTGAGCCGGCGAGTGCGTCTCAATCTCGCGCGTGCTAGCGAGGAAGGCAGGCCGGAAGCGTGCCCTATCCTGTCGCGCGCGAGGCACGGGGGTGAGGCGAAGGAGAGACAGCGATGTGTGCCTGTTTCTTTCTCCGTGCTCGTTCAGTCGCGCTTACACATGACACCATTGTTAATTTAGTAAGTCGGCGAACGCTCGCAAGTTTATACGGCCGATAGAACTGCTATTCGTACTTGTATAGCTATCTACTAAATTGTTGTCGCAATCGATGCTTTGCCTTTCGGGCGAAACTGCGACTTTTTTGGATAGGCTTTCAGTAGAACTCTCGAGATGGCTGACTAACGCTTGACAATGGGGTGTCGTAGAGAGAGCAATAAAAGCACTTTTGTCGCAATGATGGCCTGCTGAAGCAAAGAACGTGTGCAGACGTGCGCTGCAATTGTTCACGCTTGCTGCTGCCACTCACCTGTTGTCCTCGTCTGCAGACGAGAGCCGCTCGTTATGGTGTCGTTGTCCCGGCAAAAATTCGACACCGCGAAAAACAAAAAACAAGTTGGGCATGATGAAAAGAAGGGAAGAAGTCGGAAGCTACAAAATATGCCGCAGAGACCATCGCCTTTGTCATCTGCTATACTAGTTGGAATAGCTGAGTTTTCATTTAGTTACACCCATTGTCACTGCATGCTCTCGTGTCATGGTGTTCTGCAATTGCTGTCTGTATTTTGATAGCGTGGTACTTTTATAAATGTGAGTATTACTGCTAACACACGTTATATTTTATTATGCCTTCCATGAAACCACAGTCGTCGACGTAAGGGACACGATCTTGTGACTCAGTCATAATGAATACCACCGAGTAAGCTTTACCGTGTGTCCCATCTAGCGTTAGCCAAGCTCCTCAACGCAGAAAAAGATTGAGAAAACACAGTGCAAGAACTATATGGCGTTCGCTCGACAGAGGTCTATCGACGGAGTATCGTATATGTTAACATGTTACCTTGCACCGTGTTAGTTAAACCTTTTTTTTTTCGTTTAACAGCTTGGCTAACGTTAGCTTGGACACTCTGAGTCAGCGCAGCTTTGGAGCCGAAGCCTGAACTTTAGGCTCAATAGAAAAATTACATGTCTACTATGGCGCAGCATAGCTGAACGCAGTGAACGCAAGTTTAGCATTTCGCCCATAATTCCAGTCATATTGTTCAACGTAATTAAAGATATTATTGATGAGCAGAATCTCACATTTTCATGGACAGGCGGCCATTCTCGAATGGTGGTTGAACCTCGTTTTATTACATTTTGCAACCGTAAGAGGCCTCGCGCTATCTTCGGATGAACGAGCCTCATGATCACATATATGGCAGCGAAATTCAATTTCAGTTTTGGTTAGGGTGGTTTAGGTCTTCATTGCCCGAGCATGAGAGCGAGATAGTCACAGCCCTACGACAGGAACTAGCGGGTCTCCGGGCCACCATACAAGTGCTTACAGCGCAGCTTAATGACGCAAAACAGCAGATTCAAAACCTTAAAGCTCCCAAACAAGCACCACCCCAGGAGACAAACGTAAAAGTTAGCACAGCCAAACGCAAGCCCCCTCCGCTCCCAGAGACGGAAGAAGAGAGTAATGCACCGCAAGACACCCTAGGCGAAATTCTGCGCCTCACGCGAGAGAACCTAGAAAGTATTCGTATCCTAACGAATCGTGTAGAGGTGGTCGAAAATAAAGTCGCCATAAAAATTAAAAACAAAGCTAGTCAGCCACAACAGATGGACACGACGACGCACCCCTCGTCACCAATAAATCCCCCGCAAAACCATCATGGCTAACACGACACGGGACACCTTAGAAATTTGGCAGTGGAATTGCGCTAGCTACGCGAAACGCAAATCCTCGCTGCAACAGTACCTCAAAATTCAACCCAAAAAGCCGCACGTAATACTATTACAAGAAACCCTATGCGAAACCCTCACGCTCTCAGGGTACAGCCCCGTCTCCTAAAAAGGAGGGGACGCCAGGAGAGGCATCGCCACGCTCGTTAATAGAAAATTCACGCATATCGTTCATAACGTCCTTCCGAAAAACAGTCGCATCGAGGCGATCCTAATCGAGCTCGTACCTAACCGACTCTTAAAACAAAGCATTTTCGTACTAAACGTCTACAGCTCCCCCGCGCACTACAAACAATCTTTCCACGCGATCCTTACTAAAGCCATATCATTGGCACGAAACTCACCGCTCATTATCGCAGGAGACTTCAACGCCCCCCACCCGTCGTGGGGTTACCCCACAATCAAGCCTAGCGGCAACAACCTCTCGCGCGCGATCGACGACCTGTTCCTCACCCTCGTGACGGACCACAGGTTCCCCACCAGATTGGGTACGTCGACACAACGCGATACTACGCCGGACCTCACGTTACTCCGAAATGTAGCAAACTACACATGGACGAATACGCAAGAGAATCTGGGCAGCGATCACTTCGTCATACGCACAGAAATACCAAACACGGCGGCCCCACCCCGTTCTTTCACCCTTACAGACTGGGATAGCTTCCGCCAGTTACGGAAGGAAGACACGAACACGTACGATTCCTTCGCAGAGCTCCTCTCTGCGATAAAGGGCGACGTAGCTAGAGCCACGAAAACCATACAAACGGAATTGGAGGTCCCAAGGGTTCACCCTCACCTCGCACACTTACTCGAGGCCAAGGCCTCGATACTTGCGCGATGGAGAAAGCAACGTCTCAACAGACGTCTGCGCAAACGCATCGCGATACTCAACCGAGATATCGAACAATACTGTGCGGAGCTCACAAGACTCCAATGGCAGGAACTATGTTCGGCGGTCGACGGCCGCATGCGGACCGGAGGTAAGTGGAACCTCCTGAAACGCATGTTAGACGACAGCCAAACAAAGGATAATCAAAGCCACGCGCTAGACCGACTTTTACACTTACATAAAGCGAAAGGGGGAACAGAAGAGTCCTTCCTGGCAGAAATCGCCAAACGTTACCTTCCGTTAGGCGACGCTCACCCCAACGATTACCCGAGCATAAAGTGCGAATCCACTCCCGAACTAGACGCTGCCTTCACGGAAGCAGAAGTCCGAGAGGCGCTACACAACCTAAACAGCAGGTCGGCCTCAGGACCCGACGGGGTAACCAACCGAATGTTACGTAACTTAGACGACCAGGCCATTACACAACTCATTAAAGACATCAACCACGTGTGGGAAACAGGAGAGGTACCAACGCAATGGCGCACGGCCACGGTGGTCCTTATCCCAAAACCCGGCAAACCACTTAACCTCGACAATTTGCGCCCTATCTCACTTACTTCATGCGTGGGTAAAGTAGCCGAGCACGTCATTCAAAACCGAGTGTCACGCTACATTGAGGAACACGAACTCCTCCCACACAACATGGTAGGGTTTCGACCCCACCTTTCCACGCAAGATGTCATGTTGCTCCTAAAAAGACAGGTCTTTGACCTTAAAGCAAGAGACGTTCGAGGCATCCTCGCCCTCGATCTCACGAGAGCATTCGACACCGTCTCGCACCGCTTCATATTGGAGTCTGTGGCAGGCCTCGGCCTCGGCCAGAGATTTCAGGAGTACGTGCGCTCCTTTCTAAAAGACAGAGAAGCCCGACTGCGAGTCTCACAACTTAAGTCGGACTGCTACACGCTGGGTTCCGTCGGAACACCGCAAGGCTCAGTCATCTCTCCATTACTATTTAACATAGTGATGAAGGGACTCGCAGACAAACACGAGACATCCCGAACGTAAATTGCGCTCTATATGCAGATGACATCACCATCTGGAGCCCGGGAGGCTCCCTGGGAGCCATGGAGCAGGCATTACAGTCTGCCCTAGATGCCACGGAGGAGTACCTACTAGACACAGGAATGAAACTATCTTCCAAGAAATCGGAACTCTTACTATATCGCAAGTCTTGCCAAGGCGTCCGATACCTAACTCCTCTAGATGAACTTCCGATCGCACTACATACAAGAGACGGACAACAGATTCCGCGAGTCGACCACTTACGCATTCTTGGGCTCCTAATCGAAGCCACCGGATGCCACGCACACACGATCAAACACTTAACCGCCAAAACCGAAAATATGATCAGACTCATCCACAGAGTCTCAGGGCGCAGGAAGGGTCTCTGCGAAGATAACCTTCTGCGCGTATACCACGCGTTCCTTATGAGCCATATTAATTACGTCGCCTCTGCCCACAACTGGACGAAAACAGAAAAGACGAAACTGAACACACTCATGCGCAAGAGCATCAAACAGGTCTTGGGCATTCCACAAAGAGCAAGTACAGCAAAGGTTGATCAGCTAGGCATGCACAACAACATCGACGAAGTGATCGAGGCTCAGACTATGGCGCAAATACTCCGCCTATCGTCGTCCAAAGCCGGTAGACTAATTCTAAGCGAAACTAATGTCTCCCCATCTCCCTATCTCGAGCACGCTGTTACCCTACCGAGTGCAATCAGAAACAACTACAGAGTCTCACCGTTTCCCAGAAACGTCCACCCACTATACAACGTGGGTAGGCGTCGGGCCCGCGCCCGCGCGATTCTCGACCGCACAGACGCGGATCGTGAAGCCACCGCATTTGTGGACGCGGCCCAGTACGGCAATACATCAACTTTCGCGATAGCAGTTGTGGACGGCAACGGAACGTTACGGTCATCGGCATCGGTTAAATCGACCAGCAGAGCTAAAGCCGAACAGATAGCCGTAGCCATCGCCATGGCAGACCCCACATTTACCCATGTCCTCAGGGATCCGCGTGCTGCAATTCGGGCTTACGAAAGCGGCAACGTACCGAAAGAGGTAGCGCATATATTACTAGCAAGCTCAAACGAGTGCAAACGGTGCCTCTCCTGGTTCCCCGCTCACATGGGGAAAGACATCCACCCGCAAAAACCCAACCTCAATGAAACGGCCCATGACCGTGCGCGAGAACTTGCCCGCCGCGATGGTCCCACGGCCTCCGAGGGGCTGGACATTCAGTTTAATGACCTGCTACTCACATACCAAGAAATCACCTCACACTTTCGAAAAGGCAGAATGAAATACCCGCTCCCGCACGCCAAACTCGAGCGCGCGCCGGCGGCCGCGTTTCGAATGCTGCAAACGGACTCGTATCCGTCACGAGGCCTATTAAGCCACTACAATTCAGAAATCCCGGCAAATTGCCCAGACTGCCCAGAACCCTATTGCTCACTCTCGCACATGCTTTGGCAATGTACCGCGTTACCAGAGGGCCCTCTCTCCAGTGAGCCCGAATGGGAAGAGGCCCTCAAAAGCCCGGACCTCAAACTGCAACTCAAGGCCGTCCAGAGGGCCCAAGAACTGGCGGAGCGTCACCACGTTCCCGTCCCGACTTGGGCGTCCCCTACGGTTTCGGCCCAAGGAGCTCCCCGCGTGCGATCTCCAACGGCTTAGACCCCTCAGGACCTCAATAAAGTTCTTGACTGACTGACTTTTGGTTAGTATGATCGAACCATTTCTATTCAATCCAGTTTTATAAAGCATGCAGGTAGTCGCAAAACACCACTTGGTCTTTCTAAGACTACAAAACATATTGTTTTGATTGATGAAAAACTACACAGAAAGGATGCTATGGCCGCCGTGAGACGTGCATTTTTTGGTTAGCGATTCTCAGGAACAGCGAGTTAGACGCCGAAACTTCACTTCAGCGGGTCACTAATTGCCATCATTAACTTGTATTTCACCAGGCGCTCAACCATAGCGTATCTTCATTTCTGCCGAAGAGATGGCGCCTCAGCGGCTGTCACGCGACTCAACAGGTACAAGCGCGACGGCCAGCGCGTGACGCCCGTTCTGTCAGCACTATAGTGCTGACAGAACGGGCGTCACGCGCTGGCCGTGACGCCCGAAAGCTTGGTAACGTATACGTTACCAAGCTTTCGACGTTACAATTGGTGCATACACCCCCCCCCCCCCCCCCCCGATGCGGCAACGTGTGCGTCACTTGAGCACCTTGAAGCCTAGTCATAAAACTACTAAAACAAGGTTCATGGGAAATAGGTCCTCACCACGTGGTGCGCAAGCCGTACTTTCTAGCCGCTGAGCGCGCGTAGTGTGGAACATAGAGTAGATCAGAGCGGCGTGGCGAGGATCGATTATGACGAAGGTGCCGAAGACAGTTACCGCGTGCTAAACACTGCCTTGTAAAGGTCAGACAACTGTGAAGGCCTACTGGACCAACTCCCCAAGAGTAATCGTGCAGATAGGCTCCGAAGGGAAAGTAATGGGGCAGCGTAAGAGCAGGCTGGCTTGTCGAGGCTGCAGCCTGGCGCCATGCTTCTTCTCTTTCCCCCATAACATGAAAGTGTACTCATGAAACTACATTGGCGACATTCAATAAAACTACAATTCACAAGAGCACTTATGAAATACCAGCTCACCTCGTCGTTCTCGAGGTTTGTGGTGGACACTTAGCATTTGGAATACTTGGTCAGATTTGCAGCATGGCCAGCAAACGATGAGTGCCGTCAATAAAGTCGTCTGTCGAGCTTAGCGCCAGCCAGCGCGGCTTCCGCGGGAAAGAAAGACCGCCAACGCTCACTCTAAACAAAACGGGAGAGGTGGAGCGAGCGTTGAGCACACCTGCCAAACTCGAGCAAGTCGCCGCTCGCTTCTCGAAGGATCGCAGACCACAGCCCAGAACGCCTTCGCGTCTAGCTTTCTAGCTAGAGTGAAAAGGAAAGCTTACACAGCGTACACTGCGCGTACATTCCCCGATGTACATGCCCGGATGTGGCGCGTTTCGCAGCGAATTTATCCCCCCTTTCCTTACCAATCTGCCCCGGGCGTTCCACCGAGGCGTGAATGGACAAACACCACGGAATAGTACGAAAACGAAAAGCAGAGGAGATAGTGGGAAGGTGGGGAAAAGGGGACGTGTGGCGACAGTCTAATATGGTTTAATGTCCCGACTTAAGGGCGCCAACTTGTGTTGCCTGCGCTGCAATAAGGTCGCGCGTAAAACTGATGCGCTCTATTTATGCACGGGGATCGGTAACGGCGGGGGAGGGGGGGGGGGAGAGTTGCAAGTGCGACGCGGATCTCGATCCGGGCTTGAGTTTTCTTTCTCCTTTGTTTTATGCACTCGCGCAACTTACCCTGCGCGCCGCATCGCATTGCCGCCGTCGCCGCAATTTAGCGAAGTTTTAATTTTTAAATCGGCAAAACTAGTAGAACTCCTTCAGACTCACTCACAAAATATATTTTTTGCTCAGGGCTCACTCGCATTCAGAGTTAGCAACATTTTATTCAGCTGGCCTCACTCGGACTTACACTCACCGAAATTCTACTCAACCGGGCTCACTCAGACTCAGGCACACCCAGGAGTCTGAGTCTCATGAGTCACCTTGCAGACCTATGCCTGGCACTAAGCCACAGGATATGTTTTCACGCTTTCTTAGCTTTGTGCTTTCGTAGAATGTTCACGTTGCTTCATGCCTGACTCCTGCTGATACGTAACTTAATTTCCGAGCACTTTACAACTAATGCGAAATATCAGAAAAATGTCACATTTTGCTACACAGCCAATTCATTCTCTTGAGAATGGCACGAAATGCCTTCCATAATGTTTTTTAAGGAGCCGGGCAACAACAAAAATGAAATGATTTTGGCTAACAGAGCCAGCCACCGACTGTCTAGACAATATGGGCACAGACGAACACTGACTCAATTGAAGCGTAGTGATTGCATTTAAACGCCCAACGCTACAGTTCTTTGTAAAAAATAAAATGCTACAGAACATTTGAGAATTGTCGACTACCTGCTACCTCGCTTTTGCCTACTTATTTAGCTAGCGTATGCAAGTCTACCAATCGCTACGAATCCTCTTCTATTACACTAATATAACGATGAAATGTGCTAATTTTGGCCAAGTATGCATTTATTTTGCAGATATATCATGTCAACTGGGCTGAAACGCCGTCACAACCAGCTTCCTTTTTGGCCACACATAAGCTTTTTCTTTCTTTTGTTACGACCTTGGCGCGGCGACGTAACCAGTTTTTCGTTTTCTTTTGTTTTTTGTAACGCTACCAATCATCTACTATCACACTAATTGAACGATTAATTGTGTAAACTTTATTATTTTCTTTTTTGCCGCAATTGTTACGCGGTCACGGTGACGTAACCAGCTTTAGAGTGCCCGTTCTGGCGGCGAGCGTTGGCGTCCCTCGTAGCCGAGCGGACGAGCACAGCGAGGGATGAAAGACCGAACGCGGAGCGCAACAGGGGATGAAAGACGGTGATAGGGAAGGCAGAGCGTGAGGAGGCAAGCGGAGGAAGAGTGTACGACGAACGCCTGAGAAGAAAAGCGCAGTGCCGCGCAAGAAGGGCTCTGTGGCGACGATGGCTACGAGATGGCGCCAGAGTAGCGCGCGTCGTCTGTTCACCGATGACGCCAGCGATACGATAAATGGAAACAAAGCGCTGCATGAGCGGATATCTGTCTGCGGCGGCTGCTGCGACTAGCGCCCACACGTCACCCACGCTTTCACCCACGCGCCAAGGCAGCCGCACCACACTTCGCTCTGTTTGCAACGTGCCGCATGTGACAGATTGTCCGCGTCAGGCAGTATATCGCGAAGTAAAAATACTTAAAGAGCTGCGCTCAAATTTTGTATTGGGGAGCTAGTAGCGTAATCAGTGGTGAATTTTTTTTCGCACACTTATGTTGATTTAACTACTGCGCAGCAGGCGCAGAGCAGCGTTATATGGCCGCTAGCTGGAGGAATATTCTTGCGCCGAATTCACCAACGCCTATGAAGGCTTTCTTAAGTGAGAGGATGAAATTATAGAAACAGCATGGCGACTGAAAGACAAGTGACGTCATTTTGCCCAAGATTGAATATTCTTCATGGGCCCGCCGCGGTTGCTCAGTGGCTATGGTGTTAGACTGCGGAGCACGAGGTCGCGGGATCGAATCCCGGCCACGGCGGCCGCATTTCGATGGGGGCGAAATGCGAAAACACTCGTGTACTTAGATTTAGGTGCACGTTAAAGAACCCCAGGTGGTCGAAATTTCCGGAGTCCTCCACTACGGCGTGCCTCACATAATCAGAAAGTGGTTTTGGCACGTAAAGCCCCATAATTTTTAATACTCGTCATGGATAAAAAATAAGCACATCCAGCCAATCATAAGACGACGATTGTTGTCGTCCAATGTCGCTTTTCTTTGTCGTCTGGTCTTCTCCTAGCCTGTGGCCGGTTATTGGCTTTGTACAAGCAAAGGAAAAACGCAGTGGCGCCATTATGAGTGTTGTGCTGCACACGTTTTTAGCAAGAACGGCGCGTCTCCAGCGATCGCGTCACCAAACGAACGTTAACAATTTGGAGCAATGAAAGCTTGGCGTCATACGAAATTCTATATATTGGATCACACACTGCTTTATTACGACACACTGCTGACCTATGGCACGACGTTTCATGACAGCATGAATCTTTGTAGCTCATTAGGATCGAGATCTATAAGCCAACCCGACAGGTGTTGTCTGTTCAAAAGTTGTTACCACACGGTCGAGTATTCGCACGCTTTCCTTTGATTTCAAGCTGATTGACACGACTGACTACAGGACTCATTTGACTAATATTTGCTCCCTTCCTGAGATGTATTTTATTTCACGGCATCAGGCTTGTTCAAGCAGTCCACATGATGTTCGCATCAATGGTGGTAGGTGTTTTCATTCGTAACTTCTTTTTTGATATATATAATCGTATTGACGCTCCACTTCATATGATAGAAAGGATTTCCGTGCGTCGTACGAATACGTTCGCTCACACCGTAAGCTGCAGGATGAGCAAAACCGTGAGCACAGACACCACGTAGCTTAGACTTAGTGATTAATACAACTAGGATGAATATAATCGAGGGCTGAGGCTAACAGCATGGAAGACGGCAGCTAAATGTCCAACAGCAAGAAGTTCCAATAATGTGAAACGTTTTGTCATATTTTCGTTGTTTCATTTCTCCTGGAGAATTATAGCCTCAAACGCGACTGGAAAAATATTCATCCGCAGCTCTATGAACGATGGAATGCTTAAGCACAAAAAAATATGATAGAAATAGTTCAAAACACATCAATGTCTAACTGGACGATTACCAGGGACGGACACCCCACTTCTATTTGCCACCACCCGACAGAGTGTCATGACGAGTAGGAAAAGTCGGGCTATTGCGCTCATAGAGACACACTGCTTGTCAGATATTAAGCAGATGTTCGCATCACAGCATTATTATTACTGCCTTTCACAGCAGCGCACGCCCAATACAGTTATGCACTAAAACTGTTCAATGAACTATGTCATGACAAATCAGAACGCGCCACAAAGATGAAAGCAGATAGACATAATTTGTTTGATTCACAAGTTTTCCAGTTTGCTCACATAAAACCACGTTTATAAGAGTGCTACCCCCCCATCGTACAAATTCCTTCTTACGTCGGCAGCTGCCATGGCTGTTTAAGCTTTGTGGATCAACTCAACATTACTATTGACGCAAGTATGGAAGTTCGCACTTGTGCTGCCATTATATACATGGCTTTTGTCCATTACACCGCTCGTATTGGAAGTGGCGTGTGTCACAAGCTTGCTGATCTTACGAACGTTATAGCTTTCTGAAAGCTCTTGTTTTGTAAGATGTTTCATACACCAAATTTTCTGCGTAAGTTCACTTAGTGAATTCCGTTCAGTTGTTTTCTTTGCAAAATGCATTACATACCTTCAACTCGATTCCATAGGGTGCTTTTGTTCAGCTGCACCAAATTTTCGAAAATTGCCTGCGATAGGTAGCACAATTATAACTATTCAACTTAATCACTCGATGAGGTGGCTCATTTATTCTATGAGAAATCAAAAAGCTTATCTGAATAAGGAACACAGTTATACTAATTGCTGTTTAAGTAATTATATTACAGCACATATTTCAGTCTACGAACTGCCGCTAGTGAGTTTGCAAGGCATATCGAGTTGGAACGAATTATGAGGATTGCAGTGATTTCATCATTGTTCTGCTTACATTTTTAGGAAAACGCTGTTTCATGTATTGAATCAAAAAAGAATGTTGAACGTCAATGCATTTCATCGGACACTGAAAAATTAATATCTCGAAACTGGTGTAGTCCTGAGAATTCGTTCCAAATGGATACGCCTTGTGAACTCGCCGGCTACAATCCGTAATGTGGAAACCATGTGCCTAAACGTTAATTAAAAAGGTAATTATGTAATTACGTTACCTATTCAATTAACCATTTTTTATTTCTCATTAGGAGTAATGGGCTGTCTCATCGAGTAATTTAACTCAAGGGTTAGAATTGTGCTATCTGCCACAGGGAAGTTGTTGCATGAAGAAAAAAATACACATACAAACTTTGGTTACTTTTAGTTTTCTATCACTGTGTGTCTAGAAAAAGCCAAGAAAAATGTTTGCGTGTTTTGAAGTGTTTATTTCACAAGATACAGAATATCCACAACGGTGGACAACATGCACACCCGTTCTGGTAAATTTAGGTGTCGACAATTTTCGTTTGCTCCGATCTAAATTCGCTAAGTCATTGCATAGTGTACATGCATTTTTTGTCTGAATTTCGGGGTAAATCCTGTGAAGAAGTAGGGGGTTTGGGTATGCCCCGGTCTGTAGAAGCCTTAGTGTTAGAGCCTGAGGTCTATTCAATTTACAGTGTGGGAGAGGGTAGATGCTCTGAGCCAAGTAAAGTGCTTTACAAGTTGGTAGTACGAGGAAGGACAGTCCCGATTGTCTATACCCCAACATCACGCTCCCCGGCAGCCACGCGATCGATGATCCCTCGCACAGCATTGTGCGCCCGCTCATCGAGGTTGAGTAGGGTGCCCTCAATCTGTCCCATGGGGGCTGGAAACCAGATGACTGTGTGACTTGATCTCCTTGCTTCCTAGTATCCCTAGGACTAGCTCGGATATGGTTCCTTTGGCAAATGCCCAACGACTGATCTCAAGTCACTGTAGATCGTTGTCCTCTTGTCGTCCAATAAGGCCATCGCTATTAGATTGAGTTCTTCAGTTCACTTTCATGGTCTACGCTAACCGCAGCGAAGGTGCGTCCATCAGCGTAGCACGCTGCTTCTACGAAACTGTTCTCCGAAGCCCGTTCACGAGCCTTTTTCAGGAGGGCCTTCGCACGCGCCCGACGTCTTCCCACGTTGTGTACCGAATGGACGTCCCGTGGGATCGGGGCCACGGTGATGTGGTCCCACTGCTCTCGAGGGATGTAGCAGAACTTTGTATTCACTGTTGTGGGGGAAACGCCCAGATACTGCAGGATGTGTCTTCCAGCTTGTGTGGTAGATAGTCTGACGAACTGGGCCCTCTCCTGCGCTTCCGAGATTTCCTCTAGCGTGCTATGCATGCCGAGTTGAAGTAAGCGCTCCGTGTGTGTGTATATGGGGAGGCTGAGAGTTCTCTTGATTGCCTTCTTGATTAAAGCGTTGAGCTTATCCCGCTCCGATCTTTGCCAGTTGTGTATGGCCATGACGTAAGTGAAAGGGCACAATACGAACGCATGTAACAATCTCACGGAGGCCCTGCTGCCGTTTGGTCACTCTTCTGATGGCATTGTCCGTCTTAGTGAGTCGCAGTACTGCCTGGTTGTTAGAGCAGCTCGACTCGATCATCATGCCGAGAATCAGGATGGCATCCACCCTCGGTATATAGCCTCCATTGTTTTTGCGCAGTTTGATGTCGCATTCGGCGAGTGGATTCCATCCCTTTGGTTTGGGGCCTCTACACTTCGGACGATATAGTAGCAGTTCTCACTCGTGCAGTGAGCACCAAAGGCCCGTGGGCTCGAGGTACCTCTTGGCCATCTCTACCTGTTTGTCGCTACCTCCCATACACCATATAGTGACGTCGCCTGCGTATATGGTGTGACTGATACCGTCGATATCAAGGTCTCCTGGATAGGCCTATCATAGCGAGGTTAAAGAGGCTAGGGGATATGACTGCCCCTTGTGGCGTCCCCCTATAATCATGTCTGAAGTCAGGTCCCCGACCTTAAGGGTGGCTTCTCTGTCTGACAGGAACCATCGCGTGTAGGAATGAAAGTGCTTCCCCAGGTTAAGGCTTGAGATCATGTCTAAAACGAACGAGTGAAGAATGTGGTCAAATGACTTTTCCAGGTCTAGAGCTAGTATAACTCTCGTGTTACGCGTATTACGATCAATAATGTGATGATTAATGAGCTTCATCGCGTCCTGCGTCGAGAGTCCGGCCCTGAAGCCGATCATGGTGTGTGGGTAAACGTCGTGGCCCTCCAGGTAGCGAGAAAGTCTGTTTAGGATTGCGTGCTTGGCAACCTTCCTCACGTACGATGTGAGCGAAATTAAGAGGAGGCTGTCGAGACTGGGTGGCTTACCTAGCTTGTGGATTAGGATGGTGTCGGCAGATTTCCACATTTCTAGTACTTTACAACTGCTCCATGCTTGGTTAATGATGTCCGCCAGGTATTCAATGGGCTTATCGTCCAGGTATCGTAGGGCTTTGTTTGTGATCTTGTCCGGACCAGGAGGCCATCTGGCCATTGAGGTCGTGGAGCGCCTGCCTGATCTCCTCAATACCGAATTCTGCGTCAAGCTCAGGGTTTCCGGAGCCTTCGTAGTCAGGTGAAGATGGTGTAGGTCCCGATGCGATGGATAGAGACTTATTCACGAGTCTGGAATCCACAGAAGATGCCACTAAGGAATACGCGGCGAGGTACGGCCGATGAATAAGTAATTGCGAAGATTGGTATTCAGTAGACGTTCATTACCAAGAACGGCGGGTGCCTAAACTACCGCAAAGGATGGATGCTGGGCGGTGGCTCCACTCATTTACTCGCCACATCCCACATCTACCCTGGAATTTAACCGGTTTCACCAACTCTCTCGTGTATTCTTTCGACGTTAAACTGCGACTTCGCCTGTCACCAGGACTCCAGCTTTTCCAATTTTTGTGCCTCGCTTCTTTCCCAATGCGCTGAGACGTGCTTCCACCGATGTTTGCTCCTCCTTTTTTTAAGTAAATGAATTCATTCATTCCTAAATTGCTGCAGAAAATAGCGTGTCTTCATCTCCACAACCACCCTGTTTCTCAAATGGACACTCCCGTCGCAAAACAATGTTGCTGTGCTGCAAATGGCTGGGCGACGCGTATTCAATTTTCTAGGAATGGCCAGCAGCGCGGCGTGCAATTTTCAGTGGGTGACGAGGCAGTACAGAGCACCTTCTCTGCCAGTTCCACACTCAGCGCTCTGCTGCATGAGCTACTTTTAGCCGTTTGAATGCAGCGCAAATAAAGGAAACCTGGCTGAGCTTGTCGCGGGTAGCCCTTTTCGGATTCGTGATGCATCGATTTGAAATTTACATTTCTGATCAAAGTTTAAATGACAGCGCTATAGGTGAGGTGAGTTATGGTAGCTCGTGGGTTTGCACTAACGACACTCTTCACGCAGCACTTTCGTCTTATGCGTGTTTGCGAACTGGAGTGAAGGGAGGGAGGGTAACACACCTTCCCGAAATGATACATTCAGAATAACCCTTCATTCGACGGTTAAATATATGTGAAGGGCCCACGATTGGAAGCACCTTCAGGTCAGTATCAGCTTGCAAAAAGGGGAGCTCAGATAAAACGTTTTTAAGCGAATAGGCTTTTTATTATCGTAAGGATATCCTTTATTAAAACTTCCTTCCTTGCCATGAGGTGAAAGCTGACTAATAAGCATTTAAATTTTCTTTATTCTTATGACCTCCTGTTAATTAATATAAGGCTGCTGCCTTTTACAGCCTCATAAATTAAAAAGTAAGCTATGAAAACTAAATTGTTGCGGTAAATGGGTAAATGCGCACGCCCAACAAAAGTCCTAGTCCATTTCCCAGTATTCACTCAATGAAGATGTAGCATGTCTGTATACATTCAAGTTGTAGTGAGGTGAAGAAGCAGTTCCAAAAGAGTTCGTCACGAATTAACTGACTATAAGGCGAGCTTGCGCTGCAAGAGATAATAACACTCAAAGCACAACGATGGCTGCGCGCAAAGTAGCGCTTCTTCTGAATCTGATCTACGAATCAAGGCATCGGTTCATCAGATTGGAATGTCCGTAGATTGCAGCGCAAACTCAGGCGCTCAAAAGTGATTGAGAATGTACACCAGCGTGCGCTCCACGCGCGCAATCTGATTAGATAATGCTTTTTCGCTATTGAACCTGTGACAACATTATGGACGTTTTAAATACACGCAGGCGCTTCTTGAGCCAAGAGATGACCTTGGAACAGTGGGTAGACGCTAACGAGAGCGCACCCCCCCTCCCCCCCCCAAGAAATAGTGTACAGTTGCGTCAAATATCAGTCGAAACATAGTGGTCGTGGGGAAAAGGGCCCCCAAGACTGCACCGCGGCGCCGATATACCAAAAATTCAAGAGCTAAACACTTTCCGAATACTGGTATTTATCAAGCCAGCATTTCGTAGTTCAATGTAGTCCAGGTGCCATTTCCACCACCGGTGCTGTGTCGGAGCTCATATTTCACGTGATTGTACGTATGGCAGTATCAATTGTCACAAAATCACAGTAGTTGCTTCCTTATATCTTAACATTGGACAGCCAAGGTATATCCAGCAAACGCTCATCTTAATATTTCAGCACTTAACGTTCTAACGTATGTGTCCGCGGTGATGCATATGTTACAAAGTACTGAAAATGTATCCAATGAGTTCCCCCAGGCAGCTGTTTTTATTCGTAATAACGCTAGGAAACCGAGCCTGATGCCAACAATGCTCAAAAATGTAAGCGGGAGCACGCACAATGTTCTTGCACACTTTGTGTGATGTACCGTAGCGCAGAGGTGCTTCTTGTATTATTTAGGAGAATCGATTGTAGAGGCAGAAGTGCATCGTTGGGCATATGCGTTTACGTTAACGAACTTGATTTGTGCCAAGATAACCTATTCAAGCTTTCATACTTGCTTTATAAGAAGCCTACTGCACCATCAATATGCCGGCTGCACCAAACCGCACCAAACAAAACTATTAAACAAATACAAATATTGGTGAAACCATTTTATTGTTCCAATGTTCAGATGAGTAACCTAAAGATATGGAGTAAGTTGAGAAGTTGGGTGAGTAATTAACGAAGCTACGTTAATTAACTTTTCAATAATTGATCTTAGGTGGATAAAGAAGATGAGTAGTTTGGAGCCCGTCCTCAAGATTATGTAGCCGAGCGAAGAAATGTTGATTAAACATGCTTCTGTGCGAGCTATGCGAACAAACACTTTCCAGTTAAGCGCTCTTGGAAAGCGTAACTGAAGCAGAATAAGAACATGCAAAGTTAAAGAAAGAACAGCGCTTCAAGACGGGACACAAAGGAGGAACCACACACACACCACTGAGGCGTTTCTTTTTCTTACAGCGAAGCTGATAAGGGCTACTTTCTCCACTATCGTGCCCGTGTGTAGAATAATATCCCGAAGATAGTGCAATGCCGGACCGACCCGCGGCGGAGGTGCGGTTCGCCATTAAAGGGCCCACTTCACTGGTCATACTTGTTGACAGAGCGGAAGGGAACTGAGCTTTTTGCGTTGATTTCGCTTTCGGAAAAAAGATAATGCTACAAATGCAGTGTCATTTCTTCTTGTCGCTTAGATTTAAATATGGGCTCAAATAAACTCGACATCACATTCATCCCCATCACGCACGCACGCACGCACACACGCACGCACGCACGCACGCACGCGCACGCGCACACACACACACACACACACAGAGAGAGAGAGAGAGAGAGAGAGAGAGAGAGAGAGAGATACGACACATGTTCGTCCACAATCATATTTACACACGCCCACGCATGGACACACACACAAAAATTTACGCACGCACATGGAAATTCATGCAAAAACAAACACGCGTATGCTCGGACACGCACACACGCACTCGTGCGCACGCATATTCAAATACTGAGACACAAACATACGCGAACACGGAAATGCAAGTGCACACACACGCACGCCGACACAGACTGATTGACACACGTTCTGCAACTACCGTTCAAACTACAGCTGTTATAAATTGGTTTACGTTTTAAATTTGGCGCTTCTTCAAGTCAATGCGGCCTCTGCTGAGAGGGTGCAGAACCATTTGCTCCTGTCGCGTGACATAACCGCCCATCCCCGACCAAAACACTGCTTTAACGCACCTTAAAGGTTACGTCTAAGTGCTACAAATGTATTTGTTACAAGGAACTGCCCTCTTGGTGCAGAGAGTTGAAACTTGTTGATACTCGGTTACTATATAGAAAAACAAATTGTTGAAAATTTTGCCCGTTCAGTTATCGCATGTGCATAGCCGTGAAGTTTCACAGTATGATGAAGTGATACGCTCGCGTTTTTATAAATACCGCGTGAACTTGCACGGCTCGGTTTCAAAAACCGCTTTTGGGAACAGTGTTACGCCACGTGTAAAAAGTCGAGACAGGCGTCAATCGAAAGCCGAGCGTCTGAACTACATACGCTTTAGCGGCTATTACGATAGCTATCGTAGTTTTATTACAGCTACCGTTTTTATGCAGAAAATCGAGTATAAATTTTTGTCCTTTCCATAGGCTTCCATTGCTGAATGTTTGACCACTCTAGAAACTAAATTTTTGCTTGCCATAGCGTGATCACTGCATTAGGCTCGTGTGGATTGTCTTCCATAGAACATGTCTGTCACCTGCCTTTTTCAATAATCGACCCTGCGGCTTTTGTTATTTGTGAAAAACACGCTCGTTCCATTGAAAAAGCGCATAGCTTCTTGCCGGGGTCGCTTGGAGCGCTAGTTGGTCCGTGTCCAGGAAAGCTGTACATGCACTAGCTACTCGAACCTGCCGAAAAGCATGGGTTTATTTGCGTATAATAAACCTTTAAGCGTGGCAGTATAATGTTATCGAGCGCTTGCGGCACGTATACGATATAGCTCTGCCAACTCTTCTTTGTTCAAGATTCGTTTTGAAAGCAAACAAAAGTGACCTCCTATAAAGGAGGAGAGCATTTGATTGGGCTGTTCAGGCGACGCTGCGGGTCATCGTCAGATGCTTGCGTCGGCAGTTACGTAAATTGGACGTCAGTAGATTGGAATAAAAATATATTCGAATAGTTTTACGTTATAGCACCCACGAAGCAGAAAAGTTTGGTATAGCTTTACTCTACAGTGCCCCAGGACACCTTACTCTTAAAGCTCATCGGGGGACTAGTCTGATCATGCCCACTGACGCAATGAACATTTCACGCGGCGTGATGCGGCTGAGCTGCGGCAACTTGAAGAGCTGGCAGCTTGCCTCTGGCACCCTTGCGTGATGACACTGAGCGTGACGTTCATACGCGGAGAGAACAGACAATCCAGTCCATCATGAGAAGCCAGTTTTACACGACGTTTTTTCATGACAGCGCTGGTAAAGGTAAGCGAGAACCCTGATCGCTGGACGCGGGCTGCTGCAAGCAGTGCTCACAAGCTGGCGCTGACACGCCCACACGCGTCGTCAATCGGTTACGCCACACGCCGTGCAAATCGACGCGCTGTTCGGCAGCAATCTGCCTGGTTTGTTGATATTCCCTAAGCTCGGGAAATTGAATATTCCGCTCCCCACCCGACGCTAGGATCATTTTCATCGCAGAAAATGGCCATGCTTGGACTACACGGAGGCGCGATAAAACAAAGAAACACGTTTCGATGCTTGTTGAATATTTTCGCAGACTTGTGGTAGGGAACGCAGCAAGTGCTTCCACGCAGGAAGGATTGGTGAGAACAGGCGCCGGCATATTGCAACTCCCTCGAAGATGTGTGTGCGTGTGCATGGGTGCATACGTGTGTGTGTGCGTGCAAGTGCGTGGGTGTGTGGGAGTGCGTGTTTTTGTAATATCGCTGTTAGTACAGCTATTATTATAAAAATTTTATGTGCATTCATTTCTGTAATACTATGTTACGTTTTTTTTTTCAAATATTAGCTCGTGGAAGAACAGTGCACTGCGAATATATTACCAACACAGTGCAAAGGGGTCACTCGTTTTATCATACTAAATGCTCCCAGTTATTTCAACCTAGCCCAAAATACTCAGCTATTACTGACTCTGGCAGCCATAGTGCGATGCCAGACATCCGCCCGACGAAGTAGGCCGTCGTAGAAAAAGCAGCCACTAGCCACACACAGTACGGACGGAGAGCAATGTCTTAAGCAGATGAGTCCAACGTAGTGATTGAATCCAAATGTACGACTCACACATTCTGCGGATCTGCCCCGTGAACGCAGCGCTTCGCACAAGTGCATGCGCACACTCCTACCCAGGGTGCACTCTAACACCTTTGAAGAATGCATGTCGCAGACATGGCACGAAGGAAAACCATAATAATCTCCTTCTAAGGGTTTCTGCGGGAGGTACAAAGTTTGTTAAATGTTTCGACAGCAAGCCCTTCATCCTACTACCTATTCTCGTACCCCTTCTACAACACATGACACTTGCTTAGAGGGGGGGGGGGAATTCTAAATAAGCGACAATTAAATTGCAAAATTCAATTGCAAGTAGAAATTATTTTCTCCTGCTGAAGCCAGTGCACTAGTGCACAGAAGTAGCAGCAACTTAGTACGCGAAGATAACTTTTGAATGAGCGCGTGACAGTGTTCAAAATGTCAAATACGCATCGAATAGTCCCTGCGATTTGATTGATATTCGATTCACTAATCGAAGTTGCCTAATATTCGTTTCTTTTGAACATGACAACCCTAATTAGAGTCTCCTGGGAGACAAAATGGTGGGTGCGAGGACTGTTACGAACGGTTCTGCTGCAAGGTAGATCCCAGGCGGCACGTCAGGTTGGGCCAACGTTGGAAACATATTGGCACTTCTTGGCCCAATGATGGCCTAAGATTAACAGCGTGGTTCCAATATTGGCAGTGCCATTCTGGTTCCTGGCCCAATGTTGGCCTAAGGTTAACAGCGTGGCGCCAATATTGGCTGTGCCATTCTGATAGAGATCCAACGTTGGCCCACATTACACAGTCAGTAAACAATATTGGCTGTGCCATTCAGATAGAGATCCAATGTTGGCCCACTTTACACAGTCAGTAAACAATATTGGCTGTGCCATTCTGATAGAGATCCAATGTTGGCCCACTTTACACAGTCAGTAAACAATATTGGCTGTGCCATTCTGATAGATATCCAATGTTGGTCCACTTTACACAGTCAGTAAACAATATTGGCACTGCCGTTCAACAAGGCGGGAATTATTGGACCGACTTTGGTATGGATTTGCCAATATGGGTTAGTAGTTGGCTTTCTTTGGAGGACATTGGCCCGTAATAAGCTAATTTTCGCCTTGTCGGCTTTTAGTGCTCTACGACTTGCTGAGATTGAACAACGTGTTTCGAAAACTAACGCACTGATTACAGGCACACTGCGCAGGAACCAAAAATATGTTCTCCCATGTCAACTCCATGAATGGTACACCGCCATTATTGCACTTCTCCTTTACCGAAATGTGTCCCCTAAAGAGAAAAGCCAGTGTACCACGTAGCAAGCAGGGGAAGTCGCATAAATTTAGCCACTGCTTTATTGATCGTGAATAAGAACTTGAGCTTTCCATAAGAAGCAACGGTATTCCTGCGCATTGTATTTTTTGCATGTACGCTCCGCGGCTTGTGGGTCAGGATTCTGAGGAGAATCGAGAATTACAGTGCCTCAGAGCTGATGGAACCGTTTTATATTGCATCGAGATGGAGCGCATATGCATTAGTGAAACTATTGTTTGTTTGTTTAGCATGCATGGCATGTTGGGGCGACATCATGCTCCTATTCTAATATATTTGTTTGTTCGTGCATGTGTAGTAAGCTCCTTGTATGAATGCCCCTGACAGAAAAAAAATTAATTGCACGTTTTGGCATTTGCGTGTCAACAACCTCTTGTCTTTGGCTTTAGTAGGCACGGCGCATTCCGGATTTTTTTTTTTCGGCCTAGCTTTCCGTCCTTCAGCCCCCCCCTTGCCTCTCCTTCACCAGAGTCCTTCCATGTTTTTTCTGGTCACGAAACTGCCGCCTCAGTTTCATATAGCGCCAAAGCCCGCCGCTAGAGGCGCAACCGTGCATGAGAGGGCATGCGAACGCCGCTACCGCTGTGGTTGTGCGTGGGGCAGCCTCGGTATTCTAGCTTTCTCAACTTCCTCATCGATCGCTTTAGTTTCACGTAACTATTTTTAACATTGAATATAATTAAATTACTGCCTGAGCGTGTCTTCTGCAATGATATGAGCGCACGGGAAGAAAAAAATAGCCGCTCATAACATGGAGCTTGCGGCGGTCTCAGACTGAAAAAAAGAAAGATCTGGAATTTTAAGAGCCAGAACCGCAATACGATTATGAGGCACGCCGTAGTGGGGGACTCGGGATTAGTTTTGACCACCTGGGATCCTTTAAAATGCACCTAAATTTAAATAAACGGGTGTTTTGCATTTCGCCCCCGTCGAAGTGCGTCCGCTGTACGCGGCCGGGCGGTCTCGGTCCGGATTTCTTCGTCATTGCCGTTCGCCTCAACGCTTCGGTGGGCTCCGCTTTTCAATATTTGCCTTAAATTAAACACCGCGCATTCGCAACAAAACGCCAGTGGTCCCACTTATCACCAGATGAGTAAGCGCCAACTCTCCGTTGCGAATGGCGCCAGATTGTTCGCCGAGCATAGCTGTTCAGTTTCTGTTAAACAGTGGCAGAGAAGGACTCTGTGGGCAGTATCTTATAACGAGATCAAAAGAATGAAATTGCTCTTGCAAAGGGCTGCTACCGTAGAATACTTAATGACAAAGAAAAGGGAACTGAGCTGCTCCATGAGCTTAAGCTTTCTTGCAAAGCGATGCCATTTCTGAATAAGATTTAGGTAGAATTAACGCAAGACGAACTTCGCTACTGAATGTCTTCAGTCCGGCTTTTAACAACGGATTAAGGCGAACCTGAAGTGTTAGGACCTGCACAGTTGAAACTAGCTGTAATTAGGCAATTGCCTAATTACACGACGAGGCGAGGCTTAAACGACGAGGCTTAATTCGCAACTATTTACAATATGTTAAAATGTTGCGATCACCGGTCCTGATATTCTTATCATGGTCGAAAAATGAAGAAAAAAAAACTTTATAATTCGATTAAGAAAAGAAATAAAACGTGTTGGTGCAAAAACAAAATACAAACACCATTTATTTATCATGTAAAATAAGCGGAGCGAAATACAGATAGCACAGAGGCGTCCGGTCATAAATGGTCCACCATTCACAATGAAAGTAGTTTGTTAAAAGCATGACACTGATATCATACGCATAAAGAAATAAGATCAAACGTGAGAGGTATGCATTGGGAGGCAGGAAACAAACACCAGCAAACGAATGGCAATAAGTACAGAATGCATAGTCGATTGTTTCTATAAACAAGAAAGTGTAAAGCATAAGCATTTCATAACACACGGCTAAAGAACTCACAAACGAACAGAAGTAGCCACATCACAAATACAGCAATTTTTTTTTAAATGGCTTGTTAGAGATACCACCTTTCTACTTTTTCAGCTGTTACTTAAACATGCACACAAAACTTGCTCAGCAAATCACAATACAAATGTAGCTAACAGTGTGCTAATAACCTTCTTACTCATAGCAGCTTATAAACTTAAAAGTATTTGCAATTGAAGAATTGTAGCCCATTAATAGCCAAGACTAAAGGACAATGGAAAATAAAACAATGCATATTATTCTGTTTTAACACTTGCATTTAAAGGAATTCTAATACCTTTCATAGATGGTCGGGGTAAGGGCGCTATTGCTGTGAACTACTATATCCTGGTATAACACAAATTGAGGATGCAACAAAGCATAAAGAAAATGTGTTTTGTCATCAATGCCCTGATCAGATCTCACAACACCCTTATTCTCCTTCATCATCAGCATTGCAATTTTTTGTAAGTGGTCACCTTTACACCATAATCGTGATACCTACAGCGTCCCTTTAACTGGTACCCGTTAAATGGTTGGTTTCCTACCACCCCCTGCTGGACATGAAGCTCGCCCCTTTGGTTGCATTTGCTTGTTTTTTTCTCTCGTGAAAAAATGCAAGCGGTTCTTAAGAAAAAACAACTACTTCTGCAGTGCATGGTGCTTACAAAGTGTGATTTGCAGCCGACAGCGGCTGTAGCAGTACGACTGTCCATCAAAACATTCTCCACAATATTAACGTACACATCAGAACAGGCAATTTTGTCAACTGTGCACACTTCCAGATGATCTTCCACACTTTGGGGGAGAGCGACTAGCTGGCTGGAAGGCACTTGTAGACCACCTTTGGATTTGGCAAGAATCAGGCCAGTTGCCGCTCGTTCAAAACTTCTCATTGTTCTTACACACCTCGAGCAGCTCAATGAAGAAAACTTTTCTTGCGGCATAGCCACACACGTGTATACGTTTTTGCGCACACACGTGTATACTTCGATTTGAAATTAAAACCGTCACTTTCCTGCCGCGGTATGGCCCGCTTCCATTTCTCGCGCTGCTCCTTGTTATTAGGTAAACAGAACAACGACACCTTTTCGGTCGTGCCCTGGTAGCCGGAGCGGCACCCAGGCACGCAACACGTGTTCGGCATCGTTGTCCCACCCCACCACTTCAACCAAACAGCCCAACACTCGAAAAATAGCACAGCACATGCACAGAACGCAACCGATCAGTCAGCTCGCCTCGCACTGCGCACGCATTTCGGTACGCGAACGATGCCCTCTGTGGCACAGTGGCGCCGCGTCGCGGCACCTTTGGGTAGCATATGAACCTCTCCCATAGCGTGACGGCGGAGTTTCGTGACCAGAAAAACATGGAAGGACTCTGCCTTCACGCACCCAGGTGAGCCTGGTCAATGCTGTCAGTCAAGCGTTCAGACAGCCATAAGCTGCTGTGTCGAATTGGGTGCTCTCGGAAGCATGGGGGAAAGCGGCGGGGTCACTATTGTCCTCCTTGTCGCCCTCCATCGCTGCCACCCCAAAACCCGTTCGGGCTAGGTCCAGCGGGGGAAAGTGGCGTTTACGCCGTATTCTTCGTTCACCCTTTCCTTTCACTCTTTCTTTCTATGTGTCGCTAGCACGCCGACTGGGTGCAACACCACCTGAGTGCTTGCCGTCCGTTCTTGCCAGCGCACTCCTCTCGTGAAAAATGCTCGCTTGCTGTCGTCATTCCTACTGAGAAGCCTACTTCTTGAAATACGCAGCAATGTGGCCACGAATTTTTGTGAGTGTTAGAATTAATATAGGCGAAACAACAATTAGAAAAGAAGTCGGCGCTCGTGGGCACCGTCTTCGATGTGGGATGAACTCAGATACAAAGAAGCATGGATCATACAATGGTGAGTGCATTTGTTTTGCGCATGTTATAAGTTTTATCAGAAGCAATATCACCCAAGCTATATCATCCAAGCAATATCACGCGGTATATATATTACTGAAACAGGCCTGGCTAATGTAGAATGCCTGTAATTAAATAGCTCTTTTTATTTGCAGCCTTTGAATAGTGCCTGGAGTAGAACCACGTGTAAATCTCTGTGAATTTCACCCAAATTCCAGGACTATGATTTTATCAAGCCACGCGTGCGGCCTGATCCTGCTAGTGATACCGAGGAACCACGCTTCTTCTCACTGGTATAGGTCAAGCATCATTTCCAGCGGACAGTATTTCTTTCTTTTCGAATAAATGCTTCTTTTACTAGTGTTTCTTGACGGAACTTCTCGGTTTCCACATTAAAAATTTCGCACGAAGGCCGCATTGTGTCTACACTGTCTGAAACTTGGCTTTTTGTGCTGCAGCAGGTTTTGCTGCAATTTTTAATTTTAAAGTGCTACGCTGACTAAGTGTGAGCTGTAAACAAAGCGGACTGCGCATTTTATGTCTGTTCTAAGTGTTACGTTACATCTTGTACAAGGTATGCCATATATGTCTAAATATTAGGAAGTGTTACTTGACAAATCTCTTGCAAGAAAGTTTCTTGATTCACCCCTTCGAACTCTCTGCTCAGACTTATAATATTGTTGCAGTATGGCGATTTTTCAAATGAAAACTCTCCATCATACATTTGTCATACCAACATCTCTGACATTGTGTCTTTTCATTTTACAGTGCAAACATTTCCTCCAAGTAATGGTGAAGTCGCTATCGGATATGGTGGCAATATCAACGAAACCACCGCGTTATCGTGGTCCTCGGGGGCCTGATAAGCCCGCTGTCATCCAAGCACTGACAAACCTGCCTACCGACGTCAGCTCCATGCCCTGAAGCCCCTGGCCAGCCCACCGTCCTCGGCACCTTGCCCAATTCCTATCCTGAGGGCAGTGCCTGTAAATAAACTGTTTGAAGATAACCGAGCGTCACCCATCTAGGTCCACGGAAAATGCCTGTTTGTGAAAATTTATTCGCAAATAAACTGTCATAAACGTCAATTTCAGTATTCTTTTATTATTATTTGCAGTCATATATGACTTCTGCTTCTTGACATCTTTTTGTCGAGCTTTCCTAGCTACTATTGAGGAAGAGAGTAAGGGGACAATTGCTACAAAAAATGCCGCTAGCAAAATGTTTGCGGTAAGAATATGTGCGTGCTCTAAAGCCAGCATATCTAGAATATTCGTCATGCAAACGGCATTGGCTCAAAGCTGGCATTAATATTGGTAACGATATGGCTCAACACTGGTCCTACGCTGGCAGCACGATGGCTGCTGCATTGGCATAACATTGGCCCAATCTTGGCTTTAACGCTGGTCCTACGATGGCTGCTGCATTGGCATAACATTGGTCCAATCTTGGCTTTAAGGCTGGTCCTACACTGGCAGTACGATGGCTGCTGCATTGGCATAACATTGGCCCAATCTTGGTTTAACGCTGGTCCTACGATGGCTGCTGCATTGGCATAACATTGGTCCAATCTTGGCTTTAACGCTGGTCCTACGCTGGCAGCACAATGGCTGCTGCATTGGCATAACATTGGTCCAATCTTGGCTTGAACGCTGGGCCAACATTGGATTGGGTTGCACTTTGCCAATATGCCAACATTGGTCCAACATTGGTACCAATTTCTGCCAGCATTGGTCCATGGTTGGACCAATGCTGGTGTGCTGCCTGGGATGCGGTTGTTACGCAAAGGCACTATTCCTCAGTAATCGCAGGGGTCAGATCCCTTACAAAAATTTTTACAGAAAGTCCATAGACAGTCTATAGACTGTCTATACACTGTCTATAGACAGTCTATAGACTTATGGTCATAATTTTTATAGACTAGTCTATAAAAAGTCTGAGTCTATAGACTGTCTATAGACTTATGGGCATACACTTTTTAGACTAGTATCTAAAGAGTCTGAGTCTATAGACAGTCTATAGAGTGTCTATGGATTAATTAAAAATCATGTTTGTGGACAGTTGTCTGCAGAATGTCTATGGACAAGTGATAGGCTTACGCAGTTCTACTTTTGTAGACGAAATCTATAGAATGTCTATAGACAAATGTCTATAGACTATCTTTAGACATTCTATAGACTTCAGTCTACAAAAACAGAACTTTAGAATCCGACACACACTCTTCTATGACATTCTGCAGGCATTTGCCAACAAACATGAATTTACATTAATCAATAGACAATCTGTAGACACAAACATTTTATAGACAAGTCTACAAAGAGTGTATAAGGCCATAACTCCATAGCTATCGGCAATCTACAAGTTAGTTTATATTTTTGTTTACATGTGGTAGCAAAAAATTTTGAATGTATTTATGCATGTGCACCTGTTTCTTTTCATCTGCACTTATGCATTAACGTTAGTAGATTAATAATGCTCCTGAACCAGCTGTACTTTCATATATGTTGCGTAAACAGAAAGAATTTAGTGCTGAATCATGAGGTGCAAAAAAATAAAACAAATGCACCGGCAATGGATTAACTGTTTTTATTGCACGATATAATAGATGAATTCCTTAAAATGCATGTCTAGTGCTATTATGGAAACAGACTAAATATTTACACTACTTCCCCTTGGCAAGCATGATGGACAAGCTGGCCTTGACCTTTGTGTCATTAGACCCAAAGGTGCTGCAGGTGTATGCTGCAGTATGCAGCAATATGAGGCAAAAATAACAAGTGTGTATTCTTTGTATGGTCATTAAGCAGCTTAATATATTTGCTCGAACCATCTAAGTCAATACTTAATGCGGTTTAACTATGACTAAGGGCTGCTTGTCAATACAAATCAGTACCTTTATACATTGTTTTATTTAATGGTATGGTAAACAATTAAACAGTCCCAACTGCTGCCTGTGCCAGCAGTTAATATATGATGATAATGATGATATATGATGATAAGTTAATATATGATGCATTAATGTGCTTATCCCAAATGATCTCTATATTTATTGCTGAAACTTACCCAGTTGGACTGTCTGTACATTTTTTTGGCTGGTAGCTAAGTATGCCCGTGCAGAGGTACATGCTCAGAAGATGTGACTGGAGCATTCACAGTATCATGTCAAGGATTGTAGTTTATATTGCTTAATACAAATTTAGATGTCTTTCTCATACTCTTAAATGAATGGGTCATTGGCCATAAATTCAACAGAAGGCAGATCGATTGATTGTATTGATATGGTCACTTAGTTTCTTACAAGTAGTGAGGCCTCTTGGGCATGCTAACAGGTTTGCAAGTTAGGTATACCACATGAGCCCCCGAAATACCACACAAGCACTTTGTGTCATGGCACGACAGATATGCACCTCCTAGGAAACAGAACTGATAGTATAGTTCGAATGAATTCTATCTCAGTAAATTATTTAAGGTGCTTTCAAAGATGAAAATTTTTTCTAGGATTTCGAGGTTCAAGACTTTTAGTTACGTAAAAAAAAAACAACTTGAGTAAGAAATGCCTTGTCAGTATGCTTGACTTTCTTTTTCGATAAATGGAACCAATTGCCCTCAAATATTTATGAGGTGAAACGTTTTAAAAATATATTTGTATGTTCATTAAGCAGCTTAATATACTTGCTTAAACCATCTAAGTCAATACCTAATGTGGTTGAACTATGACTAAGGGCTGCTTGTCAATACAAATCAGTACCTTTATACAATGTTTTATGTTATGCCTTGTGAGTATGCTTGACTTTTTCTCTTTTTCAATAAATGGAACCAATTTCCCTCAACTTTTTACGAGGTGCAACGTTTTAAAAATATATTTAACAGAGAGATTCTCTGGAAACTTTGTATGATATATAACAAGACAGCATACCTATGTGGCCCTTTTAAAATACCCCGATCTTTTTCCAAGCCTTCCCTGGCTGCTTTCATGAAACTTTTCTGGCAATCTATGACGCCCGCAGCTTAAGTGCAATAAAAAAATATTGTGGTTTAATGCTTGCCAAGTAGTGCCAGTCCATAATATTTAGATAAAACGAATAACACGACAGTCACTTGACATGCAGTATTAGATTCAACTCACTTGAATCCCTTGTTTAATAAAGCTGAGAAGGGCTTGGGCAAGTGCGTAATTGATGGCCACACATGTACAGCACGGAAGACAAGGGCACAGACACACACATGTAAAGCAAATGCAACAATGTGAGGGAAAACTATTCAATTAGTTATCTGTACGGTTCAATAGTAGTTTTCTATACCATTTGCTCTCATCAGTTATGCCTCTAGTTAACTTTGTTTACCTGTAAAGACTACATGGCAATATGAATCAGTACCATTATGATGTTTCGCTATATTACAGTATGATAAGCAACGAGAAGAAAGGGAATTAACCGAGGTGCCCGATTTTTATTAGTCATATCATAAGAAGCCAAGAAACACGGACACCAAGGACAACATAGGGGAAATGACTTGTGCTTAATAAATGAAATAAAAGAAACGATAAATTAATGGAAATAAAGTGGATGAAAAAACAACTTGCCGCAGGTGCGAACCGAACCCACAACCTTCGTTAACATGATCTTGGCTTCTAGCGCGAAGTGAACACGGACACAGAAAGGAGCAGACAGGACGTGTTCACTTCGCGCTAATAGCCAAGATCATGTTACCGTACCAACTCGCCCAACTGTCTATCCTTTTGCACCACAACCTTCGCATGCGAAGGTTATGGGTTTGGTTGAATGAAATAAAGAAACGATAAATTAATGGAAATTAAAGTGGATGAAAAAACAACTTGCCGCAGGTGGGAATCAAACCCACACCCTCTGTGTCAGAGTATGATAAGCAGTTAGGCAACCGTAATGGTCGCCGGTGCCAGCAACGGTACGTTTCGTTTCAAGACAGGTTCATGTGACACACAGTGTATTTATAAAAATAAAAGAAATGCGAGAATCCCAAACTATTCCTATAATAGTAATTGTTGAAAGAAAGATACCCGGCTGGATCGACTGTCCACATTTTTCAGGTGTCAATGCAATGTGCCCGTGCCGAGCGAACATGCTCAACATAGTGACTGCAGTTTTGAACAATCACGTTGAGAATTGCAATTTATTTCCGCTTCGAACAGTCTGCAATGTCTATTTTCTCATACTTCGAGATGAATACATTTGCCACACTTTCAGTGGAATGCACATGAATGGTAACATTACTTATCAACTTAAACATGTTACGATCTCTTAGGTGTGTTGATAAGGGTAGAACAAATGCAATGTCCACTAAATTATTTGAATAATCTGTGCGTTATCTACTAAGAAAAGACCGCCAAATGGATAATCTGGCTCTTTTTTCTTTTTTACAGCGCATATAGTATACAGTCTGTCCTAAACGGCGGCATTACATGCAACAGTAATGAAAACCCGGAACACTTATTACGCACGACAAGGGCTTCATACGAAGCACGACTGGCACAATGCGAATCTGCGCCAGCAGCTGCCTGGTGATTAACAGCACGTAAACTGCATAACGCGGAGGCATCGAAAGGCGCTTAACACTTTTCATATAGCCCGAAAGATAACTTCTGCTGCTAAACTGTTTATAAAAGAGACAAAAAACTATTCTTCCAACTGCCGTCAAACGCAATGCTTTCAGTTAGAAACGCGTAAATGGGCTTCCTGGAGCGACTAATTTATTCTCTAATTTTTTCGGCTAAGTTGCGAAGCTGCGAGTGACTGAGCTTATCGAAGGTTTCATGCTCCAAAAGTGTTCGTGGTTTCACCTATTAAGATTGGGTGAATCTAGACATTTCTTCAAGTCCTGTGTTTTGCTTGCGGTAACTTCCCAAAATTATTTAGATTGGTTGCCAGGAACCATAAGAATACTGCTACTTTTAAACTATACGAAAATGGCAGCGCACACACTGCTGATGCATGCCTCGCAAACACGGCCTTTCATCCGAGTACGCTAACAGTTATCCAACTATACGTCTCTGCTTGAAAATTCTTCATGCTAACACAATTTCAAGATATATACGTAAAGCGAGTCACGAGAATTTCATTACACATGCGGCGCAGCATTCATTGCGGCCGGATCGAGCGCCACGAAATGAGATCTACCACATTGGCTGCCCAACCCACACATTCTGCTTAGTGGCAGCTCAGTATCACGTTAAAACATGGTGTACGTCCTTTTTTACGCACCTAAACTATAACGCTAAAATCAACAAGCCCGAGCGATGGCTCGCTGTAAAACATTCCGTATAGCAGAAGAGAGAACAAGAGCGCGTTATGAAATGATGTCAATGACAAACCGACACTATTCGCACCGTGCACGCCGACGGACGCGCCACTGGTGGCGGTCTTGCGCAGAACACGCGGGAGAGGAGCCTGGCGCGCGCCGTAGTTTGTTGTGCCGTTGATCGTGCTTCTCCGTATTATTCGCGTTTTCAGAGCAAGATAGGCAACACCATTCGCACGTGTGGGGTGGCCAAAGCTTCAGGGAATGTCGAAGAAGAGTTGTTGCAGGGTGGGGGGCTCAAATACCGGTGAAAACGTGCCGGCGATATGGTTCTAATCATTCCCGGCAAAGCCTCATCAGCGGGAGCAACGGTAGCAAAAATCGATCGTCGCTTCGAAGGGAAATTTCTTGTTCTCATCCTTTCCTTTGTCTCACCGGTGTTTTTTTCCACTCGATCATAGACGCGTGAGCAACGAAGTTCGTCTGCAGTGCAGCATGAGGTTTAAAGGCATTTCGCTGAAGTTCGGAATGCTGTTTGCCACTTATATTGTTTTCCTCTTCTTTACGGCGTTGCGCTAGCTAGGCAGCATGACTGCACGAACGCATTGCGTTGTATGTTAAAGCTACTGAAGTTTGCAAGAACTGAAATTGATGGTTTCATGTGGCGCCATAAATACTCGCACCAGCTGTCGCGCACTTCATGTTTTTACATCTATTTTATGCGTGGCTTTGTGCATGTTTAACTGTTGCTAGTTGCTCCATGCATAACTCTTGTCGATTCTTTTGAGCTGCGAAGTTTTCACCCTGCCTTGTTTGTAAAGGGTATAAATCACGCTATGTCTTATCGGAATGATACCAGGGAAGTGCTTCTTTAACAGCTTTATTCTTTTCGCCCGAGGGCATCTTAGATATTGTTTGCGTTTTTGGAAATGTGTTTAGAAAATACGTAGTTCAGGGCGAGAATTGCTAATGGCTGCTGCATAGGGTATTTTTGTTCCATTTCTCGCTGAAAAGTTCGTGTCCCGTTTGGGAAGTCATCACACCTCGATACTGCCTGAGCAAACTTAACACGCCGAGTGATTTGTTTCACAACGTAGTCCCTTCTTGTATGTGAGTTTTGTACTTCCAACATGAGTGCTTGTGTTACCTGTGCAGAGTCCCATACAGATGAAGCATATTCCATTTGTGGTCGCGCATAGGTGGTGTATAATAATGTTTTTAGTGATGATGAAGCAAGAAAAAAGTTTCTTCGAAGGTAACTCAGGATTTTGTTAGCTTTGGTTGCTATATATGTTCTGTATGCAGTTTCTAGGACAAAGTAGACGCCGAGATACCAGTAGGATGTTACGCCTTCAAGAGGTTGACTGTGAAGAAAATAAGTTGGACAAGTTGTATTCGAACGAGAAACCCTCAGAAAATTACACTTTTTAATGTTTAGTTCAATTTTCCAAATATGACAACTGTAATGAGAAAGAAGAGCACAAGAACAAGGCCAGCCAGCCGGATCGCCAGTGCTTAGTAAGAGTGTGAGCCGTTCGGGCAACCAGCTGTTCCTGCTCTGCGTCACCTGCCTTCCCGGTTGCGAACAGAATTTACCATCGGAACTGTTCAGTGCACCCATTACAATTGGTAGAAGGTGCGGGGTATTCAAGAACATACGCAACCTGGAACTCGCGTCTCGGACTCTGCCTCCCATCATGCCTGACTCTCCCCAGCCGACGTCGCCGCCACCCCCCGTTGCCTGCTCTGGCGCTGTCCCGCAACGCCATCCAGTAGTTTTCAGCGGTACGGATGAACAGGACGTCAATGACTGGTTGTCTACGTACGAACGGGAGAGCTTGCACAATCGATGGGATGATACCGCCAAGTTAAATGCCGTCATATTCTACCTTGCGGGAGTGGCTGACCTGTGGTCGAATTTCAGTCCTGGTGCGCGTTCAAGACTAGTTACGCTGCAGTTTTCGGCCGCCCTGCCATCCACAAGTTGCGCGCCGAGCAGCAGTTACGAGAGCGAGCTCAGCAACCCGGTGAAACATTCACTTGTTATAACGAAGAGGTTCTCGACCTATGCAAACGTGTGGATGCTTCTATGTCCGAAAATGACAAATTGAAGCACATTTTGAAGGGCATCGCTGATGACATTTTCCAAATGTTGATCGCCAAGAGTCCGCGCGCCGTAGCAGAGCTCATAAACTTGTGCCAAAGCTACGACGAGTTGAGAAGGCAGCGTGAGTTGACCGGGCGCCCCTTAGTGGCTGACGAGGCCCTCTCTTCCATGACAGTCTTCTCTGATCGCTCCCCCTTGCTCACACAAATCCAAGCTTTCGTGCGAGAGGAAGTTGCACGTCAGCTTTTACTGCTACCCTTCGCTGAGCTACCGCAACAGCAGCCGCTGCCGCAACAGCCTCCTACACAGCTCGCTCCTGCGCTCTGGCGGGTTACTGAAGATCAAGTTGCTGAGGCTATATCAATGCAGCCTCAGCAGTACCCTGTCGCCGCGCCACTTACTTACGCATCCGTCGCTGCGCAGCCTCGTCGTCAACCACTCGTTGCACTACATCCTCGGCCGCTACCACCCGTTCATCATCCCGTTCATCGACCTGCTCCTGCCTTTACTAATCCTTGGCGCACGCAAGATAACAGGCCCATATGTTATGCCTGCGGTATTCCCGGCCATGTTGCACGACTCTGCCGTCGCCGCATGCTGCACTCTGATGAGTTTGTGCAGTCGCCTCCCTACGCCGACGCGCAGCCTTTCCACGACACTTGTATTAGTCGGCAGTCGAACAGGCCACCAACCGAGCGCCCTGTCCTTACACGTCGTTCACCTTCGCCGCGTCGCCGCTCGTTGTCCCCCATGCGTCGGCGCCCTTCACCCACGCAAGAGGAAAACTAAGCGCCGCAGTTCATGAGGCAAGAACTGCGCCGCCATCTATCTGTACAAGTCCTCCATTGTCGCCTTCGAACGTTGCGACCTTACTGTTGACAGCGTCCCTACCGTTGCGCTAATTGATACTGGAGCAGCCATGTCTGTACTAAATGAACGCCTCTCTCGCACTTTACGAAAAGTTACGATGCCACTTTCTGGGTTTTCTCTTCGCACAGCAAGCGCCCAGCCAGTTCAGCCTTCAGCAGCATGCACAGCTAGAGTTGTTATTCAGGGCGTTCTCTATATTGTGGAGTTTGTGGTCCTGCAGTCCTGTTCTAACGACGTGATACTTGGGTGGGACTTTCTTTCGCGAAATAACGCCGTCATCAATTGTGCACGTGCTGAAATCGAATAATCACCTCTGTATGACGTGCCCCTTGTCGGCGCCACTTCTCTTCCCGCTTAGCTAGTTCTTCTAGAAGACATCGTCATACCGCCGTACTCGTCTGCCGTTGTTTCCGTTTTCTGTGGCGCTGTCTCTGAAGGCCTCTAAATATACGAATTTAATGTGATGCCATTTGGCCTATGCAATGCACCTGCTACGTTTGAACGAATGATGGACAATATCTTGCGCGGCCTAAAATTGAGCACGTGTTTGTGGTACCTTGACGACATCGTTGTGTTCGCCCCTGATTTCAGCACGCATCTTCTTCCCCTTAGGCGAGTGCTGACGTCCTTGACCAACGCACGCCTGCTATTGAACCTGAATAAATGCCAGTTCACCGCGCGCAAGTTCATGATTCTAGGTCACGTCGTATCACAAGACAGCATTTGCCCCGACCCATCAAAACTTCGTGCTGTGGCAGAATTTCCGAAACCTAAGACACTCAAAGAACTCCGCGCCTTCATCGGCCTCTGTTCTTACTTCAGACGCTTCGTTCGCAATTTTGCCTCGATAATATCACCTCTGACACAACTCTTAAGTGGCGCCAACGACAGGTCTCCGGCATGCGATAACGCGTTCGTGACCTTACGCCGTCTCCTGACGTCTCCGCCTATACTGCGATACTAAGACCCCACCGCCTCAACTGAAGTGCATGCCGATGCCAGTGGTATTGCCCTTGGCGCTGTCCTTGCGCAGCGCAAGTCTGGCTACTCCGATTACGTCGCTGCTTACGCCAGTCGTGCGCTGACCAAAGCGGAACGCAATTACAGCGTCACAGAAAAAGAATGCCTGCCATCGTTTTGGCACTCGGCAAGTTTCGCCCTTATTTATACGGCAGGCTTTTCAATGTGGTTACTGACCATCACGCCCTTTGTTGGTTATCCTTTTTAAAAGACCCGTCTGGACGCCTTGCCCGCTGGGCTCTGCGCATTCAAGAATACGACATAAACGTCATATACCATTCAGGTCGCAAGCACACTGACGCTGACGCTCTGTCCCGCTCTCCGCTACCAGCCGACGCGGCCTCCCTCTCCACCATTGAGGCGGTATCCTCGGTCGACATCGACACCTTCGCATCAGAACAGCGCAAGGATCCTTGGGTGGCCTCTCTTTTGGATCTCCTTTCTGGCTCGCCTGCATCTCCCATCTCCCGCTCCCTGCGTCACCAGGCTGTCCATTTTGCTGTCCGGGATAACCTCTTGTATCGACGCAACTACCAGCCCGATGGTCGCAAGTGGCTCCTGGTTATCCCTAGGACTTTGCGTTCCGACATGTGCGCGTCTTTCCATACGGACCCACAATGTGCACACGCAGGCGTTTTGAAGACGTATGAGCGCCTGCTGCAACGCTACTACTGGCGAGGATTGTTTACTTTTGTCCAAAAGTTTGTCCGCTCGTGCCTGCTATGCCAACGCCGCAAATCTCCGCCTCATCCGGCCCACGGTTTATTACAGCCGCTTCCGTGCCCTGCTCGTGCCTTCGACCGTGTGGGAATTGACCTGTACGTGCCACTACCGCTTACACCGGCTGGAAAAGGATGGATTATTGTCGCAGTTGATCACCTTACACGCTATGCTGAAACCGCAGCTCTACCTGCAGCGACCGCCAGTGACGTTGCATCCTTTCTGCTCCATCGTTTCATTCTTTGTCATGGCCCACCTCGGGAGCTGCTGAGTGAAAGAGGCCGTGTGTTTCTGTCGCAGGTGGTTGCAGCTGTGCTTGCTCAATGCCGCATAGTTCACCGGACCACCACAGCGTACCATCCTCAAACTAACGGGCTTACAGAGCATTTCAGTCGCACCCTTGGTGATATGCTCGCCATGCATGTTTCATCGGAGCATACAAACTGGGACATCATCCTCCCATTTGTCACGTACGCATATAATACGGCTACACAAAGTACTACAGGATTTTCTCCATACTTTCTTCGCTAGGGTCACGATCCTTCCCCTACTATCGATGCGGTTTTGCCTTATACACCAGACACGTTAGAGTGTGCTCCTGTTTCAGCCGTCGCCCGATACGCCGAGGAATGCCGCCAATTAGCCCGAAAGTTCACCTCCGCCGACCAACAACGACAAAAAGCCAATCGTGACGGTGACGCTACGAATCCGAACTTCGCTCCCGGCACACTTGTCTCGTTGTCCGTGCCTTCTACCACGCCTGGACTCTAGACAAAACTTATCTCGCAGTATGATGGACCATACCGCATCGTCGAACGCACCTCTCCGGTCAACTATGTCATAGAGCCGCTTACATCGACATCCGACAAGCGCCGCCATGGACGCGATGTTGTTTACGTTCGCCGCCTGAAACTATTCTATGACCCGCTCGTCTCCACGTCGTAAGTCGCCAGGACAATTCCGCTTTTCCACCGGGGGTAATTGTAATGAGAAAGGAGAGCACAAGAACAAGCCAGCCAGATCGTCTCTTCCATGCCTGCTGTGCAACCAGTGGGCCAGCCGGATCGCCAGTGCTTAGCACGAGTGTGAGCCGTTCGGGCAACCAGCTGTTCCTGCTCTGCGTTACCTGCCTTCCCGGTTACGAACAGACGTTACCATCGGAACTGTTCCGTACACCCATTACACAACAATCAAGTACGCTATTGAGATCGATCTGGAGCGAGTGAATATCGGAATCGTTAGTTATGTTACTGTAAATCACACAGTAATCAGCAAATACACAAGTGGTGGAGGTAATAGCAGTAGGTACGTCATTTTTATAGGTTAGGAATAGTAAGGGGCCAAGTACAGATCCTTGAAGAACCCCAGAGCCAACTGGTACAGTAGGGGAATTAGCGTCATTAATGAGAAACGTATCAAGAGATGAGAAGCCTTAGACAAAGGAAGGAGAGGCAAGGCAGGGAGTACAACAGGGCGAGCGTTTGGTTTGCTACCCTAAATAAAGGGCTTAGGAAAATGGAATTGAGCAAAAGAGGGAGTAAGTGAGCACTGAGGGCACGGCGATGCGGAGGGCAATAAATGGTCACTCATGTCAGTGCGCTTCAAGAATTGCACTAGTGAACGAATAGATTTTTTTGGCAGTGACAAATATGGCCATGGTCCCAGTATTTCTGATTCGGAAAATGGTCTGGAGTCGAACCGGTGAAACACTGATTGGAGATAGAGGAGTGGAAAGTCGTATCACGGAGAACTGCTGAACAGGTGCTCGATGGTTTTTTCACGTCTGCCGGGGTCATAAACTCGACTGTCGGTCCTTACAATGGGGTGAGAATAGGCATTCGTAAATATCACTCCCAGTCATAAGTGGTAGCAACGCTGCTTTGCAGTGGGAGAGGCTAGTTGACACTGGTAGACTAAGCGAAGGATACATGTAAGGCTGCAATCAGCTGTATACACTTGGAGAGCTTGAGAAAGTTCCAACAAGTAGACAAAGTTGCCTTGTGTCATCTGTGCACGCCAATTGAGTCGGGTGTGTCCGGGTGCCTTCATGGGGTTAAATTCGGCGGCCTTTCCAGCGGGATTGTTGTCGGTGATGTCACAATTACCCCATTATCAAAAATACCACACTCTCCCGCGAGCCTGTGCAGCAATAGAAATAACAAAATGTTTAGTATCTCAAATTAGATTGCGCCAATTAAACTATTCGTGCGTGTAACTGATATGCGTTTCTCTACCGTCTGAGCAACGTGCAGCACAATCCCAGCCAGGCGTGTTTCTTTACAAATATGCAAATCCGAGCACTAGTGTCTATTTTTGCATATTCAGTACCCTTGAATCAAGACACAAACCAAGAAGCTGAAGAAAACGGGAACCTTAGCCTTGCGATTATCCCTTTGCCTCAGCCTTATTTCAAAAGTTTCCGTAGCTCTAAAGCGACGTTTTGTTTTCACTGGAAACGCAAGCTTTTAACTCTTTGGATTCTTATTGGTTTATGCATCTGTTTTCCGTTTCCCATTTTCCGTTATACGCAACCGAGAAGAATGTTTTGCAAGCTGATCGAAAATGTGGGCGACGCGTTACTTGCATACAAAGGGTCCTGAAAACACCTCAATGATCGCAAGGTTACCACAGCGACGGTATAGCTCACCCGCAGCCAGCTCCAGAAGACCGCGTTGGTACATTGTCGAGCCACACCAAAAGGCGTTTGCTGCTGCAAGCGAGTGTCGCATGCGGGCCCATTACCGAGAGCAATAAAAACTATCACCGCTAAGACGCGGCTTTGGCGCAGAAACTGTCAGTGGCGCTTTGTGGAAATGGAGGCCGTCGGATTATTTGCGGAGCGCCTCTGACGAAGCAATCACTTGAAGCTGGTGTCATGGTGGAGAATGCAAAAAATAACAAACAAGACTTTACACAAGTGCCACACTAGAAATTGAATTCAAGCCTTGCGAAAATACGAAGAAGGCAGCCGGATGTGCTAACTACTTACATATTGTTTAATTACCTGCAGACCGACGGGAAGGTAAGCTACATTAGAGCCACCTGTCACAATACACAATTGAGAAATACACACACACACATGTCACAAACACACTAAGCCTACAACGAATACATGTAAACAAGAGAAAAAGCAAACCAAGCCAGGGAAAGCGAAGCATATGCACACGCGCTAAGTAAGAGTTTGTGCAGTACATTATACAATCAAAACCTAGTGTACGTATGGCTTACAAGTGTCATCTTTCAAGTAGCTCTGGCATCAAACACTTATTTCTCTTAGAGTTCATAAAATTCTACAAGCCAAATCATACTAATCAGACCGCTGTCTACAGATCGCTGCCTCCTCTCAGCTGCTGCCTACTGGTTAACATCCTTGCCTTTTCCCTTTCTTCTTTTCTCCTCCCGAACGAAGATGGATGTGGAACGTACGTTTCAGTGGCCTCCGGTACATTGTCGTCTATAGCCGGTGCAGTTTTTTTCACAATGTAGGCCTGCCCACGCTTTGCAGCGTTGCGGGCCGCGACAGTATTTAGCAACGTGTTCGCGGTGCTGACAACGAACGCATTGTACAGCGCCAAAAAAGTCACTCACTGAACGGTTGGTAAAACCTAACAAGTCACGGGTGGGCATTGCCTTGTCAGACCTGAAGTACAGGATCACGCTTTTGTAGCAGAAAGTTTCCACTCCGCCACCTTCTTTTTCCTGCGATGACAACTTGTGACGAATAGATATAACTATACAGTGTCTTTAACGTAGTCCAAGAGGTCTGTATCGCTGTAGGCCCGTGGAGCGTTTTTTATACGGCCGACATTCTTTGAGTGGGATACAGGAACGTTTGCGTGCCCGTCAATACCTACCAAGGTTGACGTCGCCAGCATTCTGTCGGCTGCGCCCAGAGAGGATGCCCTTGCTAACACGCATACATATTTGACATTCGTCTCCAGTAGGTTTCTTACTCATGCCGAACACATGTGATGACAACGCGCTGTGGTAAACCCACCATAAGGAGCATATTGATGAAGTGGAGCGGGGGATAACAGGGATCCCATCTCTGTGTGGCTCGTCTTGTATCGATGCCGCAGTTAATGTATCAGCGTCCGGGAGTTCATGTACGTAAAATTCAGTTTCTTCAGAATCGATGTTGTCCACTGCCATCTCTCCGCAGGCGTTTGCTGGCGCAAATGCTTAACCGTTGACTATTCCGAGATACACCAGGTTGGACGTGATCTTTGGCTTCTACGCATATGTTTTGGAGGCGACAGCAGACAATACGCTTAGCAAAGCACAGCTCACAATGCTATCTAAAACTTCCGGAATCAGAGTTGCTGAAGCTCAATGAAACAAATGGCGGAGCAAGATGTGGAGCGAAACTAGAAGAGGGGAACATCAACGTAAGGCGATCAGGTGGGGAAAAGTGGTTGCTTAATAGATATGTCGGGAAACAGTGAACTAGAGACGCAGAGGTGTTGAACGATAAGTTAGCAGTGGCCAGTGAACAGAGACGGCTCTTCCTCTTTGCAGGTACTCGTATCAGTCATCGCTAATGACGCCTTCGGGTGGTCGTTTCGAAGCGCTCCAGTGGTAGTCATTTTGTTCGGGTGATAGAAAAATAGCGCTCCGGGTATACATTCGACTGGTACTTTCAGATCACTGAAATCCGGCTTTGAGTGCCCAGAAATTATGCGATCCATGACGACGGAGCAATTGCCAGATCCGGCCAGCTTCCGGTTGCGCTAGGGCTATGCGGCTTCAGTCAGCGCGCTTTTTCCGGTGTCGGCTCGGCCGTTAGCACGGTTTCGTAATTGTGCTGTTCTGCTACATGTGCCTCACGTCGATGTTGCCGACGCGGCAACGTTGGCATTTGTAGGTGACACCTTCAGTTCTACTTTGAGTCCAGTGGCAAGCAGTGACAGCATCTTATCATAGAGGTGAAAACTTGCGGCGCTGTACTGTAGCGGCTGCTTTCGTATCGTACCATTCTGTTTGGCTTGCGCTCTCGTTTGCCGTGATGCTAGAACCATGCGTGATGCGGCGGCATTCATTCGGGTATCACCGAAAGTTCCCGTGCGCGACTATCACAAACAATTGTGTGCGACGGTTTTGTAGGTTAAATCAAACACGTACGTGGACACTCAATTTTGTCAACATTCACCATAGCACATTGGAAAGAATCTCGTGAAGAAAAATAATTCCCTAATTTTTCCCTTATAAGAATAACTAAATGATAAAATGTATTTAGAGAATACTAGACAAACTGACATCTTTCCAAGACGTGCAGAGGCTGCTTATTCACGGATGTTTGCACTGGTATGTCCTGGAGGTTTACGAGGGATCTAGCTTCTTTCATTTTACGAGGCATGCTAGAGTTAAGTGCTGGTGCACCGGTACGAGCTTATCCGAAAGTTCTGGCGTGATCTGGCCCGCGGGTAAGGATCGAGACCTAGGATCTGTGGGCTGGCTTTGGGCTCGGGCTCGTAACGTTCATGCTTTTGCAATTTGAATGAAACGCTTATTCATAACCTACGATGCAATGCGTGCTGCAATAACAAATAAGCATCCCAGGCAAATATTGGCGGAAGCGGACGCACATACCTGGCGCCGTGCACGACAAGCCGGTCGTGGCGCTGGGCAGTGCGCGCGTACACTAAAATCTACCCGGAAGCACCCATACATGCAGAGCAACCTTAAGCAAACCCAGTGGTCGAGTGTTTGGCTGAGTGTTGATGCCTCGGGAAAGTGAAACAGAGGACGAAGCGACAAGAACGGTAGTTGGTTCGCGAAGGCTAGCTGCTTGACCACACATTCTCCCCTTGTTTTTCTTTGTTCTGTGTGCCGGCGCGACAAGCAGAATAAGAAGAAAGAACTCAAGAAGCCGGCAGCTGAATGGAGAAAGAAATTAAGTTTGTTGAACGAAACGGAAGCGGAATGTGCATTGAGCGAGGAACGTTGATTCAATTAGAAGATAAGAAGTCAACTTCTGTAAACATCACAGAAAACTTCGCTTATCACCGATTCACAAATATGCGTGGGATCCACCAATTTTAAAAATTTTAGCTTTTCATTTGTCAGCAAGAACTCCCGTGCCAAAGATGACACCACTCAATTCAGTCTCTAGCAAAGAATCTCTGTGCTGCTGGTACATTAGAAATAACCTAGAATTGGGCTATGCTGCGTTTAGGGTCAAGGGCAAACAAGCCGAACCATGCCGAGTCAGGCTTGAATTTTTCGGGCCCGTGCCCGGTACGCGGCCGACCGGAAACCACTTGGCGGGTCTCGGAAGAGCCAGCGCGTGGCGCTTTCGAATTTGTGTGGAGCCCGGCCAAGAGAAAGAACAGCCCGTGCGGTGCTCTACTAGCTGCGCAAGGACAGAAATCTGCCTCTTCGCTGTCGCACAGAGTGTTTCAGCGCTCGCAATGCCAGGATATATGGTCACTAGTGCAGCGCGCGATAAATGCTTCGAACTGCGACGCCACACGTGCGTCATACTCCAAAACATGCTCCAACTATTGCGTTACCTAAATAAACCTGCCAGGGTACTGTCGTTCGACATGTGGCTCGCAGCCGAAAGTATATTCAATTCTAACACCGCAAGTAGAAAATGATGTCTTCTCCTGTTTAGTGGCATTTCATGACGAATGCTCTTTTGCAGCTGAACATGTGGAGTTGAAGGCATAGAACGGTCGAATGTTGAACGCTGATGCATATTATTGTGCACGCAAGGTATTTTGCATCCAGAAATACTGAGCAGATGCTGGCAAACGTCGTGCCTGGTTAACTGGTCAGACAAGTTTTCCAGATACCGCGACGCCACCGCGCTCGCCATTTGTAGTTCTGCACGAACATACCTTGGTTTCTACCATATCCCCACATATCTAAGTCGCTGTCAAACAAATTTTAACTCCTTGTAGGAGGACCCATATTACAGATGCCAAAGAGGCCTATGACCCAGAAGACCGCCTTGAGAAACAGCTTCCATAATCTCATTTCAAGGAGTGCCTCCACCTCGTGTAGAAACAGAGCAAGTCTCTCACGGAAGTAATCACACACCCATGTGTAAGTATTTGCAGCTGTGCTATTGCGGCTATGGTGGCACCGCTGCGTCAACGAGGAAGCACGGAAGCGAGCGCGCGTGGGAAGAAATAATGAATGAACGTTTATTGAAATAAGGACTGAGCCTAGACCCAATTATGTGGAAGAGCCACGCACGAAATAAATGCCTCCTGGCCTTTGCGAGTGAGAAGAAAAGTTAGTCCATGCTTTGCTTAGTGTGGGAACCTTGTCCTTTCACCTCGCAACCATGTGTTAACGAATAGCTTCATGGGCGGCACTGTTAAACGCGAATTTTACGCCCAGAGAGACGGCTATGATGACGACATCAAGGCAGAAACGCGCACCGACTTGTTAGCATGTGCTTTCCGGTGTCAAGACGGAAGCGTGGGTTTTCTACCACGCAGATGTCGCTATCTTGTGGGAGACGCTTACATCGCTCAATCCAGGAGGTGTCTTCATAGCAGTTGCTAGCACGCCGCGCAGCAATTGAGGCGAAGGCAGCGGGGGGGAGGGGGCTATTTGGCAGATTATTGTCGACAATGCCTGCCTACTCCAGTCTTTAAGGCGTGTTCTGTGGAACGGGATCCAGGGGCCAAATTCACAAAGGTTTTTGTTCATAAGTGCTCTTTGCCATTAGGCAGCCACCTTCGCTAATGTGTCCAACATAGCGATCTGCTGGTGCCTGAATTTAAGGACAATTACAGGGTAGGAATATTTTTGTGAATACGGGCCCAGGTGATTAGGAAAATTTTTGAAGCCCTTGCTATCCGCAACAACCAAGGAACTGTAGAGTGCTCTGTCAGCAGCATTAACACAAAAACAGTTGCAGTAGCTTAATAATCGCTTCGCATACGTGCAGCATTGGTAATCTAGTTTGGTAGAGATTTGTTTAAGATATCGACATCACGTCTATTTTGGTATTGGTCGCTTATGGAAAATGTTTGCGCCTGCGTGCCTATTCGCGTATTAAAGCTGAGTTGATGTCCAGCGCTCATATGATCTGTTTGGGGTCGTTCTTTGTGTGTTTTCCTCAATTAGGCGCTGACGATATGGACACAAGCCAAGTCCTCTCGTCCACTTTCTTGGATATGCATGTAGGAGTACTAAACCGCTCAGCCAGTGCCACTTGCGGCCAAGGCGGCGTATGTAGAGCGTCCTTTCAACCGCCGGCGTCACGGAGTACGTAAAATTTGGAGTAGGCAACTGACCAATAAACGCTCGTGGCATCAAGACTGGCTCGGAAAGAGGTTAACTAATTCATTGAGTTACCGCACTTGAACGTTCGAAACACATGAGCAGTTTGATAGCTGGCCTTGCGGTGCCTAGTGTGTCACGACTTAATGTAAATTTCGAGGGGCTCATCCAAGGTGCCTTAAATGATTGTATCAGAGCATCTGGTGACGATGAAGTGTGTACCAAGCTCAAAGCAGCGTTGAGTTTACTCATGCTAAACTACTTACAGATCCAGAGTGTGTTTTTCGTCGTGATTGCATTGACAGCCACTGAGGACTTATCCATGGTATTATTGCGACTTAATATGAGTGAAGGAAGAAAAAGAAAAACAAGAAGAAGGAGGAGAGTGGGGTGCTCTCAGAAAAATTCCCCCTCTGTCAACCAGAGCTGTTTCTTTTTGTTTTGGCTTTCATTTCGGCACTCATTCTGAGTTGCTCCCATCTGAAGGATGCAACGTGGAATACCTACTCGCCCAAACCTCCGCCCTTGTGAGCCTCCGAGGATAATCCGTGCTCCGTCGGCCGTGGCGTTCTCGAGCAGAATTCCACAGCAACGCCCGATTCCATTGCTTCATGCTGTAAAGCCAACGACAAAAATGGCTGAGGTGGAGTAGGCTTGAAGTTGAGGCTGAGAACAATACTATAGATGTTTGTCTGGCTCTTGAATTGATCGACATAGGAACAAAAAAATCTCAACTGAATTTTATATGCGGTAGGCTACTGTTAAGAACCTGTTTAAGCCGAATATTTCGGATCTGAGGAGCAATGTGAATTTGGTTGGTTGCGTATAGACTCAATGCAAAGAAACAAACTGCTTAGCACGAATTGCAAATTTGAAAAAGTTAAACTGTCGCACTAACCACTTAAGCAGACTACTCAGCTCAGCGAGAGGCCGGGATCAGCAGAGCTGGAGGTGGCGAATGTGCTAGCTACAAGACAAGCAAATGATGTTTTGTGGATGGGAACAACTACTCGAGCGTCGGCTACGAGGTCACCTGCAGGGCTGACACCACAGAAATGAGAACTGAGCAGTTCCTAGATGTTTGTCTGCAGTCAAGACCCTAACCAGGTCACACAACAATCGCATTCACACGTAACTAATATTGCCGGGAATTTTTCGGCACACTTTTTTCAATATGAGAGCACTGAATAATTTTAGGCCATGCTAGGTGACAAGTAAGCTTTTATAACAGGATACTGATTTGAACAGCGGCGGCAAGAGGCAATCACTCAACAGTTGGAGACTGAATAAAGCAATATTGTGCATTGTTCAAACGCAAATTTTTTTTTTACCTCTGGCTTTTCATCGCTATCCTATTTCGTTTAACATTTCCTGCAGTGGGTATTTGGCAGGCCTGGGATGGCAGATTTTCAGTTGTGCCGGTCGCGTCTATGAAACACGTAGTCATTAAAGGTTTCTTAGATGACGTCGTCAACGAAGCGTGCATTGGGAACGACATCTGTGAGTGAAGAGCACTCCGCCTCATTTTCTGCCAGCCTAGTTTTGTCTTCCTTGAAGCTTTTGTCATACTCTGGAATAGTTGTCTGGATCCTGTTTAGCTGTTGAAGTACATGACTGCACCCGGTTGTACTTAAGAATATCGAGTGTATCGGTAACCGCCCATTCGAAAGGGCCGAAATGTTTTATTGCGACCACAGAACAGCTTGACACGAGGTTTACTGTGACCGCCCACCCACATTATGCAGTCGTCGCCCCGCCATCGGCACCATCGTGGTGCCGGGCCGTCGCTGCTTGACTACCTCCTCGTCATCATTACCATAAAGCGAAAAGACAAACTTCGCTCGTCACTACCTCTTAACATCGAACTGAAACCTCTGCGGCAAAGTGTAGTTAGAAAACAGACATGCGCGCTAACCACTGAGCTATAGCAGCATGTTGTTATATAGAAATCAACAAGTACAAAAGTATAAATCGAAATATTAATTTTATGTTTGCACTAAGTGCATGAATTTAGATCAATTAAAATTAAATTTGGGGTTTTACGTGCCAAAACCACTTTCTGATTAGGAGGCACGCCGTAGTGGAGGACTCCGGAAATTTCGGCCACCTGGGGTCCTTTAACGTGCACCTAAATCTAAGTACAGAGGTGTTTTCGCATTTCGCTCCCATCGAAATGCGGTCGCCGTGGCCGGGATTCGATCCCGCGACCTCCGTGCTCAGCAGACCAACACCATAGCCACTGAGCAACCACGACGGGTCAAATTTGGATCACACACACACACACACACACACACACACACACACACACACACACACACACACACACACACGCACACGCACACGCACACGCACACGCACACGCACACGCACACACACACACACACACACACACACGCACACACACACACACACACATATATATATATATATATATATATATATATATATATATATATATATATATATATATATATATATATATATATATATATATATATATATACAGGGTGCCCCACGTAACTTTAGCCAAACTATCAAATATGCGACTGCAACATAGCTAGGGAGAACCAAGGTATTTATTTATTTTATTTATTTATAATTACTGTCAACCCACCATGGGTCATTACAGGAGTGGAACAAGTACAGAAAGAACATACAAAGTGTTACATTCCTTGGCAGGTAGTGGAACATCGTACATCAATGTTGATTTTCTAGGTACAAGAATATTCTTGCAGATGAAAACTTACGAGAAAACAGCTGGTACTAGGTATACAAGATCAAGAAAGTGTGTTGTACACAAAGGCACTCAAAGAGGGATACAAAGGTGATGCATAGAAAGACATACGAAGAGTGTCCAGACCCTAGCAAAAGTAACATGCGGTATGGATGGGAACATTGCACTTCTACTACTGTCTTCATAGTTGAGCAAATATTCTAATGAACGAACACTTTCTGGAAGACGCCCTATAGAGGTATACTCATGTACAAATTAAGGTCACAGGGGACAAATTATGTAAAATATGTAGACTTCACTTTTTCCTGAAATTCACCTATTGATGATAGTTTCAATATAGTGTCTGGTAGCCCGTTCCATTTATTGATAGCCCTAGGGAAAAAACTAAATTTAAAAGAATCAATAAGGACAGAGGGAGGGGGAATGTACATACTGTGTCTATGCCTAAAATAGGTGTCTGGTTGGATGATAAAGTAGTCGTTTTTATTTGTGCTATCGAGAACGTGAATAACAAGAAAGAGAAATTTTAGTCTTTCGAGCGAAGTTCTAGACTCTAGAGAGGGTAGATTGGCAATTTTGTTAAGTTGTGAGGGGGAGTCATGCCGCCGATACTTATTGTAAAAAAACCTTAAAGCAAGGCGCTGGAATTTTATCAAGTTTAGACTTATTCGTCACCGTGTAAGGGTCCCATATTATTTTGGCGTACTCCAAGATTGGCCTTATTAATGTTTTGTAGGCCGGAATGTTTATTTCAGGAGTTGCGCTGTGAATGCGTCTTCTTAAGGACCATAGTGCATTGCGTGACTTGGTACACACGTCATCGATATGATCATTCCGTATTAAGTCGGACGCAATAGCAGCACCAACATAGTTATGAGTGGAAACCCTTGTTAAGGAAGTGTTGTCAATGGAGTACGTATAAAACAGAGGTTTCTTTTTTCTCGTATCCGTCATGACAACAGTTTTATTTGTGTTTAATACCATTTTCCATGTGTCACACCACGTTTTAATAAATTGCAAGTTTAATTCAAGAAGTGTCTGGTCATCGGGTTTTTCTACCTTATTATACAAGGCACAATCGTCTGCGAACAGTCGAATGGGTACTGTAATATTATTGGGCATATCATTAATGAAAATTTTAAAAAGGAGCGGACCCAAAACGCTACCCTGGGGTACACAGGATAGTACCCCTGAGGGATCAGAGCGACAGTTTTCAAACACAACGTACTGTTCTCTGCTGGAGAGATAGGATAAAAATCATTTAGTGATCATCGGATTTTTGAAAATTGTATCAATCTTTGGTGTGTAGGTAATGTTGTGTGCCGTCGCTTCGAGAGAATCAGATTATTTTTTTTTCATTCTACGGAATTAAATAATTAGTCCTAATTAAGGATTCAACTTCTCAAATATTACAATTTATTTTATTTTTATTTTATTTTATTTGCATATTAATGATTAAGATGAAATTAATATGCATATTAGGATGCATATTAATATTAAGATGAAAAGTGTAAATGAGAAAATTGTAGAGCGACATGAAAAACTCCCGATGGAGCTTTCTGTTGCTCAATACGTGCTATATAAAGGGGGGTTTTCCAAGCGTGAAAAAAGCCCGCGAATACACGGAAAGTGCCTCGAGCGGACAGTCGCGCGACAATTTCGGGTGAATTTGCGGGCTTCTGTCACGCTCAAAAAACACTTTTACGTAGCACAACATCAAGAAAAGGGCTCACAGTTGGAATGACACACTGTGGTATAAAGTTTCTAAACAGGAATAAGGTGCCTCAGAGAGGCTGGCCAACGTTTAGATAGGAGGACCTATCTTCGTCAAAGGCGGCCTCGTCATCCTCGGCACGTTAGTTTTAAATGGTTAGTGCAGTGACGTCACGTGCGTTTGTTGTCGGGGGTGGTTAGTTATAAAGGGAGAGACTTCAGAGGTAATGAGCGCTGTCGCCTGACGTCTGTGAGCGTCGTTCCGAAGACGAGGGGACAAGAGCGGGAGAGTGGGACGGCGGGGAGAAAAGAAAAAAAGGGAAGGAGAGAAAAAACAGTGGGGGACACCAAGAGGAAAAAAGGAGAAAGCACAAGAATAAAAATAGAAGGGGGGCATGGGAGGGCGTTGGGGAAGCGAGAGGCTAGCGAGCATTCAGGGGTGTCGTTGGTGGCATGTTTTTGTGGCATTAGAAGTGCCGGTAAAGGTGGATGCACACGCGAGGGCAAAATCCCGCCTGCTCCACGGACAAAATAGTGACGTCATCACTTGAATCCGGCGCAGCCGAATTAGGTCGCATTCCCACAGCCGGAGCGCCGTTTGCGGAATCCGCGTGCTTACTCTCGACGCCAACGCCACCCACGTTGCCAAATTGCTGGGTACGAGTGCGCATTCCAAGATAGACAGCTATCGGAGGCGGCGTTTGTCCGCGTTGGCTGTTCTACTCGAAGTGAGTGAAGACGACTAGGTGTAGGGTGTAAAAAGAAAACGATTATGCTGGAAGAAACCACGGATGTCGAAGAATACGCTTGGTGTTCAGAGCTTGCTTTGTGAAGATTAGAAGTTGTAGTGTGGTGCGAAAAAAGTCTGGAGATGAAATTTCACTGCAGAATTGAGTTTCTGAAATAAAAAACAAGACGAAATAACGTTGGAGAAAACTTCACGTGCTTTGGTGCGAAGTCAGCAAGCGTTTTGGAAATAATAATAATAATAATAATAATAATAATAATAATAATAATAATAATAATAATAATAATAATAATAATAATAATAATAATCTTTACTACAAGTAATCAATTTGCACAGACATCTTTGCAAGATGTTGCCGAAGTCTTCTGTGGACTTGTATGGAAGAAACCTTGCAGTCAGGAAAATGCGTTCTATTACCTTATCACAGCCATAATAAATTTACTTCAACCAAACAGAAATAAAAAGAAAAAAAAACACGTAGCAAACAATAATCATTAAAGTGGAGTGAAAATGGAACAACATTAAACCTATACAAGTTACAACCTACATAGACCAAAATAAAGAAGAACGTGAAAACAGTGCGGATAACATAGCCTTACATTAATTTTAGATCACACTACAACATAACAGAATGCATGAATATGAAAACTCTTATTCTATCATTGTTTTCACGGCCTTCATTAGTCCAGACAAACTGTGCTGATCCACTACTGAAGTGGGAAGGTTATTGATTAGGTGGGGAATATAATACCTTCTTTGTCCTTCTCCATAGCGACTTCTTGTCCAAGGAGCTACAAATCTGGGATGTTTACGCAAAGCAACACTTTCATGGACAGGTTCTGGGATATCATTGTTCCAGAAATAGCGTATCACAATTGTCGAACGAAAGAAACACTGAAAGCAAGCGTTTCTAAATCTCAAAATAAGCTATCTAATAATAATAATAATAATAATAATAATAATAATAATAATAATAATAATAATAATAATAATAATAATAAAGCTCATTACAAGGTGAGTGTCGGTGTCTTCTTCATCCGCATGAAGAACAAAATCTTTCTGAAACGTAGTCAGCAGCAATCCTTTGCGAGACCATCTACCTCATTTTGTATACGCCCGTCTTCCAGAACAGACATCGATGATAGTGATGCACATTCCAGAAGCATGGCCAGTATGCCAGATTACATAGGCTTAACTAAAACGTGTGCGACTTTGCTACCAATTAAGACAACATTCTTGTAGCGCTCTTAGAGCCTTTCTACTCGCGCTTTCAAACACCTTAAACTCTATTCGGCCCGCACTTCAAGTGAGACGACAAGGAGCATGCGATAGCACGAGTCCACATCACACGTCTGTGTGTTTCTTGAACACATTAAGGAACACGTACCCTCGAAGCAGCGAACACGCCACCGTAACGAGTCGTCCGAGCACATCCACTCGTGATTTCTCGGACCCCCGTCACGGTCCCATCGTTAGAAACGACCACCTGGTTATATGGTTAATGGTTAGTTCACTCGCTCAGACACCCGCCCCTGCAAAACGAAAGCGTCGTCCCCGATTGTTGTGTTATTTTCTAGCACCTCGAGCCAGCACACCACGCGTGGTGCCTAGAAGCGCGAGAACGGGTTGCTGCATTTTAATTGCTGTGGTGCGTTGATGAGCTCGATACATTCCAGAGGATGGCTCTTCGTTTCTATTGGACAGCTCCACTTTATCGTTACCGTCTTACTGATGCCTCAACTTATCGCAAAACATTTTTTTTAAAGCAAAAGTTCAGTATTCAAAACATCCGTGGCGTAGTGTATGCATCTTATAACTGCCGGCGGTGCCTTTAATTCTGTTTAATGCTCTGTTCACCAGTCATGCTCTCCATAAGGCGATCCAACATCTGTCTTTCACAGCGAAACCGCACAAGCGATTTCCAGTTTTCCACCAGGTTCTTTTGTTGGCAGTTTACAAGAATCGACAGCAACCATGATCTGTTATGCGCTGTTTATGAACAGAGATTATTTGTTTAGCCACTGAATGTGAGCAGTTTTGAAAGCAAATGACAGAGGGCGCTGGCTGCGCAGCTTAAATTCAAGAGCGAGAGAGAGAGAGCGAGAGAGAGAAATGAAGGAGAAGAAAGGCAGAGAGGTCAATGAGATCAGCTCCCAGTTCGCCACCCTACACTGGCGGTAAGAGAAAAGGGAAATAGAAAGAGCAGCGAAAATGGCACAATGAGCACTGCGCGCACAGAGTAGCTAGACGCGCAGCCCGACTACAATCTTTCACTGAGGCCGGCGTTCATCAAAAACTGTAATAGCGCACAAATAGCTTTCTGCAATAGCGTTCTGCACAAATAGCGCACAAAATTTCTGCAAGAAATTGCACACATATAGATATATAGGCCTTATAGTTCCCGATGAACACATGTTTGGATTTGATGGTTTACACCTACTATGGCTGCGTGTCATACTAAAGAACGCGATCACTCCGGCAACGGTCGAAGAAGGTAGGGCCCAGCTATGCCCTTCTGAACGCTAAGCGAGGGGCAAAATTTATATACCATCGTGTCATGGCGCCATCTGTGACACATACGTGATCGAGCAATGGCTTCTTTCTTCTACACAACGATAACAGAATAAGGCGCGATTGTAGTCCGTTCGCAAAGATATAAGCGATAATGGTATAACTTGTTTTCGCTACACATGGTTTTACCAAGCGACCACTCCAACTGGTTTTAACGATGTTCCACGTCAAGAATACCTCTCAGTTAAGTAGTAGAATAACTTTACACTAGGGGTTCACGGTCTAAATAAGTGGCACATTAGATATCGCAGCGAGGTCAAGTGTTTAGGATTCGCAAGTAGGACACTGAGACCTTTAGCATAGACTATGACAGTACAGAGTACCGTCGTGGAAAACGCAGAGGTGTAGGGTATAATTGGCCGGAGAGTATTCAAGATGGTAGGTAACGTGGGTAACGGTAACGTAAATGAAGGGTAATGGAGGTAAATGGAGTGTAACGTCGCAAACTGTCAGCGTCCTGGTGCTGCCGCGACCAGACTTGTAAACCACGAAATGCAAAAACGCTTGGAACTTCAAAGCCCAACGACCAAGTCTGCCCTACGGGCCCTTTAGGGATGAAAGCCAGCAGAGAGCCTGATGCTCGGTCGCTACGGAGAATGGTCGAGCGTAGAGCTACGGTCGGAACTTCGCAACCGTCAAGGCAACAGCAAGGCATTGCCGTTTTATAGTGGCGCTCCGATGGAGATATGACGCGGCTGACATAAACAATAGCGCTATCTTGTCTGGTGGTTGATTGGTATGCGTCGCCGAGAAGGATGGCGAATAGATGGCCTCAAACTTGCGACGAGCGATGCCGATTACGTTGTCACAGGTGGTTGGCTGAATAGGTTGATCCTCATAAGTCGACGTCGCAGTGGTATTCGGCAGCGGCGCGATGTGGTGCATGATACGGCGGCTCCTAACATGTTCGTAGCGATGGCATTCTTTTATGGCGTCGATAGCCGACGCGACGCCGAAAGAAACAAGTTTGAAGCGTCGTCCGTGATTCCTTTCAGTAGGCTGGCTACTTGGTCTGTTTCAGACATCTTGTTCTGAGCTTTGCGGCAAAGCGCCAAGAAGTCTGGGATACATGAAACGTACAGCTTTGTAGATATCTGAATTCGGGTCGCAAGAACCTTTTCTTTTTTTGTGTGGCAACCGTTCGCTTAAAGGGGACGCCGCGCAAGTCACGTAGCTTTTGTTTAAAAATTTCCTAGATGGTTAACCCGTCTTTCGGAGTGTGTAACCACACACGTGGGGTGCCACTACTCAAAAAGATGACGCCGCACAGTATAACCATTGGGTCCCCGCCCGTTAATGTGAGAGCATTACTTGGTTTATTGTGCGACCTCGCCGTCGTCAAAAAAACGACACACAAATTACGTAATCTTCAAGTTAAGAAAAAAGAGGCCACGGTGAGCATTAGATCCTCTGCTCCACCACCACTGCTACCACTCCGCAGTCGAGCGCGCTAACCACTCCGCCACCGTTGCATTATGCCATCGTTGCAACAAGCGACAGTGATGAACATTTTCTTGGCTGTGCACTCTGCCTGGCGGGCAATTATACAGACGGCGCATGACAGGAGTGGTACCATTGTCGGCGCTATGGACTCTTCATCGTACACAGTCGCTCACTGTGCCTTTCGCGTTGTCGGGGGCTTGGGTAGTGAGCGTTGTCTCACTGCAGCAGCTCGCTTCACACGTTTCGCTGCGTTGCGATAGTCTCGTACTTCATCGGCGACGTAAGTCAGCCACGCACTCAACGACAAGTACTGCTCTCGCGCTTACACATTATGAGAATTGCTTATGTGCCCCCATAGTTTTATTTGTGCGGACGCGTTCACAAAGCTTCCTCCGTTCATCGGCGCAAGCTCCTTTCAGACCGGAGAACACACCATGGTCGCGAGGGTCGGCAAGCCTGACAATTGGAGCAGTCTCAGTAGTCGCATCCGTTGTTGATGGGATCTCTTCACCGGGAGGCATGGTGGCAAGCTCGATGTAGCGGCCGTTGCGGAGCTACTTAGCGAGCACGAGGATTGCCCAACTCCAACAAAGATGTTACGCGTGGTGAAAAACAGGGAAAGAGACTGTTTACACGGTCTCTACAAGAGCAATGTTGACAGAGACCGAGTTTGAAACTTGCTCGCGCCAAGAGTACGGACACTTCGTCGTCTTCCTAGTGGCGGCTGGTCTCTTCAGCATCTAGCGGTCGTACTGTAATGATATGAAGGTTATCACTCCTGGCTTAACTTTCCTAATGAAAGCGTCGCAGCACAGTGTATTTGTACTATGACCTATAATATATGCATATATTCAAATATATTCTACTTCGGGTGCTCTGCAATGTTACTTTTGAGGCAAACAAATTTACGTCAAGCTTGAATAAATTGTCTGGTTTAACTGGCAGTGTCACGGTGTCTTTCATACTGAACGCAACGGATAATTCTGGAGCTGCCGGTGGATGTCTGGGCTTTGCTGAAACAACATTTTAAAACTAATGGAGATTATATTTTCACTCTACTGCCATATGAGAAAAGTGCTGTATCCACTTACAGGACCAGAAACCATGCCGGAAAGCCAGCAGCGATGGCCAAACCTCCTCCCGCACACGACTCGATCCGAGCACTGAAGGCACATGTTCAGTTTATGCTCACATAAGCAAGCAACGGCTATTGACCGAATGAGCCAGATCCTGTTAGCGGTCATAACCAAGTGCCGGCCCCTAAAACACAAGACACACTGCGCGCGGAGAAGCGGAAAAGCAGGCCTTGATCAAACAAAGCGAGCCGCTGTATGCTCCATCACGGCCACGCTGAAACGCGAGAGCCAGCGCCCGCACCTGAATTCGAATGCGGCCGAGCTCTTACGAAAACAGTGCAGTGCTATGAAACTTACAAGGCGTTCTGAAGGTGGCGCAAAGCGAAAATGGCCGACGCACCTCGTAGAATCTTACAGCTTGTTTACTTTACAAAACCCATATTCAGAACGGTTTACGAACACAACCTGTATGGCCAGAAGTATAGTGAGTTTATACATGACACCCGGCATGGTGAAAAAAGATTGCACATGACGTGGTTACTTAATATGGAGCCCTTGCGTTGACTGAGTGCAGCGAGCTCTACCTTCTACAAAACTGCACGGTTTTAGTGAGACAGCGCGTTGGCGAAATCGAAGAGCGACACAACACAAAGGCGTTGTTATGCGTGCCGCGCGAGGGGTGAAAAAAACAAACAAGGAAGTCCAGCACATGAAGCTACAGCGGGCCAGAGATTTTCTTCCGCGGCGAAGCTTAACAGCTTCTGCGATCCAAGAAAAACGAAACGTGAAGAAAAACTTTGAGGCGAACTACTAGCTCATCGTGAACTTCTTGGTACGAAACTCAGGGAATTCATGCAGCACAGTTTGAAAGAAATGCTTTTGCTGTCCAAGGGATTTTGCTACTGCCGTGGAATAAATTCTACATATTTGAGTCGAATTCACGCACTCTGCCGCCACGCGGTGAAGCGCGACCTTCACTAAATCGAAGAGTTCGAAACAAGACACAATACCATGACAATGACACAGATCACCACCTTTGGGCAAGAGACAAGAAAGAAACTGTGCTCTGCGCCATATATACCTCGAACAAAGAAAATTTTGGCCATATAAATGGAGAATAGAATGAGACTGATCTACAAGAAGAAAGGCAGCAAATATAGAGCCATGTCGCACGGGCGTTTCGATCGACAATGCAAGCAGTAAGGTCCACCTATAGGGGTAGGCAGGAGAGACTGTTCCGAGAACTCCAGAATAGCTTTAGAGAGAACCGCCAGCAAGATATTGATTGTGTGTTGGAGTGAAACTTTTTTTGTACAACAGATGTGCGAAAAAGGATTGATAGCAGTTTTTTTTTTGGTGGAACGGGTGGGAAGACCGCGTTTTTATACAAGAGATGTACGAAAAATGATTGATAGCGGCTTTTTTTTGTGGAACGGGTGGGAAGACCACGAGTTTTGATGTCAAAATTAAGAAATATGTAATTCCTCAGCACCGCAATGTTACTGGGTGCAACAGCCGTATTGTACAATCGTATTTCCTTTGGCTGAATCTTGTTATAAATTGCTGAATCCGTTTTCTTCCTAAATGAATATAATGGCAGCAACACACGTGGCATATAGAACACCTCTGATCCTGTAATGGCAGTCGTATTCTTGGTTAATAAGTGAAATAGCTTTTGAGTGTGAGCAATATGATAACAGAAACAGCCATTGAGTTTCACCCAAGGTTACAAAGCAATGTTGCATGGCCAAATTTTTTTGCCGCAGCAGCATTTTTTTCTTAAGGTCTCCCACTAACTTCCGTTTCACGAAAAGTACGTCTTCGCCAGACGTGACGCAATGCAGATCAGCACGCATACATCGATTCAGTGCATAGGTGTTTGTGCATACCCCTGCTGATGTGTTTACCACCTCTGTGCTCTACGGAATTACACAACGTAACAACAAAGGCTTGGTAAAAAATTTCACTGCAATAAATACACGACTTCAAGCGCCTTCACTCCTTCGATAAACCAAATTCGTACTCTATTTAACGTCTTCAAGCGATTAGCCTTCGTTTTTTTTCGCCCGCAATCGAATGAACGCGTTCATCACCGAACAGCCACTTGCTCCTTCAGACGCACGTGCTGTAATGCGAAAGTGTGTCTGAACTTTTAGATGCTGTTGTCGGTATTAGTGGCGCATCGCGTTTCTCAGCCGCTAAATATATTTTGTCTCATTGCACGTGCTTCACATATCTACTTTTCTTTCATGGGTTATAGAAATTTCGATGCTTTATATTTGCAAGCTTATTTGTGCCTACTTTCTCTGTTCCTGTGGCATTAGGTGGCCGCAGCGTCTGCGGTAACCTAGCCTGGTTCAGAAATCAAAAGCTTCCAAATTTCTCCCTTCTCTTTTATTTTAGCCCTTTGACCTGCTCGGCCCTAACGCGCACCAGCCTATTCTATCCCACCGTGGGTAGTGGAAAGTGAGCTACGCGCACACATAAACGCCGCCATGGAAAGCAGCTGCGGCCCTTAAGAAGACAAGTATTTTTGCCGAAGCGTTGGCTCCAGCTGTATTCCTTGTTCGACCACTCTTTATCATGCATAGTGTAGGCAGTAAGACAGCCACGGGATCTGATTTTCATGGCATATTTTAACACTCTTCCAAATAAGAACGTGGCCAGGAATAATAAAACCAAGGAAGTGAAGCAGATCTCGCTCTAGCCATATTCAGGGCCGCGTGAAGCATTGAAAGGTCAAAAATGTAGGCTTCGGCACGCCAACGCATCAAGAATGTCCTGCATTGAGAAGCACATAAAATTCCTGGCTCCGGGGCAGGAAAGAGTCCTTCACTGCTATCTGAATAGGCTATACATACATATGTCTTTGTCCCACGCTTATATTCAGCATAAGTTTATTTGACCACGGCATGCGAACGACGGACAAAATAGACATGGGTATTGCGGTGAAACCGGGTGGCAAATACATGGCATCAGGAGTCAGAAACGACAACAGCGCACAATTATCCCACATGTTCTGCGATAATCTTCTCAGTGGACCTACCTATTATTCGTGTTCGCGAAGGAAACATGACTCATCGGTGGTAGTGTTACAACAAGCGGGGTTAGCCTGGCGTGCTTATATGGTAATCCACCTCAGCATCTCTGCTATCGGTCAAACAGGGCCTCCCGAAACGTTTATCAAATTAGTGCATCGGAGGAAGGCAATCGGCAGGCATAGAACCTTATTAGTGCTTGCATCATACATGCGGTATACCGTGTGACGTGGAACACTTCGCTGGTATGTGCCCGCCGTTCCCCACGGTAAGGAAAAAAAACTATTTGCGATCATATACAGAGGACAGGCCTTCTCGACACATCATGAGAAGCCACCCCCCCCCCCCCAAAAAAAAAGAAAGACGCCAAAGGAAACATATGGGACATTACTTGTACTTACGAACTGAATTTAAGAAATGATAAATTAATGGCAATGAAAGTGGATGAAAAAAACAACTTGCTGCAGGTGGGGAATGATCCCACATCTTCGCAGTACGCGTGCGATGCTCTAACCAATTGAGCTACCGCCGGCGCGGCTTCCCCGTCGACTTTCTTGGGCATTTGTGTGTTACTACTAGAACTAACCTTGGCAGTATTAGCCAGTGATCAGTCGTTCGATCAGTCAGTGTTAGCCGCGATCAGTACAGCGCCCTTGAGTTGAGCAGCGCAAAGTCATAACCACTAAGATATCATGGTGGTTGCAAAGGTAAAATTTGAGATATGTGGTTGGTAGCGCAACCCTGAAGTCTTTAGATGTCTCATACTTGGTGTAAGCTCTGAATTCGCTTTGCTTGTGCCTGTAGGAGGAGTTCTATACTTATTAATTAAATTATGGGGTTTTATGTGCCAAAACCACTTTCTGATTATGAGGCACGCCGCAGTGGAAGACTCCGAAAATTTGGACCACCTGGAGTTGTTTAACGTGTACCTAAATCTAAGTACACGGATGTTTTCGCATTTCGCCCCCATCGAAATGCGGCCGCCGTGGCCGGGATTCGATCCCATGATCTCGTGCTCAGCAGCCCAAAACCGTAGCCATTAAGCAACCACGGCGGGTAATCTATTTTTATGATCACACGTGACATCTAAGGGGCAAGTGTTAAGGATTGTGTCTCGATTCCATGAAGCATACAGGCCAGAAAGAATTGGTGAGGTGCTTATAGATAGCATTTCAGATGACTGTAGTTTTTCACATACAGTGTACAAAATCTTTCGCATGGTCTTCGAAAATGCAAAGCGGAACAATTTTGGAGAATACCCTTTGCAGCGAAGTATCGAAAGAAAAGAATACCGATCGGCTACAAAGGACGAATTGCGGATAAGTGGTCGACATGTTAATTGTAAGCTTCATAAGGAAGGTATACCTTACTTGTAAAGCCTATTATTATTATTATTATTATTATTATTATTATTATTATTATTATTATTATTTGTAATGGAAACACAAGCACATGAAGGAAACAGGGAGGGAGCAAGCTGACAACTGCCACCGAGAGGGGCACAGCGCCTGCCTTCTCTTTCGGCCTACTAACTTGGTTAAACTACACCAACGTTAGTGCAACCCCAATTGGCATTCGGCGAATTTTTTCCCGGATTCAGGCGCCACTGGAAGCCTGAAAAATGCAGTGGCCTGTGCAAAGATTCGAAATAAAGGTACCGAATACAAGAAACCGATACCTAACCTCTGTACCACGCTACCACTCGATAGAAGGCTTCTGTGAGATACTGGCAGGAGAAAAACGGTAGGAGATCAAATATGGATTATTGGTTAATCTGATAAAATATGGCGGGGATATTGCACCCGAAAAACTTGTGGCCCCTCATATGCGCGTAATACCTCATGCTTTCAAATGTACAAGATATTCGGAAGAATCGCGGCATGATAGTAATCCAAAGCAAGAGAAAAGTTAAAGAATTGAAGATTTATAAACCCATTAGCTTCCTTTTGGTTTAATACAAAATATTCGATAAAGTAATTTTCAACAGATACAGGGCTAAAATTTACTTTAGTGAATGTATTGAGCAGGCTGGCTTTGGAAAGCGTTATTTAACCATGGATCACGTCCATTTCATCAATCATCAGAGGGCACGGCACTTGTGAAGCTGGCAGGATGGCTAATCAACCGCTCCTACCTTTGCAGTTTGGTGTTCAAATTTATGCAGTTTCTTGCAAAAGCGACAACAGAGTCTTGATTGTCGTGCCGTACCCTCGTATGTGTTGGTCTATTGTGGTGGACTGTTGGTCGACGTTATTGCTATTAATACCAGAGGGAAACCCGGACCCGAACACTGCTGAATTGTTACAACAAGTCTTGGGTAATGAGAAAGAATCTGAGGACCAGATGAACACCATTAGAAAAGAAGTCGCTGAACTTAATATGAAGACTGAAGGAAGGGACGGGCATCTCATGGCCATGCAGGAAATGCAAAATAAAATTAAGAGACTGGAAAATATAGCTCAACAACAAGCTGAACGAGTAGTGGATTATGAAAACAGAAGCAGAAGAATTAAGCTACTAGTTTTCGGCGTTCCCGAGGCCAGAACTGAGACAGAAACAGATTTACGGAAAGCCGTCGTAGATGACATTCTCAAAAGGACGTTGGGGGTGGAAACTAAATTGGTAGAAAGAATTCATCGCATTGGTAAACAAAGGCAAGGCCGGGTAAGACCAGCAGTTATAAAGTACGTGGATTATTGCGAAAAAGAGAAAGTTATGCGCAATTGTAAGAAATTAAAGGGCACTTCTTTCAGTATCAGTAGTGACTACTCAAAAGAGACAGTTGATCTGAGAACGAAATTATAGGAAAGTACTGTGCCGGACCGAGCTAAGGGTCTCCCTGGTGTATGATAAACTGAAAATAAATGGACGCATGTTTGTTTGGGATCATAAGCAAAATGAACGGCGTCTTTATAAAAGCCAGAGTGACAAGATATACTAAGACGAAACGACTGCAACAGCAAGTGCGCATGACCAGCATGAATCCTTTGACTCGGACAGTTCTGCCAGCAGGAAAAAAAAAAGAAAACCGCCCCACTCATAGCTGCGAATTCTTGTGCAAAATTTCCGTAGCATCGTTAATAAAGTCACAAACCTAGAATATAATCTACTGGCGCATAGTCCCCATGTAGTATTACTTACAGAAACATAACTGCGTGAGGGAATACGCAGTGATTGTATTGTTCCTTCCGGGCACAAATTATTTAGGTGGGACAGAAATTCATGATATGGTCGTGCTGCCATCATAGTTAAAAATTCCATCCAAGATTCTACGATTGAATGTAATATTCCCAAAAGTGTATGGTGTAAGCTTACATTCGAAAACCGAGTGTGCTTCATTGGAGTAGTATACAGACCACCTGCGTCCTTTCCAGAGTTTCTGGATTCGCTAATCGAATTCTTGGGTGACCATGTTAACAGGAGCACGAGGCTGATAATGCCTGAAGACTTTAATTTGCCACACATTAACCGGCAAAGTTTATTGCCCGGTGAGACAGAAACAATTAGCTCAGAAAAACTCTTGGAAATAAAATTTTGCCATGGCTATGAACAAATTGTGCAAGAACCAACTAGGGCTACAGAAAAGCAAAAGTCATTATTGGACCTCGTGTTCTTATCCCACAACATAATACATTATGCATTAGATATATTGGAGGGCATATCAGACCATAAAATGTTGTCTTTAAACATACAGACCAGGGTGCTCAGTGTAGAGAGACTGTTCTTTCCAGTAAAAGTAAAAGACTTTAAAATACAGACAGCACCTCCATCATCCATTTTTTAGAATTACAGTTTAATGACTTCGAGCAGGCACTAAAGTGCGAGTCTGTGGAGACTTAACTGTGGCAAAGATTTAAAAGTAGCATCATAACATGCTTTGAGCCCTTTGTTCCTACTCGTATTAAGAAAACGCGCAAACGAAATTCCTGGATAACACGCAGCATTATCCATATGAAACGGAAAATTAAAAGATTACGAAAACAGAAAGTAAGAGCAATGGAAGTTGCAGCTATAAACAAGAGATGAAAGAAGCTCTTGTGAATTCGAAAAAAGTTCTTCGATCGCATGCTTGCCAAGTTACTTAAAAGTTCACCATACAAATTCTGGCGTTATTTCAGGGAAAGAACGGAAAAAATTGAACAGATAGAACACGAGGGAAAAGTCCTCACACGAGTTGAAGACTTACCTAAAACTTTCATTCAGTTCTTTCAGTCTGTTTATGCAACAGACAAAGGTGACAAGATAGGCGAATACATCAACGGCGATATGAGGATCGCAATAGAACCAGTTATTATCAGCCGTGAAGGTGTTTTACAATTTCTGCTTGAATTATACGCGAAAAAGGGAAGCGGATCGGATGGTCTACCAACTGAAGTTTCGAAACAATGCGCCAAATGTGTTTCCTTTCACATATAGATCATATCTGCAAGTTATTTGGAACGCACTCACTTCCACAAGACTGGCGCAATTCAGTAGTAATCTCTGTTTTTAAACATGGCAACCGCACGCAAGTAAACAAGTATTGACCCATAAAAAATTATGGGGTTTTATGTGCCAAAACCACTTTCTGATAATGAGACACGCCTTAGTGGAGGACTCCGGAAATTTTGACCACCTGGGGTTCTTTTATGTGCACCTAAATCTAAGTTCACGGGTGTTTTCGCCTGCATCGAAATGCGGCCGCCGTGGCCGCAATTCGATCCCGCGACCTCGTGCTCAGCAGCCCAACACCATAGCCACTGAGCAACCACGACGGGTAAGTATTGACCCATGTCTTTGAGGTCAGTTTGCTGCAAGTCCTAGAACACGGTCATAAACATATTATTAGTTTTTTTACGCTAATGAGTTACTTTCCACAAACCAGCATGGATTTACGAACAGTCTATGTACGGTGACACAGTTAACAGAAACATTCCATGATTTCTACTTGAAGCTGGAGGCACACCTGCAAACAGACTTAATAAATGTTGATTTTAGGAAAGCTTTCGATAAGGTTTATAACGGTAAATTAATTTTTAAGCTTGATTTAATAGGAATAGGTAAAGAAGTAATAAAATGAATAGAGGCCTATTTATCTATGCGTCAACAGTCTGAGAGGATTGCGAATTGCACTTCAAGTCCATTTCGTGTGAACTCGGGGGATCCCCACGGTTCCGTTTAGGACCAATACTGTTTTTGTTGTTTGTTAATGATATCAGTGCACTAGCTGAACCGCCTGTTAAAATGAAGCTTTTTGCCAGTGGTTGTTTGATTTATTCCCCAATGGCTGGCGATGGTGACCAAGTTAATCTGAACAGACGCGTGCAGGCATTGGATGAGTGGTGTTTAAAATGGGACATGGAAATAAACTATAGCAAAACAATATTTACGCATATTCGCTCATGTAGGAGCGAACTTTCCTTCGTGTACCACATCGGGAACGGTCCTTTGAATAATGCAGCTTGTTTCAAATACTTAGGAGTCAGTATTATGCACACATTGCAGTGGCACTCACACATTGATAATATGTGTCCCAAGGCAAACCAAAAACTATAATTGAAAAAAACCTGGAATGTGCTACGTTGGACGTGGAATTAACAGCCTACAAAACTTTTGTACAACTAGTCTTGGAGTACGCTTGCGTCGCATGGTCCCCTCATCAAAAAATCCTGAAGGCAAAAATAAAAAGAATACAAAGATTGGCAGTCCGTTTCATATGCGCTAAATGCCGACGTACGGAGTCCGTTACAGCCTTGTTAAAATCTTGTGAACTAGAGTCTCTGAAGGAACGCAGACGTAAAGATAGGCTAAAGTTTCTGTTCAAAATCATGAGTGGGCGAACAAAAATAAACAAGGATTTATATCTACAGCCTCCAGGAAGCAATAGCAACGCTTTCCAACCTTATTTAACGCGTACTGATGCTTTCCGTTTCTCCTTTTTTTCCTGACACGATTGAAATATGAAACAGATTGCCTAATGCAGTTGTAAGCAAAGAGGGGTCTGCCTATTTTGAAAATGCGTTAGATACTTTCTTTTGCAGTGATGTATACTAAATTTTGCTAAGAGCATTTATTTATTTGTTAACTTTTCTTTGTATAACCACTATTCTTTGGTCCTTGTTTTTTGTTAACTACCAACAGCGTCGGTGAATGTGTATGTTACATAGAATGAAAATAATGTATTATGCATTCTTGACACATCACCCTCCCTGTAATGACCCAAACAACGGGGCTGACTGTATCAAATAAATAAATAAATAAATAAATAAATAAATAAATAAATAAATAAATAAATAAATAAATAAATAAATAAATAAATAAATAAATAAATAAATAAATAAATAAATCTAGATAAACGAAAAATAGATGCACTATTACCGAACTATTTTATGACCTTCACAGATTGCGAAAAGGCCTTGGATTCAGCAGAAATACGAAGAGTGATGGAGGCCTGCTACAGTCAAGCCAGAGAAGAAGCATATTTGGATGTCTTGGGAAATATCTACAACGATCGGACAGCTAACGTAATTCCTTTTAAAAGTGCAAAAATATTGACTCAGGAGGGTTTCACGTATGGAGATCCAATATATCCAATGCTATTTACTGGATGCTTGGAAGAAGTGTTCAAGCTGCTTCGTTGGGAAGGATATAGGTGCGACGCTCAATCGGCAATGGCTAAGAAACCTGCAGTTTTCAGGCGGCATTGGCCGGTTCAGCAACACTAGAGACAGCCTGCAACAAATATTGATGATTTTCGAGGACAGTCTGGGAGTAGATTTCAGGACCATTATGCAGAACATGGAGGTTCAACAGCTCAGCAAGAGAACAAGAATTTGGGATTGGTAGGCCAATTGATTTGAATGTGATTTGTATACGTAGACCACAGTCACAGAATACCTAAATCATGAGACAGAAATTTCCAGAAGCAACCCCAGCAATTCCGGACATCGCCTGTAGTTCACAGCTTGTGCACCACGCAGTGTACAGACCTTCAAGATTCCAAATTCGCGCGATGACGCACATAGTGTACTGGACGAAAACAGAATACACATAGTAAAAAAAAAAAAAAACAGGGCCACGCGAACAGCCTTTACCACCGAGCGCGAATCAGGAATGGCTTATCTGATTACCGCCGCTCGTATAGACGAGCGGCCGGCTGATTGACTGTGAATAAGCAGTTTTGTTGCAATTGATAGGCGTACAAAGAGGTTTAGTAGCTCTTCGAGAATACGGGCGCAGAATCTCAAAAAAGGTCGTGGGTTGAAACCCGGCTGTCCACTGTCCACCGGACTATCGAGCAAGCCCAAAGTGATCGGCATCTCATCTCACTCTGGGTCGCTCAGCATAAATTAAAAAAAGAATAGGAGCAAAGACAAGCTAGGTAAACAGCATTGCCGGTGTATAGTGTAAGAGCTGAGGCCGGGCATGTAAAAAGGGGTACCTGGCCCATGTCGTCGTCCGACTAATCCACACTGAGGACGTTGTTGAAGGGAGGAACTCGTTCTCATCGATAACAAGGAGTACTATGTTTACTTACAATATCTACATGAAGAGCGGAGAACGTTACATTTCATCAGCCTAGCATGAGTGAAACAATGCACTGAGGGTCTGAAAGCAGCTGCTCAGTGTCTTCCCTAGATCCTTAGGCCAGGGCAACTGCCGTCTAACCCTTGTACAATCGGGGCGTCCAAAGTTGTCGAAGGACCCGCCTTTGAGGGCGAGGGTTCACACGCTCACTCCCGCACCTTTGTTTCAGTGCACACTAAGAAAGGAGCGGCGCCTCGTAGACAGGGGTTGTCACGCTTGACTCAAGCTGGCACGTCTTGGTTGCTGAGATGACCCGGTCTGTCAAACGACCGTGACGATTACCGGGGCCCGCGAGAAAACGCCTTAAAACACCTTTTCCCAGTAATTTTGTTGCTCCCATTGGTCGGTGAAGGCGACCGTGAAGCAACAAACAATACCCCATGCTTCAAACGTGTCTTGCCTTGGTGGTGCCTGCCAGTCTGTGCGAGGGGTGCACATTGTTGGCTTCACGAAGCGATTCGTCGTAGCGCGCTGGGCGAGGCCAGGAGGTCGATAGCCCAGCTGGCCGATCGTAACAATAGATGAAATCACCGCAGAGGCCCGAGAACATGCGGACAAGCTGGCCACAGAAAACTGGCTTGACCTCTGTGAGGCTGCCGGCAAGAATTTGTACACAAGTTGAGCATAGTCCTCTTCCGATCTCTGCTCTTCCAACTTAAGCGTGCTAACCACCTTGAATCACTCCTACTTCGACATGGCAATGTGGCAGTCTGGGCACGTTGTTATTCCGCTGTGCTAGGGTTCCCTTGTTTCACAAGTGAAGAATTGTTGGCCAGCACAGAAATCAGTATACAAGAGATATTATAGAAGCAGAAGAAATAGAAAACATAGGTGAATTGTGCGTAAGCATGGCGTCTATCACGCTGACAAGGCAATAATCTGATTTTCTGGGTGTGCCATCCTCCCTCGCATAGAACTGTTAACTCGTGGTGACTTGGAGTTCTGCGCACTAATGTGGTCAGGTTACAGTGGTGTATAAATAGTAGCATCGGGATCAAAAAGAAATCGTTGGAAGTTGCGCCTATGTGTCTGTATGTGTGCCTTTTTTTCGCGCGTGTTTTCCGTTTACTTCAACCAGTTCGACAAAGCATCGATCCTGACCAGCTCGCTGAGGAGATCGCCCATAATTTATTCCCCACAGCCACCATTCAACCAAACAGCCCCTCAATGTCTCGACTATTACTCGATGATTCCTTGCCATCTCTACTCGATTGTTTTCAATCTCGGAGAACTACGAGCAGCAATCGCCACTTGCAAGTTATATACGGCGCCGGGATCCAAATAGAATCACGAACTAGATGTTCAGGAAACGTAAACCGACGCGCGGTTACGTTTGCCGCTCGGCACTATCAACGAAGCCTAGAAAAAGGACTTATTTTCAGCTTCCAAGGACGCTACCACTTTGCCTTTTCTTCAATCAAGAAATTGGCAACCTCCGTTCTATATCGCCCACTTCGTACTCCTGCAAAGTCATTGGACGGATGACTCTCAACCGTTTATTGGGTTTACTAGACATCTGACAACCAATTAACGCGCGAGTACTTGGTTTCCACAAGCACATTTCCACGCAGGGTGCTATGCTGGCCATCCAAGATATCTACAACGACCATAGCAGGGCAAACTTCGCATCATTGTTGGTTTGGAGTTTTAAGGTATCTTCAACAACGACTCGCATTTCAAGAATGCTTTGCACACAACGTATCAACAATCTCTCCTACCTTTTTTTACACATGGCTTTACATATTTTATCACACATTGCTCTCAAATATACCACTAATGTGTGAGTAGGACTTTTCCAATACCGTCGTAGACATTGTAATAAATTCTCGTATAAACTAATATATTAAATTAGTTTGCCTTCGGAGTACCATTAGATTGTACCATACAGAGTTTGGATATCGTTTTTGCGTTGGTAAGTTACAGAAATGTACTCTCCATATATTCATTGTCTCTAATGTTACGATTTTTAACAAATTGTATAAAAAGATCGCCGGTCTAAATAAAGAATTACCTACCAACAGTCACTAAATTCCATCTTTTTCGTTTAAACGCTAAACACCTTATGAAGTTTCGTTCAATCATTGCTGAGAAAAACAATTTGTTCATTCCCCTGTATGTAGATAGTAGTGAGCCAAAGCTTCGTTTTAATCACTATTGTAGTAGTAGGTAGGAGTGCCTTCATCGCAACGCTTGAAACGAAATGGCGGACCTTTGCACAACTATTCCAAACACATACAGATGCACTACTCAGAAGGACTTCGCTGCGAAACTTGGTGTCCCCCATGGAAATTCGAGTGGCATTAGAGATTGTGTAAATACCCCTTGAGGGGGACTTTTGTTGGTCAACATGCGTCCCGTAATAAGCTCATGCATGCTTTTCGGGATTGGCGCCGGCCAGTACGGTACAGAATCATTCGTTTTACGCCTGAGTGCGTAACTTCATGTTGAAGTATCTGGATATTGACACGTGTACTATGTCTTTGTGTTTCTTAGATGACTGCTTTTCAACGGCTATCGAGGTTAAACGTTATCGCTCAGCGCAAGACGCGCCTGCATGATTTGGAACTTATGCGAAAGCTATTGTTGATTCGACCTATTGTGTATTCCCCCGCCGAACCAAGTATTATCAGACTGCTTGCATGACATGCATTGTGTAGCAGTTTTTGGAAACCATGCGGGCACCAGCGATTACACTAGAACCTGCGACGAGTGATATATAAAAGCCGACGTGCTTGACCCGCTAATCAGATTTTCAACGATCGCCGACTATGTTCGCCACTATCGTTGTTCTTTGAGTGTAGCCTGTTTTTGTGGGCTCAAGTTAGCCCAATAAAAAATAGTTTCGTCATTCACCGTTTTGTTGTTGTTTTCTACGTGCAATATTGAGCGCGGGATCTCGAGCTGGAATCCCGCAGCCACCGTCAACTTAAGGGGAAGCGTTAGCTCGGGCCCAACTTCGACGCAGCCTATTCAAATAGATCTAAAACGCAGAAAAGCCTTTCCGAGATAGCCCTTGGACCGGCCGTGATAAAATTTGTTCCATTTGAGGAAGTTGAATTCTAGTGAGTGTTGGAAGCGTAATTTCGATTTTGGGCCTGAATTTTGTTAATAACATTTCAAAAATTCAAAAGTTCGAAAAAAATAGAATCCCGAAGTTTACACATTAATAGCTCTGCATCAAGAACAGATACCGCGGTTCCGTAAACGGCATCCATCAGATCATTTAAAGCGAACAAATTCGACTTGTCGAATTTGTCCGCTTGCTGATCTTACGTGAATTCGTTACGTTGTGTACAAGGGTTCCGAAAAACATGTATTTCCTTATTACTAAATTTTTTGAAATTCATGTTCACATATTCTTGGCTAACTTGGTCTTCTACCTACACAGCACGGCGAACGTGTGGTATGACAACCACGAGGAAGAGCTTAACGACTGGGACATGGGCAAATAGAAGCTGAGGGACTTCTTCGGCTGTCCGACCGGGTGGAAGAGCACCACTAGGAAAGAACTAGCGACCCGCGCCCCGACGTCCACAGAATCATACCTCTTACATCCAAGAAGTGCTGGCTCTGTGCCGTAAGGCCGACATCGATATGGCTGAGTCCAACAAGGTTGGGTATATACTGAAGGGTATCGCTGACGATGCTTTCAACCTGCTCATGTGTAAACGCTGTGAAACATGCAGTGCAGGACATCATAAAAGAGTCAACGCTTTGAGCAGGCCAAGACCCGCTGCATTGAAACGCCGTTCGCACTTCTACAGAACACAGCTGCGACATCTTCTTGTGACGACAGGCTAGGCGTGCCACGACCACCATCTTCAAATTACCTGACATGAATAATGTGGCGAGAACTTGAAGCCATGGCTCCTGCAGCCCTTTTTTTCCCGGCCCAGTGAACCAAACAGCTTGCCTACAGCACCATTTGTACAGGCAATAGTCCTCGAAAGACTCGCTAATCTTGGATTTCATCCTGTATGTGCCGTTGCCGTTTCACAGCTGTCTCATGCTCCAGGTGCATCTACTGGCCCGCGGTATCCTGCACGCTACCGAAATCCAGCCGAGTGGCGAACCGCAGACGATCGGCCAATCTATTTTGTCTGCGGCATATTGATCACGTTGCTCGCCATTGTAACATCCGTACTGTCTCTTCCTCTCTGCGACTGCCGAGCTCCGTTGTTGTTTCTCGAGAGTGCTCAGCACCTCTTGCCAATTTGTTACGTTGCAGAAGTCATGTTAAGATGTATTTACAATTATTGCAAAAGAGACAAGGATACATAAACAAGATGGTTGACGAGATCGATTCAACCTCTACACGTCGAATTGTCTACTTCTGATTGGCACCACTCTTGGCCGCGCCGTAACAATATGAATTTTTTTTCGCTTTAGATGTACTATTAGACGCAATTCACTGAATTGTGATATCATTTTTCATTGCTGAGTTACAGAGTTGTAAACGTGTTAGTTTCGTTTTCTGAAAATTTGTGATTTTTACGAATTTTTAATGAAAATTTATGCCCTATATCGAGATTCCAACACGAACGCCCACTAGATTTTAAGTTTTTATTTAAATGCAACAAAGCTCGCCAAATTGGTTGCAGTGGTGGTCGAGAGAAACGAATTCACCTTTTGCATGTATTTAGATAGGAGCACCCGAGCTAAAGCTTCCTCTTTAGCAGTTTTACTTTTTTAGTCCGAAAAGCACCTTACTCCGCAATACAGCCGCGGACAAAGAAAAAGATACCTGAAATTTAATAACGCGAGCCCCACAACGTTTAAAGAGGCTCAAAAGAAACATGGTGTTAATTGAAACATTGTGTTTATTTTTCTGACCTAATAAACCCTTTTACCATGGGCTTAAGCTTCAGAAAAATAGAGAACGCTAGAACAAAAGGTGCGTGGTTAAACCAGCTTGAAATTCCCCCGCCGCCTTCTTCATGGGTTTTGAATATTGTTTGACGTGATGTTACCTCGCTACAGGAGGGTTCCATGGCCTTGAAAAGTAACCAGATAGGAAAGCTTGAAAACTAGGCACTTCTTTTGTACGAAAAGGGCCAAAAACGCGAGAACACAAGAAATCGGTCGCGACGTGCTCACATGACTATGACCAAGTTGTGGCACAATATTCAAAACGAGGCACTTTTGAGTGAATTTTCTGCGCTAATAATCAACCTTTCACCACCAAATAAATAAAGAAGGCATTTTTCAAGGTATACCCTACATGACTAAACTTATTGTTTCTCTTTAGTGCTCATCTAATTTCCCGACACGAATGCCTTATTTGCTTTCCGCGAGAATCAATGCAATCATTTAACATAAAACAAGCACATAATAGTAAGTCACATCGAGATGCAAAAGTATTCTGAGAGCAGCTATGCTCCAAGCAATCACTTCGCTTCTATACGGCAGAACTGCTGGGTCGTTGTGGGGTACTTGTTCCAAATGCTTGCTTGTCGTTTGTGAGATAAGGTGATAAGACCCTCTCTGGCACGCGCCATGGAAAACAGAATGGCAGGGCATGCAAGGTACTAAATTCTTTAAGTGTGTCAGCTGTAAGTCAAATAAGTTATATTAATGACACAGGAAGGATATGCTGGAGACAAAGATAATGATCAATAGCTGGCCAAGGAAACAAGAGTTCAGGATGGCCAGTCAACCTATACAGTCTAGGTAAAGTAATCACCTGGGTCAATCACCTAGTCAATCACCTAGTCAATCACCTAGGTCAAGTAGTCACATGGAAACCTGCTCATGAGAAGAAAATTCACAGAAGAATAAAAATGGGTTGGAGCGCATACGGCAGGCATTGTCAGCTCCTGACTGGAAGCTTACCACTATCATTCAAAAGGAAGTGTACAATCAATGCATTTTACCGGTGCTGACATATGTGGCAGAAACTTCGAGACTGACAAAGAAGCTTGAGAACAAGTTAAGGACCGCTCAAAGAGCGATAGAACGAATCATGCTAGGCATAACGTTAAGAGACAGAAAGAGAGCACTGTGGAGCACAGAGCAAACGGATATAGCCGATATTCTAATTGACATTAAGAGAAAAAAAATGGAGCAGCGCGGGTCATGTAATGCGCAGGTTAGATAACCGGTGGACCATTAGGGCTACAGAATGGGTGCCAAGAGAAAGGAGGTGCAGTCGAGAACGGCAGAAGAATAGGTGGGGCAATGAAATTCGGAAATTCGCGGGCGCTAGTTGGAATCGGTTGGCGCAGGGCAGGGATAATTGGAGATCGCAGGGGAGGCCTTAGTTCTGCAGTGGACCTAAACTATGCTGCTGCTGCTGCTGCTGCTGATGATGATGATGATGATGAAGGAGTCGATGGTTGTTGAGTAAACACGTAGAAGGTTTTAGTATTAGATATAAGGCTAAAACTGTGTTCACTGAAATCAGTTTTATGACGTGGAAGCTTACGCACTGTGGTACCTTTTCCGGAAACGCTAACGCGAGTAAATACTGCTCGTCGTGTCTATTTTTACTAACCGCATTTAAGAGGAAGCTTTAGCTCGGGAGCACCTATTTAAATACTTGCGAAAGTAAAACTTTTGTTGTTTCTCAGCAACCACTGCACCGAATTTGATGTGGTTTGTTGCGTATAAAAGAAAATGCTAAAATCTAGTGACTGTAGCAATTTCTTGATTCAGGCTTTCAATGTTTTAACAAAAATTGTTGAAATTTGCACAGTTTCAAAAAATGAAGCTATAAAGCTTACAACTCTGTCACTCAGCAATGAAAAATGATATAACAACTCTGTCAATTGCATATAATAGTACATCTAAAGCAGACAAATTCAATTTATTACACATGGGTCTCGAATTCACCACTAATATGTGAGTAGAACTTTTGCAAAACCCTTGTAAACAGAGTAATCAATCCACGTAAGATATACACAACCAATCAAGTTTGCACGCTTTGGATGCTGTAACGGATGCAGTTTATAGAACTGCGATATGTGCTCTTGGTGCTGAATTTCGAATTTGGAATGTTAGTGCTTCTGTTTTTTTTTAAACCTACCAATATTTTAAAGTTCTTTAAAAAAATCAGGCGCTTAATCGAAATTCTGCTTCCAACAGTCATTTAAATTTAACTTTCTCTCTCAAATGCAACACAGTTCATTAAAATCGGTCAAGGGCTTATTTCAGATAAGCGGTTTACATACATTCAGTACGTCAATATATATTTTAAATCATTTTGGTCGGTGTTCGGTCCTCTTTCTTTTAAGTATATATGTATCGGAATTCGCGGGATTGGAGTTGGGCCAGAGCTAAAGCTTCCTCTAAGGAGCCGTGAGGGGTAAGATTAGCATTCCTTCAAGGCTTTAAGTCTCAGTTGAAACACATGTAGAAACTTGTGCTAAAGCTTCCTCTTGAAGGAATGTTAATCTTACCCCTCGTGGCTACGTTACTGCGAACAGCTGAGCTCCGAAGTATCCGAGTTTTCTACGCCGAATGAACGTATGGCGTTTCGCCGCATGCTGAAACCTCGCGTGCTTCTGGAAGCCACCCCAGCACCGGCACTTCCATGTCGTGTTCTGGCTATAGAATTGTCGCTTCTCACTCTGATTCAGATGACGGTGAACATGCTTAAGTGGATAGCTGAGCTCCAGTTTCTCATGCCACACCTCTCCGGCGATGTCGCTCTTCGCTGTCACGCAACATAGCTCGCTAAGTTGTCGGTAAACTGCCCTGGCGCTGCTTCGCAACCACTGGTTTCGCACATTTACCTGTGCCTTCTAACCGAGCTTTATGGTATCCATACCCACAATGATGCAATTCTGAGTAGGTTCATTATGCAGGGGACAGCAGTTTCAGGTGTCCGCCAACATCTGTAGCGCAGTAATGAACATCTACTTCGACGTTCTATACTCCTACCATGGGGTATTCGATTTTGCCATCGTGAAGATAGCCCATGGTGGTATGAAGCGTGCGCTGAATCGTGCCTTCATTATTTCTGAGCTCTCGATGACGTCTCCTAAACAAAAGATTAGCAACTAAGCACATGTGCCCTTTGTGCCTTTGTGCCCATGGCGTATCCTGCTGTTGTGTCGAAGTGTACCTGCTTTGCAGCTCTGTTCTGATCAGGTAACGCTATCATTTCGTTAACCGTCTCGTCCTGTCGTTCGGATTCCTCATATGCGATGTCTCAGTTTGTTTTACTGCCCGTGAGTTCAAATAGTGTGATTATGTCGCGTTTTATGCGCTCTGCTGACCGCGGCTCCACCTGTGTCTGTCGCCAGGGCGTCAGCCATTGAATGTAGGCCTGTTCCTGCGAGTTTTAACAATCAACATTCCGCTTATCGAAAGTGTTACTATCCCGCTGTTTCTTACAACCTTCCAGTAAAAGCGACGACGAGCTATACTAACAACGCCGTGCATTCGTGATTGTTCTTATTGCGATATAAATTACATGGTCACTCCAGGCGTATTTCTGCCGTGGCCATCGCCTTGAAGTTACGTATAAAGTCCAAGGGTCCAAGGGCGATGAAATGGTTACCGCGCGCCAACTGCGACATATGCGAGTGCACTAATGCGAGTGAAAGCGTGCGAGGTTGAACGCGGCTCAACCGGCTCAATCGGTGCAAGCTAGTGGTGCGAGCAAGGAAGTCCCTTCTACTGTCGCGCGCGAGGCGCAGGGCTGAGGCGAGGGAAGAGTTGCGTTCTTCTCCGGCGGCTTAAGGTGTGGCCATGCGGGCGCCGGTATTTTGAACGCGTTCTGCGACGCGGCCAAAGTGCGCGCCTGCGCAGGCCTCATCTTCAAAGCGATCTGCGTTGTTGGCTGAGTGCGCGTAGTGCCGGTAGCTTCGTATGCGCTGTGCTTTCGACATTTCGTTCGCGTTGAAGGGACAGGTGCACGAATGTTCAATGCGATAGCTGTTGCTGCCACGGGTCCTCACTCAGGCATTTTGACAGCGATTTACCGTGCTCGTCGAGCGAGATGTGTTCATGTTCATGTTCATGTACCTGTGCGCGCGTGACACCGTGCTTGTTAATTTAGTTAAAACACGTTGGCTGGCTATTTGGTTTGAATACATGATATAATGCGTAAGTGCGACTAAACGAGTACGTACAAAGAAACAGACGCACAGAGACTGCGCTGTCTCTGTGTGTCTGTTTCTTTCTACGTCCTCGTTCAGTCGCGCTTACACATTAGATCATTTTTAATTCAGTTAGTGAGGGAATGTTTACTAGTTTATGCGGCCGATAAAGCTACTATCCTTACTTGGTATACCTATCTACTAATTTGCTATCGCAATCAGTGCTTCGCCTTTCGAGCGAAACTGTGACTTTTTTTAAAATGTAAAACAATGAACATCAAACCACGCGGATCGCCCCTTCGTTTTGCGGGCCACCATGTACGTCGTCTGCCAGCCAAGTGTTGTATGGCTTGCGGTGCTGTCTGCCGGACCTGACCAGAAGTTTACACGATAAGAGGAGGGACGGCACTTTGTAAAGAAAAAAAGCAACAAAGAACTGAGCTGCTAATGAGACAAGGTCGTCAACAGCAGTTCAAGTTGGGTGTTTATGTATGATGCTCGTTACACGACGATTTCTAGTGTGGGGTCACAGTATGTGCCCCTGTTGAATTCCCGTTGCTTAAATAGACCTGGAACAAATCGTCAGAAGGTGGCACGAACATTTCATTAGCCTTTGAATTTCAGCGGGGGTACTACGATGGAGAGCCGAAAGTGCTATTTTGAGGATTCTGTGAATGTGATCTGCTGTAGGGCTGGCTCTGTGACTTTCTGTAAAAATTCTGAACTTGAAAATTCAGACTCTCGTTCGTGAACTAGAACGTAAAAAGTTCAAGAGCGCCCTGACTGTCTTGTGGTGTAGTGACTGTACAGGTCGGCGTTTCAGGAATCTGCTTCGAAAGCGGCCGGCCGTCAAGACGCACCAGCGCGGTAGCGAGTAACTGCCTGAGTGCACTGAATCGGGGACAATGGCAAATAACGTGTTCGACAGTTTTCTGGTTGCCGCAGTGGTCACACGCATAGCTATCTTCCCCTTTAACGCGAAAAGCGACACCAAGACACAGTCGGTAAAGAACCATTGTCTCGGGTCGGGATAGTTCAGGTGGAGGACGAAGTTGAAGACAGGGGTCCAGTCGATGCAGACATGTGGGTCTGCTGCACATTGCTGCATGGAAGAGTGGGATATCTGCACGAAGAGCAATTCTCGCAAATAATATGCGCGTGCGCACTGTTAACTCGAGCCGATGGCGTGAAGGAAGGTAATGGCCGTGCGCTGTCGGTAAAAAAAGAAAAGAGAGAGAGGGAGAGACGTAAAGAGGGAAAACAAAACATTCACCTTCGAATGGCCCACATGCTTTCAATAGGGGACGGATACTTGTACTCTCGTCACGACCGGGAGTAGCACACAAAAACACAAATTTTTGCCGCAGGATCACTGTTTAGAATAGTTCCGAGGTTTTTAGGATTTCTCGCTTCTTGTTATCGGAAAAATGTTAACAGTATACTTAAAAAGAATATGAAAAAAAATTGTTCGCATGTTCGGCAGACACATTTTTGACAGGTCTGCTTTTCTTTAGGTTACTAAGGAGAGTTCTTCAGTGTGGCGAAGTATTTCATTGTGCAAGTTTTAAATCTTCAAGGCAGAAGTCGCAGTTTATGCAACATACTGAAGTGCCGGATATAGAAAAAATTACGCGTCTGGAGGACTACAGAAAACTTCCTGTCTTTGTTCTCGCAGCTCTGTCAGAGCCCTTATGTATCATGTTGTTACAGTGAAAATGTGAGTGCGCGCTGTCGTCTAAAAAAGGAGATATCATGGGATGGCATGCATACCATTCGTTCCTGTAGACCCGAGCTCGTCATGAGACTTCGGAACCCAAGAAAGGTGATGGATGACATCAAAATGATTTTCTGATCGGGCGCAAGGACCTGCAATGGTTTCACCAAGTACCGGGACCTCGGTCACGTGCCAAGTTTGTGGCGCAATGGAGCAGCTGTCTCACTCTCCCCTCATATAAGGGAACGATGCAACAATGGGTGCAGCAATAACAGAGCGATGAGGGAATAATGGCAGAATGAAAGGAGGAGTAAACGTTCCTCTCACATTCACGCGCTGTTCCCCTACCTTCTATTCTTAGTGCAACAATTTTACGCGGCTTTACTTTCAATATCTATGTTTACTTGGGTCGTCACTTTGTATAATGTTGCCTTGAAAAAATTTTAACATGTGTATACATCCCCGCTATAATGCTCCTCGAGCGAATATAGGAATGTGTAATAAATAAATAAATAAATAAATAAATAAATAAATAAATAAATAAATAAATAAATAAATAAAATGATATTTCGGTGATTGAATCATCGTCGTTCTCTTTTCAAGAAGGCACAAATGTACGTGCGATGAAGCGAAATTTAGTCACGGTGCTACGCGCGCTAATAAACAAAGCGGACGAAGCAACAATAATACAAATATGTGCCGCCGCATACATGCGCACTCTTGAAGCCTTTGGTTGGTCCGAATAATGCTGAAAATGTGTTCCTATAATGAAGCTTTACTGCAATCTCGGCATTTTGGTTTTTAGTTCACTAAAGTCATAATATTCTATTGATCGTCTAGTCGTATGCACGCCATTAAATGCAACATTTTGCGCCTTGTGTCACCCTTGAATCCCTTGTTAACAATAACATCGTCAAATTTATTGTGTGCTCCTTGGATTTGCTTGATTCCTTTGGTGTGACATAGATATCATTTGCGTGTTGTTGGCTTCATGTTCTGTGTCGATAGCGAATTTCTTGTAAGGATAAAACCATGTCATGTGCAGCTGTGATTTGTCCCTATGCTGTATCATGTCTGACTGGCGACATTATCAAGCTTAGTTGAGAAAATGGCAAAGAAAAAGTAAAACAATGAAACACTTACTGCATTAAACCTCGATTGGGGGAGCGCCAATTTTTTATGCGCCAAGAAGCTTTTAGCGTTTAACGAGAGTGCAGACATATGATTTGCTTTAGTCAGCTATTGACTATCATATTTAAACCTGTTTTTTCCCGAAGCTCTACACAACGCCGCCATACAGTTCGCATTGCTGGCAGAGGCAAATCCTGACGAATATTTTAACAACTTCACATTCAGAACGCTTATTGTAACCAGAAAACATACTCTGTCGACTATTTTCTAGCGCAGCATGGATAAGAACAACAACACGTGCTGAGATACAAAGCAGAAAGCAGTTAGACTGACGCTATCGGCTTTCAAAAGCACAAAGCAAGTTTGTCTTGCTTGTGGTTAGGCAACCACCAGTGGCGTAGCCAGAAATTTTGTTCGGGGGGGGGGGGGGGGCTTACGTGGGAGCTCGACATCCTCATTAACAGGAAGCTTTAAATAAATGTAGAAGGGGAATTCATTTTTCTCGGCAACTACTGCACCATATTTGACGAAGTTTGTTGCATTCAAGAGAAAAACTGGGGGGGGGGGGGAGTTCTAGTGACTGCTTGTTTCGAATTTTTAATTTAGGTCGTAAATTTTTTATTAAAAATTGGCCAAAATCGCAAATCTTTAGAAAACGAAACTATCATGTTTAAAACTCTGTAACTCAACAATGAAAAATAATACCACAATTCTGTTAATTTCATCTAATAGCACATCTACAACAGGCAAAATTGATATGTTACACATGAATCTAAAAAAATTAGTATTACGGAAACATGGCTTCTGCAGAACCCTTGTACACAACGTAATCAATTAACGTAAAATACAAACTGACATACCAAATTTGTCCGCTTTGACTGTTATAATAGCTGCCGTTGACAGAACCGTGATACCTGTTCTTGATACAGAGTTGTTAGTTTGTAAACGTCGTGCTCCTACTTTTTTCGAACTTTCAAATTTTTCGAAATATCTTAAACGAAATTCAGGCTCTAAATTAAAATTCCGCTTGCAACAGGCAGTACGATTTACCTTTCTCTCTCAAATGCAACAAATTTCATTGAATGCGATCCGGAAGTTATCTCAGAAAAGCGTTTCTGCGTTTTACATGTATTTGAATAGGCCGCGTCGGAGTGGGGCCTGAGCTAAAGATTCTTCTTAAACAATTTCTCGAGGCATCAAATACATGAATGATAATTGCATTGCCGTTGCCAAAGATGCTGCAAACGAATTCTTGAACGCTACGCACCGTAAAAAACAAGTAAAATATATCATTCTTCATAAAAGGATATAGTCGCATGTGCCAAAAATTGTGTCCAAAATAACTGATATCAATGCTTCCGCGTTTTTTGTCTATTTAATAGGTAAAGGAAATATCACACGAACTTTAGAACTGTATCAGTTCGAAACCAGCAAAGCAGTGCATGCCGCTGATATAAAAAATGTAAGGCCATGAAATGAACAAGTTGAGGACAAATATGTTAATGAAACTTTGTCATTCAAGAACCGTGTTTACATTCTCGTACATATGCAATGGCCAGAGAAAAATCTCAATGACGCTGTCATTTGCTCGAATGTATTGCGCAGGAGCAGCTGTCACCGGTCGTGTATCATGAGTAATTGCACCGAAAGTATAGTCGCAACAGAGTGCACGTATAAAAAGCGCGAGTTCTGCAAAACATACGAGGGCGAGTCAAATGAAAGTGAGCCAATGCGAATATACGACAAACGGAGTACTTTATTTAAATGTAGTCTCCATGAGCATTCAAACATTTGTCCCATTGACTAAGGAGTCGCGTGATTCCGGTCTCATAAAATTCCTTGGGTTGCTGCTTCAAAAAGTCTGCAACTGACTCTTTTACGTCATCGTCCGACACGAATGTGGTGCCCTTGAGCTGTTTTTTTTTTTGGTTGCCCCAAAATGTGGATGTCATAAAGCGACAGGTCTGGGCTGTGTGACGGATGTTGCAGCGTTTCCCACTTGAACGTTGCCAGTTTTGTATTAAACACATCAGCGATGTGGGGACGGGCATTGTCTTGGAACAAGATGACCCCATTCGTCAATTTTCCACATCGTTTATTCCTAATTGCAACATGCAGCCGTTCCGGCGTTTCACAGTATCGGAAACAATTGATAGTCTCTCAAGACTTAGCAAATTCTATTTCTAATGGTCATTGACGATCGAAAAAAAAAAGTCAACAACACCTTTCCGGTGGAAGTGATGGCCTTTGCTTTCTTTGGGTGTGGTGAATTCGAATGTTTCCACTGTAAGCTTTGCCGTGGTGTTTCAGGCTGGTAGTAGTGGCACCATGGTTCGTCCCCGATCCCAATTGCAGACAAGAAGTCACCATTATTGTGATAATGGATCAGATCAGTCAAGGCAGCGCCGAACTTCCCCGTCTTCTGGCGGTGGTTCAAAATCTTGGGCATCCATTCCGCACACAAAAGCAGATGACAGAGACGTTCATGAATTATGGCGTGAACCGAATCATGACAGATGTTCATACGCTCTGCCAGTTCATCGATGCTTATCCTCCGTTCTTGTCTCGTCACCTCATTAACTTTTGCAATTTTGTTAAGGGTGATTTCACGATGGCTTTAGTCCCGTCTTCGATCGTCTTTGCAACTTCCACGTTTCCTTTGAACCGTTTGCTCCAACGCTTCACAGTGGCCAATGAAATGCGATGTTCAACGTACACGGCAGCCGTACGGCGACTAATTTCTTTTTACGAAATACCTTCAGCAGCCAAAAACTTCACTGCACCACACTGTTGAACTTTTGGAGTTTCCAATATGTCACGCAACCAGGTTCAACCGAATGTATGAGAGCATTACAGAACCTTTATCCTCACAATTGCGTGTCACTTTTGTAAATGAGACATCCCTCTCTTCTACGCACATGCCTCGCAGATAATGAACCGAAGCATTACTGCGCGGGGTGGGCAGGCTGACTTTCATTTGATTCGCCCTCGTTGATTGAAAATGCGAAGATACAATGGGATGTGCAAATGCGAAGATAGAGCTTGATAAAGGGCAGAAACGTATCACTTGCAACAAAGTTCACTGCAAGTATACACAATACCTCCCTACAAGATATTTAAAGATACGTATAAGTCTCCAATAAATGTACATATCTAAGAAAAAGTCACGGTATGCAATGCGTCAAACCAGGCAAATAAACATGTTGCGCAATCACAGATTCACAGAACCCTAGACACCGCCCCCATTCCATCCACTCCCCCCGATGTATAGGGGGGAGTGGATGGAATGGAGTGGAGAGATGACTAGCTTGCTCTCCGCTTATCTCTTTGCGCACAAAATAACGAGTCACCATCGACGGCTCACCCATTCCAGCCTCCCTTTCCCGTACGCTTTCACTCGCACATGCAGCATGCGGCGCTCGGTAACGATGTTATCGCCTTTGCACTTTATACGCAACACGAGGGCGACGGTGACAGCAGGAATGCGCTGTGTCCATGTAATTGCTATTGTAATAATATAACAAGAGTATGCGGCAACTGAAGCGTCCCGTGGCCCATTACTTTCTGCAAAGAAGTAACAAGATCTAACTTTCACCATGCAACAATTCGCTGCGCCGCAACAATGTATTTTTTTCCTTTTGTAGGGCGGGGGGACCGAAATTTAAAAAAAAGAACCAAGGAAAATATGTTGGCCACAATTGAATGCCTACTTGGCGCACCTATTGTGGCTACCGAAGGAATATTGAAAAAAAAAAACGTGAGTCGCTTGGTGCACAGACAACCATACGCATACTTCTCGGTATCCTACACCGGCGAGCCAAGACTTTCCGGAGAGGTTGCCCTCAAGCGAACGCGGTGCAATCCGTTGAGTCCCCACAGTGATGGCGGCGAGCGACCATTGTTTCTTTTTCTCGTCTGCTAGCCGGAAAGTGTCTAAAACTCTGCCAGGCGAAAATCCACTCGGCCAGAGCAAACCGAACACGCACCGAAGTGCGCCGCGCGGTGGTCAGGGCAACACGAGAAAAACGTATGCGCGCTGGATGGCTCTGGCAAACCGCGGGTAGGGTAGCAAGACCACAAAAATTGAAGACGCTCAATGTGTCCTCGCGAATAAAAGTCAAAGCAGGAAAAATAAATAAGAACGTAGTTACCTGGCTTTAGTGTCTTAACATGGATGCTTTGGTGTAGGTGAAAAAAAATTTATATTTTTTTGTGTGACATGACGGCACAAATGAACCACCACACCGCTTCGTCTCATCGGACCTCGCTGCGTGTTTTGTCAACTTGTCTATTGTGTGTTGATTTGGCTTGACTCATTGTACGTTCCAATACAAGACTTTAGAAAAGTCAATGCACCTTCGGCATCAAATGTTTATAACAGTACTGGAACCATAATGTTCCGCAATTGAAAATCTAAATCACTACATTGGAATTGTCAATGCACATTTCAATTCAAAAGTTTATCAGATTTATACCCATAATGTTTCGGAATCGATAACCATGCGCTCCGTAGATTCCGCGGCCTCCGCGAGATGCCGCTGTGAGCCCGTTTGTCATCAAAATGCCATTGAAACTGTGTGCTGGGATGGGGCTGCTTACGTTATGTGACTCCCGATGCATGGGCGTTGCCACGAAATCCAGCCCGAGTTGGAAATTTTCGTGGTGAAATGTCTTTTCAAGCATGAAAAAGACATTCTAGACAAAATCCAGAATGATTTTCGGCGCCGGGGGTTGCTTTGGTCGGCGGTGCATTGACAGCACGAAAACATTTCGGGGAGGGGGGGGGGGGGGCTGAAGCCTCATAAGCCCCCTCCCCCCCGCCTGGCTACGCCCCTGGTAACCACTGTTATTTGATCGACAAGGGAATGGTTCTTCGGCGGGAAAACAAAGTAGTAGTGCTGGCATTGTACGATGAATACCATCCCCTGTGAGTACATGTCTCCAGCTCACGACAGCAGAGTCACGTTATGTAACTTCCAACAAAAAACAACAGCGCAAAAGCTTGTAATACTCACTTTCGCGCACTGCAGTTAAGTATGGCGCGTTTAACAAAAAGAAAAGAAAAATGCAGTTGCATTGAGCTCGTTCATCACCTCGGAAGCGGACTACTTCCACGTAAGCCGAACGCAGTCCTGCTATAAATAAAAAAAATCTTGATGTGTTTCCGCCGAACGAGACAGTTACGGCATGTTATCCCATCGAAACGCTGCGCAAAATGAATAGGGAGAAATCAACAGGAGACGAGAAAGAGTGCACACTACGTGAAAGCAACACTGCTTGGGCACATCTACTGTGCTACTGCCCATATTTTGAAAATGAAAGACATCGCCTCTGCACAGCTCTAAATCAGTTACATAGAAAACCCTTCACCTTGAACAAGATCTTGGGACCATGGTCTCGCATATCGCCGCTACAAGAGGCCGCAAAAGCGCTGCTGCGGTATCTGAAAGCTACCGGATTGAACCACCATCTGTGATCCGGGCTGAGTGACCGAACCACATCCCCAGGGGACTTTCTCCTTCTTTTATTCTTTCCCTCCTCTTTTCCTTTTCCCCAGTGTAGGGTAGCCAACCGGACTCACTCCTGGTAAATCTCCCTGCCTTTCATTTATATTTTGCTCTCTCTCTCGCTCTCTCTTTGGGCACTTGCAGTTTGGATGCACTTCTAAAGCTACGGCGTGCAAGAAATAAGATATCCATTTCCCCAACAACAGGCAATGAGCCTACCACCCAAAATTTTCTTTCTGTGTGTTTATTTGCGCCATCCAAGAGAAAACCAGATTTTAAGCGTCTCTATGCAGCCGTATCTCCGGTGGCAAACACCCTGCTGTTTTCAGGAAAGAGCACGCTCTGCCCAATTGCTAGAAAAAAAATTATTGGCACTCACTCGCAGTCAGAGAGAAATACGCCTGTATTCAAAACTTGCGTGTGTATTGCGCCTGACTTGAGCGGAAGTAGTAGTAGTAGTAGTAGTAGTGGTAGTAGTTGTAGTAGAAATACTAGCAGTGTAATGAAGCAGACGCGCCCCTGTGTATGTGCCGTCTGAAGAGGAAGACGAAGGGCCGTGCCGTGATCTCGAGCGACCCCGTGCTTCGGACAGCCCTTGCAGTGCCTTGTTTTGCCTAGCGTTCCACAACGTCGTGAACGAGAATAAACCTCATCGCATTTGGTGGAGGTTGCTGAGATCCTTCGCCTCGTCCTGGAGCTCCGCACTCGAACCCTGCCAACAAGATCGCCTTGCACTATGCCTGATCCCGCCACCTCGTTGCCCGCCCCACCGGCTGCCACTGTCATCTGCGCCGGCGTCCCTCGTCAGCGCGACCCACCCATTTTCAGTGGGACCGCCGAACACGACGTGGAAGACTGGCTCTCATCGTACGAACGTGTAAGTGCCCATAACCGATGGGATGACCAGTCTAAGCTGACCAACGTGCCGTTCTACCTCGCCGACGTAGCCAAACTTTGGTTCTTCAACCACGAATCAGACTTTACAAGCTGGTCCGCCTTTAAGACTCTGTTTGCAGAAGTGTTTGATCGCCCAGCTGTGCGTACGCTACGCGCTGAACAGCGTCTACGCCAGCGCGCACAGCAGCCTGGAGAAACATTCCCCAGCTACATCGAGGATGTTCTCGATTTGTGCAAGCGGGTCAATCCCAGCATGTCAGAGGATGACAAGATCAAACACATCCTCAAGGGCATTGAGGACAGCGCATTCCAGATGTTGCTGGCCAAAGGCCCAACTAGCGTATCCGTCCTCATTAACCTCTGCCAGAGCTTTGACGAGCTGCGCCGCCAACGTTCCATCGCCCGCCAGAACATCCAGCACGCCGATTCCGTCTCCAGCATCGCGGTTTCTACCGAATTCACCAACTCGACCCTCTCGCAGCATATCAAAGATTTTATCCGTGAAGAGGTGGCCAGGCAGCTCTCGCTGCTGCCTCACAGTGACGCACCTACGGCGGCTTTGCCTCCAACGCTGCAGGAAGCCATCCGAAATCACATATCTGAAGCGCTTCCTGCAGCTCCTACAACCCCCCCACCCAACCCTATGAGTGTGCCGCTGGCCCATACCAACTTTGCCAACCACCCTACGTCGCTGCCGCTCAGTTATGCAGCCGTGGTTGCACGGCCACCTCCGCAGACCGCTTCCTTTCCATCGCCCATGAATCCGGATTCATTTCAAGTTGCCCGACCGTCACCACACTTTTTTCGTCCCACCGAGACGTGGCGCACTCAAGACAACCGGCCTATCTGCTTCGCCTGCGGCATTGCTGGCCATGTGGCACGCTTCTGTCGCCGCCGCGCCTCAACTGCGTGTACCAGCTTTGACAGGCCCCGCTACGCACCACAATACGCCGCCACGCCTCCATTATCACCGCGACGTCTCGACACTGATCGCCGGTTGGAAACTCGGCGTTCCCCTTCCCCTCGTCGCCGTTCGATTTCGCCCCTGCGTCGTCGAGTTCCCACTGAAGAGGGAAACTGACTGCTGCAGTTCCTGAGGCAAGAACTGCAAATACGTCGATTTTCTCAAGACCTCAATCTTCGCCGCAAAATGTAATTACCGTTTTTGTAGAGGGAGTACCAGCAGTGGCACTAGTCGATACCGGAGCAGCCGTTTCCGTCATTCACGAGGGCCTTTGCCGCAAGCTACGAAAAGTGACTACAGCTCGCTCTGGCCTGGTGCTCGCCACTGCCAGCGCGCAGCGAATCCACCCTTCAGCTGTATGCACGGCCCGTGTCGTCATCAACGACGTTCTGTACATAATCGAGTGTTTCGTGCTACCATCGTGCTCTCACGACCTCATCATTGGTTGGGATTTCCTGTCACGTCATCATGCTGTCATTGACTGTTCACGTGCAGAAGTGTCGCTTTTACCACTATGTGAATCACTGCCGACCAGCTCTCCTCACTTTGCCGACAAACTCACTGTTGATGCCGACACAACCGTACCTCCTGAGTCGTCGATGGCTGTTGTCTTGTCGTCTGATTCCGCATCTGACGCCACCGTAGTGTTCACGCCGTCCGATGTGTTTGCTCAACGCAAGGGCATTGTTCTTCCGTTTGCCGTGCTTACTGTAACCTCTGGCTCAACTGTGATGCTGGTCACCAACTACTACCAGTACCCGATCAGCCTACTGCGTGGAGAGACGGTAGGATACTTTCAAGCGGTCGACTACGTCGACGACTTCGATGTTCCTGCCGCCTCCCTCCGTCACCTTGACGCCATCGCTTCGGTCTCCGGCTCATCACCTTCAGTGGGTTTTGACAAGGCCATCGACCCTGCACTTTCCCCGTCTCATCGCCGCCAACTTCTCGCTCTCCTTCACAAGTTTGTCTCTTCTTTCGACTGTCATCAGACGTCACTGGGCCGTGCCACCGGTGTTTCTCACATCATCGACACTGGTTCCCACTCCCCCTTGCGACAGCGCCCGTATCGTGTCTCTGCCGAAGAGCGCCGAATCATCACGGAGCACGTGGACGACATGCTCCAAAGTAAAGTCATCCGTCCCTCTCAAAGTCCTTGGTCTTCACCTGTCGTATTGGTGAGGAAAAAAGATGGCTCCATTCGCTTTTGTGTCGACTACAGACGCCTAAACAAGATAACGAGGAAAGACGTTTATCCTCTGCCTCGAATCGATGACGCTCTCGACTGTTTACAAGGCGCAGAATACTTCAGTTCCTTGGATCTGCGCTCCGGGTACTGGCAAGTTCCCATGGCCAAGCCTGACCGTCCGAAAACCGCATTCGTTACACCCGATGGCCTCTACGAATTTAACGTCATGTCCTTCGGGTTGTGCAACGCGCTTGCTACTTTTGAGCGTATGATCGACACCATCCTTCGTGGCCACAAATGGAAGACCTGTTTATGTTACCTCGACGACATCGTCGTCTTCTCAACCGATTTTCCGACGCACCTCGCTCGCCTGCATGACATTCTGACCTGTCTCGCCTCTGCCGGTCTACAGCTTAACCTCAAAAAGTGCCGCTTTGCTGCAAGCAAGCTAACCATATTGGGTCACGTTATCTCAAAAGACGGCGTCCTCCCGGATCCAGACAAGCTCCGCGCTGTTGCAGAGTTCCCAAGGCCCACGTCTATCAAAACCCTCCGAAGTTTTATTGGCTTATGTTCTTATTTTCGTCGCTTCGTACGCAATTTCGCATCCATCATGGCGCCTTTGACAAGTTTACTTTCCGCCAGTAACGGCATAGCAGCATGGTCACCTGAATGTGATGCAGCATTTCAGCAATTGCGCCACTTGTTGACCTCACCACCGATTCTTCGCCACTACGACCCTGATGCTCCCACGGAAGTCCATACTGACGCCAGCGGAGTTGGCCTTGGCGCGGTCTTAGCGCAACGGAAAGCTGGCTATGATGAATACGTCGTCGCTTATGCGAGCCGTACTCTAAAGAAAGCAGAATTAAATTACTCCGTCACAGAAAAGGAGTGTCTAGCGATCATCTGGGCATTAAGCAAGTTTCGCCCATACCTTTACGGCCGTTCTTTCGCCGTTGTTATTGACCACCATGCCCTTTGTTGGCTTTCTTCCTTGAAAGACCCGTCTGGACGCTTGGGACGTTGGGCGCTTCGCTTGCAAGAGTACGACATCCGCGTCATGTACCGCTCTGGTCGCAAGCACTCCGACGCTGATGCGCTCTCTCGCTCCCCACTGACGCCTGATTTGGCGTCGTCGTCAGCTTCCTCCTCCACCCTGTCGCCGTTCACCATCCCTGACATGCTCACAGAGCAGCGCAAGGACCCATCCCTTGCAATGTTACTCGACTACCTTGCTGCTCCGTCTGATGTCCCTTCGACACGAGCACTGCGTCGCCAAGCAACCCACTTCTCAGTGCGGGACAACATTCTATATCGCCGAAACTACATGCCCGACGGACGCAAATGGCTCCTCGCTATACCTCGTCATATGCGCTCTGACGTCTGCGCGTCTTTTCACGCTGACCCCCTAAGCGCTCATGCCGGCGTCCTCAAAACTTACACAAGGTTGCGTCAGCGCTATTATTGGAGAGGCATGTACAACTTTGTGCAAAAGTACATTCAGTCTTGCACTACTTGCCAACAAAGCAAAACACCTACACAGCGTTTCACAGGACCGTTGCAGCCGCTGCCATGCCCGTCTCGTCCGTTCGACCGCGTCGGCATCGACCTCTACGGCCCGTTTCCATGCAGCGGGCGTGGAAATCGGTGGATTATTGTCGGCGTAGATCACCTTACTCGCTACGCTGAGACTGCAGCACTGCCAGCAGCGACCGCCCGTGACGTTGTTTTTTTATCCTTCGCAATTTTGTCCTTCGCCACGGTGCTCCCCGAGAATTACTGAGTGATAGGGGCCGTGCCTTCCTGTCGGAGGGCATCCAAGCCCTCCTCGCTGAGTGCAGGATAATTCATCGCAAATCGACCGCGTACCATCCCCAAACCAACGGTCTTACCGAGCGCTTCAATCGCACACTTGGCGACATGTTGCGGATGTATATTTCATCCGACCACTCCAACTGGGACACCGTACTCCCCTTTGTTACGTTCGCGTACAACACCGCGACGCAAGCGACCACCGGCTTTTCCCCCTTTTTCCTTGTGTATGGCCGTGAGCCATCATGCCCTTTGGACACCATACTGCCGTACCAACCTGACGCTACAGAGTATACTCCGCTTTCCGAAGTCGCCAAATATGCTGAAGATTGCCGTCAGCTGGCACGTGCCCTGACTAGTGAGACTCAAGAACGTCAAAAGACAAGACATGACCGTGCCCATCAACCACCGCCCAACTTTGTTCCTGGTTCACTTGTGTGGCTTTGGATACCCGCCAACATTCCTGGCCTTTCTTCCAAACTCCTGGCGCGTTATCACGGTCCATACCGTATAATCGAGGCCACTTCACCGGTCAACTACATCGTCGAGCCGCTCACCGTGTCACCAGACCTGCGTCGACGTGGGCGAGAGACAGTACATGTCAACCGCCTGAAACCGTACTACGACCCGCTCATCTTCTCCGCGCCCTGAGTCGCCAGGATGGCTACGCTTAGCTCCCGGGGCATTGTAATGAAGCAGACGCGCCCCTGTGTATGTGCCGTCTGAAGAGGAAGACGAAGGGCCGTGCCGTGATCTCGAGCGACCCCGTGCTTCGGACAGCCCTTGCAGTGCCTTGTTTTGCCTAGCGTTCCACAACGTCGTGAACGAGAATAAACCTCATCGCAGCAGTAATAATAATAATAATAATAATAATAATAATAATAATAATAATAATAATAATAATAATAATAATAATAATAATAATAATAATAATAATGTCAGTTTCGCGTGACACGCGAACCACTGATTGCGACAGCAAATTATTTGACAGATGCGCAAAGGTTGGTTGTTTTATCAGGTGCATAAACTGCTGTGGGCCTTCCCTTACTAAGTTAAGCAGCGCGTTGTCACGAGCGCACAACACACCAGCGTGTCTCACTCGATGAGCGCAGACACGCTGTCAGGACGCTGGCGTGAGGGAGAGCGGCAGCAGCAGCGAATGAATTGTCCTTCGTGCTGCTTCTACGTACACCACGCATAGGATAGGACAGATAAACTTTATTGAAAGAAAAATCAGAATAATCGCTAATGGTCGGGGCCCCTAGTCCAGGGCTCCGCTGGCTCTTGCGTATCCTCAGCTCTCTGGATCAGCTTGAGCTGGTCGTCGAGGGCTGAACTGGACAGCAGTGCCTGCCATTGCTTCCTCGTGGAGTTCACTAAGCGACGCAAACTCATCGCACGCGAAGGCACCAGAGGTGCTTTGACGTAAAGCTATTCCAAACTGTTTCTATTTTATATCTTTAAACAGGCCTTCACGACTGCCCAGCTTCACTTTTCTGTCCCGCAACGTCAGGAAAACCGCGAAGGCTACTCATTTTATATGACGTGTACACGCTAATAATACATAATGGGACAGAACAACACAGAAATAATATTTTCCTATTCTACTCCTTTTTACAATCAGCCTTCCACAATTGGCCCAAAGTTTCGGGCTGCGTCCATTTCGCCTGTTTGACACCTCACGTCCCGAAACCGCAAAAACTCACCGCGTCAAAGTGGCGTCTACGTATAAAGATGCAATATCATGCTAATCAAAAGTGATTTTTTTTTGTAATAGCCGGAGACTGTTCCGTTCCTAAATGATAAGAAGATGGGTGTCCGCCGATCTCTCTGCCACTGGATAGTCGGAGCTGTCGCGGAGAATGGATTTATTTGCCTATAATAAATATTTTTGCGTGGCGTTATATTGTTATCGACCCCTTTCGGTACGTAAACGACATCGCTGTGCCAAATTGTCTCCGCTGAGGAATCGTTTTAGCTGCATTGTTACCTTTCCGTTGCACACCGCCACGATTTTCTTCGAGATGCCAAAAGCTAAGCAAGAAGAAGCAGGCCGATCGCAGACGCCGGCACCCCCCTCCTGATCAGGTTATCTATTTTCACTACGATAGCCCTGCCCCACCTCGCATGCTCCTCGCCTTTGGTCAGCCAATCACATAAGAAATATATGTGAAGTAAGGTAAAGCTGTTCGGTTTGAAAGCAAGGGAAATTAATCTATAAAAGGGGAGGGCGTTTCGTTGGCCTTCTCAAATAACGCCGCGAGTCACCACCCGATGCTTGCGTTAGCGGTTACGTCAGGATATTGGGATAAAAACAGATTGGAATAGTTCTTCGTTATAGAGCCCCAGCCGTCGGCGCGCCTAGGCTTCGTACCCACCGCAGGTCGCTTCCGAGATCGGGGCCGCGCTAAGCCGCGCCATACGAAGCCGCCGCCGGAGTAAAGCTTCCCCCCATTTCCCTGCTGCCTTGTGCACGATGGAAGACGGACTTTAATGGAAAAGAAGGAACCTTGTCGCTGCATACTGAAACGAAGAAATGAATACGCTTTGGTGACGTTCTAGCACTGTGCGATGGTTAGAACAGCTGACCGCTGTCACCTAGAGTAACAGATTAGGGGCCAAAAGAGATTATGTGAAAAGATTAAATGAGGAGGGTGGTCCTAGTTTTAGGCCTTATATTAAGGGCTTTGTCTTACACCGAACGTAAATGGTAATGATGATAATTGTGAAGGGCATCAGCTAGTTACTGTATACGTTAAGCCATGCATTATGTGAAATTTGCGAAGCTCAAAAGCCGTTTTCATCCACCCAGAAGTGGTGAAAAATCCATGCGCGAAAAACAGAGGAAACAAAACGACCAACTTACGTTAGGATGGATAGTTGGGCGTGTTGGTTAAGCATGATTTCTGAAGTGAAGGCGCTAAAATGTGAAGGCGCCCTGTGTGTGTGTGTGTTTCTTCTTTGTCCACCGTCATTTTAGCGCCTTCACTTCAGAGACCAACTTACGAGCGCCATTTTATGCAGGCAACAGTAGTTCTAATAAGTGCGGAAGGTCTGGTGAACAAGTGTGCATTATTTTGCGGCGCAGAATACGCATAACATTAGAGTCTGATTGCTCGGGCAGCGCGTAAACCTTTCCGCAGCAAAAGTACACAATCTGCGCGAACGCGCAGAGGAAATTGAATAAGCAAGAGCCACCATGAACAGACTTCTACAAATGCGCCCAAATAAAGAATACAACGGCGGCAGAGGTGAATCTTTGCTTATCCTTTCACGGTAATCGTATTTCGCAAGAGAGAATTTTACCGATGTACACGCGTACGCTCCTTTTTGTTCAAGATGCGCGCATGCTGGAATGCTACGCTTTCTTTTTATTGGACTTGTTTGCGTATTGCCGCTATTCTTCGTCAGCATGTTGAAGTTTGATTTGTTTCGTAATCTCGATAAAAAGTAGCATTCCTGAACTACTTTGGCACGGTCCAGTAACGCCGAAGAAATCGCCAGAAGGTTGCCTTACAAGGAAAGTCAGATGATGTCTACCCCATCAGCAAATTCTGTTTTCTTTCGTGCTTCTTCGCTTATATCCAAATTTAGGTTCCATGCCACAGGAATGTTCGTATTATGCGTACTTGCCTAGGGTCACATTTCTTTTCCAGGTCAAGCATTCAATAGCCTTCACCGCCGTTAATACAGAAACCGAATTTACAACGTAGTTTTGATATCCTCTACACCTCGCATAATTACCTAAACAAACAATGAGAAAGAGAAACTGCAGTGTAGTCAACTTTACAAGCGAAGAACAGCACGTGAACTGCCGAAATGAAATGAGTTCTGGCCCGCACATATTTTTGCGAACATATTATAATGTTTTCCTGCTACATGTGCTTCCGCGCTCCATCAGATTCGCTCGCCCACAAGCTGGCCCCTACCAGGCGGCCACTTCTATACTCTGTGACCCCTAATCTCAGCTAATGAGAACCTATATAGATATGCGCAATTCTCATTTGTTGTTTTGTTTTGCTAGCCACGGAAGTATTATGAAAGTTTTCGATTTGGTTCAGTTTTCCTGTGGCCGGACAAGAAAGCTTTACGGCCAACTTATTCAAGTTTGTACAGCAACAAAATGTAGCAACCCTCTAAAGGATCCATCAGAATGGAAGCGATGTGTTGTGCTCTCCTGCGATCGAAGTTGCAGAATATGAACTGGGTTCGCGGTGCCAGTTCATTTTGTTACGCCATCGTCGAGCTGTTATCGTCAAAGCACTTCCTCAGCTCGCTCTCGCCATATTGAAACGTCTACTGGTTTATCTTTCTCCGGTGACAGCATTTCACCGGCTAACAAATGTTAAACGTTATCGCTCGGCACAGGACGCGCCTGCGCGCATCGGAAGTTTCTCGAACGTTATTCATGGTTCTATCCGTTCTCTGTTGTCACTGACCCTTGGGTAATCTGATTGTATGCGTGACGCGGTTTATGTAGTATTTTCTAGAAGGCACGCGGGCTCCAGCGATAATGCTGCAAACGCCGTTGAATCATGTGTAAAAGCAGACGCGCTTGACCCGCAGATCTGGTTTGTCGACGATCGACGACTTTGCTCGCCGCTATCGTTGCACTTGGGTGTTACTGCTTTTGCTGCGCATAAGTTCGCCCAATAAAGAGTTAAGTTTGTAGATAAGTTTTGGCACTGCGTCGTTCTTCACCGTCACTACATGACATCTGGTGGAGGTGCTTGTGCAATCATGTACCGGACGCGTCCAAAAAGCCATGACCAAGACCGAACCTTGAAGAAAGCGCCGACATCGTTCCAGACCTTCCAGCTAGCCTCAGGCTACAAAACCTGTCCCCGGAACTTCTACCCGTGACGACCAGAAAGATCGAAACCAAGCCGGGAGCCACGATGATGAACCCAGCATCGTCAGCGGTCATCACACTTCGACAAACCAGGGTGCCACCAACTTTCCGTGGATCATCGTTTCAAGACCCTGAAACATGGCCGGAGACATGACCGTTGCGTTCAACAACTGAAGTGGCGAGCACAAGCTGCATCATGTTTATTTTTAATTGGATGACGCTGCTCGGACCTGGTTCGAGAACAGAGAGACAACCTTAGTGACGTGGGACGAATATCGCGAGACTGAAAAAACGCACAAGGACGAGAACAAAGAGAGAAGACAGGAATGAAGCGCTTCAAGACGTGAGTTTTAAAATGCAAGTTAACCATCTAGCCCAGTTGTCCATTCTATTACGATTTCGTGCGAACTTTAAGATATTCACGATTGTTTTACGGAAGGAATAGGCCCAAGTTGTCTTGAAAACCCGAGCACAACTGCCGAACGAGAACATCGCGATTCTCACGCAGGAGATGACTAGCCTCTTCCGCCACGCTGACCTCTACATGTCTGAAGAATAGAAAGTGCGGTTTCTGAGACGGGGTGCGAAAGAACAGCTATTTGACGGATTGACACGTAGCCCAACCAAGACTGTCGCCGAATTTGTTTCAGAGACCACAACAATCAAGAAAACATGTAGCGTCAGCGACATGGACGCGATCGCCCTAGGAAAGAAGACGAGGCCAGGCGAGGCCACGAGCGACGCGGGAGCTTAGCTGATACTGGGGACCGAAGAAATAAAAAAAAAATATCAGTTGAGATTGAGCTCCGGTGCTCGAACAACGTCTCGTTTTCTCTCTCTCTCTCTCTCATGTGCTCTACAATTGGTAATGCGCACGCCTGCATCAAAGCACAACTTGTGCCTGGTAATAAAGCGCCACATAAACACCAACAACGAACGCCAGCAAGCCTCTACCCGGAAGCCGCTGACCCTGCTTCAACCGCTGCGGTTTTTTCTAACGTCCTCCGCCTGCCAGAATTTTTGGAGCGGAACCCCACGGCGTGGTTCATCCAAGCAGATGCCCGTTTCGAACTCTCGCGGTTGAGATTGAGTTGAGCTCTGGTGCTGGAACAACGTCTCGTTGTCTCTCGCTCTCATGTGCTGTACTGATGCTTAAAATGCGCATCAGGCAATACAACCGCGCTGCGCTGACAACAAAATACTACGAAGCTCAAGCGCTGGGCACCGACGACCTGAGCAAGACAATGACAGTCGTCGCGCTGGTGAAGCTACAGAAGTTGAGTCCAAGATCGCAGTCGCTGACGTAGTACGAGAAGAACTCCAGTGGTCATTGGGAGTTCTCAAAGTGCAGCATGAATCATGGCAGCGCCAGCCCGAAACAATTGCCTACGCTTCCATCGCGCGCCTCAGCTTCCTTTTCCGCGCCCATGCCAGAACCCGGTAACGCTGCTGTTCCGTCACCAGCGACTGCCGCCGCCAGCCCGTGCGCCTCCCAGCCCGCGCAGCACCCCGAGGAAGACAGACGTGCGGCATGCTGCCGACAACCTCCCGCTTTGCTATAACTGGAGATAAACGGGCCACGTCTACCGCCGATGCCCATGCCGGGAAATAGGACTATGAGGCTGCGCCATGTACGCGCCGCGTACACAGCTTGGAGAACCACCACGTGACATCGCCGACTACATTGCCGCAATGTACTATAAACCCCGACGACTTTTCCGTTCACCTTCGACAGGACGCTACCTTGCGCCCCAGCACCGACCATACACAGGACCAGCCCGTGGCCGGTCCGTAAGCCCATATCCGGAAAACTGACAGAAGCAGGCGGTGGAATTACGGTTGCTGTTCGTCGAAATACGGAAGATCATCTGCCGCCGCCGGCGACGTTGCAAGATCCACCTCGACGATGCCGCAACGAAACGCCACCACCCAGACGGTGCCTCGAAGCCAAGCAGATCCCGCCTCAAGAAATCACGACGACACGACGTCACAGCACCGGGACAACACAATGGAGCCGTGATCCGACGCCACGGCCTAACCTGCAACACAAGGCGAAGAGCCAGTGCCCTTAACGTGCTTTTCGACGGCCACGAAGTCACCGCTCTAGTGAACACAGCAGCCGACTACTCCATCATAAATGGATCAATCACCGCCCGGTACAAGAAGGCCAAGACTGCATGGGACGACCCTCAAATTTGGACATCTGCAGGGCACTTGATAACGCCGACTGGAATCTGCACGGTAGGAATTAAAGTTCATGACCGGGTCTACTCTCCGAAGTTCGCTTCCCTCAAATAGTGCTCGCGAGACGTAATCCTTGGGAGCATAGACTTCCTTAGCAAACATAGCGCAATCATCGACCTGAAGTCCAAGTTGATAACGCTATCCGAAGACCATGTGATATCGCCGGAGAGCTGTCGGAGACACCAAGCTTGAAGCGCACATGTCTGCACCGACTGGACCCGTCCCTTCGACGGCAACCCCCATCTGGACTCTCTTGACTCGCGACAACAGTACTTTGCCGACTGTGGTTTGGTGTCATTTTCACAAGATATTTGCCTTACGAATAGGTATGGAGGAGAGCGCGGCTTGCAGTCAATGCGGCGGCGAGGAAACTATACTACACGTACTTTGCCACTGTCCTCACTACAGCGCCCATCGGCAGTCGACAGCGGCCGTCTTGGCACGCGTTGACGACAGGCCACTTTCAGAACAAACCGTCTTTGAATGCCGCAGATCGTCGCACCCAAAGTCGGTCAAAGCTTTGTTGACCTTTTCACGCGGCACTGGCCTATTAGAAAGACTATAATGATACCGTCCCTTTTTTCACGCCTTTATTTTTGTCACCGCTCTTCATTCCGTCGTTACTTCCCCTTTCCATGCCCCTAGTGCAGGGTCGCAAATGGGAGGCTTTAACTTTGGTTAACCTCCCTCCCTTTCTCTCATTTGCATCTCTCTCTTTCTCTCACTCTCTCTCCTGCCTTGAGTGTGTTCGAAGATCAAGTCGACGTCGTGCCTTGCTCCAGCATCATCATTTCTGTCGGCACCAATACACCGGCAGACGTAGAAGGCATCGTCGAGGGCGACCCACATCTACTGCTCCACGAAATTTGCGTCACTAGGGGGATCGGTCGATTGCATGGAGGAAAAGCGGAAGTAATGCTAACAAATTTCAGCCAGGAGTACAAACACCTCAGCAAGGAGACGACGATCGCATACATCGAGGCATTTGTGGAAAGCAGCAATGCGTTTCTCCTTTCGGATTCTGTGCATTTACCTCAGTGGCCATAGTCCAAGACTGCTTTTCGATGTGATCGAGGATTTCACGAAAACCAGTGGGTAAGCAACGCATAATTACCGAAGATGCGCTCGACTCCTGCTTCAGAGCCTATACCGACTTACGATGCCGGAATGAGAAGCCATCAAGCAACAAGTAAATGAAATGCAGTGCTAATAAATAACCCAGCCTTCGAAGAACCCGTGGGCGTATCCTGTAGCCTTGGTGAAGACAAAGGACGGAAGTCTTCGTTTCTGCGTGGGTTATCGTCGGCTGAGCAAGATTAAGAAGAAGAACGTGTACCCGCTCCCAAGGATAGACGACGCATTGAACAGGCTCTGCAAAGCTAAGTATTTCCCATCGATAGATCTCAAGACGGGCTACTGGCAAATAGAAGTCGACGAGAGGGATCGCGAGAAGACCACCCTCGCCACGCGTAAAAGCCACTGCGAGTTCAAAGTCATGCCATGCGGACTGTGCTCAGCGCCTGCAATATTCCAGCGCGTGGGGGACATGGTGTTGGCAGGGTTAAAGTGGTAAACTTGTCTCACATACTTGGATGACGTCGTTGTCTTCGCCGGGAATTTAGATGATTACTTTAGGCGACTTGGGACAGCGCTAGAGGCCATAAAGTCATCAAGGCTCAATCTGAAGCCAAAAAGTGTCGCTTCGCTTACGATGAGCTTCTGTTCCTGGGCCACCTCATCAGCAAATCTAGAGTCCGTCCTAATCCGCAGAAGACATCTGCCATCGCTGACTTTGCACAGCCCGCCAAGAAGGGAGTGCGCAGATTCCTTGACTGTGGGGCTATTAGAGGCTCTTCATCAAAGACTTTGAACGCATCGGTGAGCCATTGACATATTTCACAAAATGCGACGTTGAGTTCAAATAGGAAATACCGCAAAGTGAAATATTCGAAAAGCTTAAACGACACCTACAGTGACCACCAGTAATTGGCCACTTCGTTGAAAATGCCCACACAGAAATCCACACTGACGCAAGTAGCTTAGGCCTCGGCACAGCCCTAGTCCAAAGGAACGACAGACTTCAAAGGGTCATTGCTTACGCTAGTCGGTTGCCGTCAAAAGCGGAAGCCAATTATTCTACGAAGAAAAAAGAATGCCTTGCTATCTTTCGGGCTACCACGAAATGCTGCCCTTAGCTATACGGCAGGCCCTACAAAGTCGTAAGCGAACACCATGTCTTGTGTTAGCTGGCAAACTTAATGGACCCTTCAGGACGCCTCGCAAGGTTGAGTTTGATTCTGCACGAATTCAACATCACCGTCGTCTACAAGAACGGCTGGATGCACTTTGATTCCGACTCCCTATCCCGCACCCCCACTGACCCGCCGCCACAAGATGCAAGATGACAATAGTGCGGAAGACTTCGCTGAAAAGCCACGAGCTGACCTGGAACTAAAAAGAATCGTCGAGTACTTGGAAGACAACATCGACGTTGCCCTTAGGGTATATAGGCAACGATTCTCTTCATTTTCCCTGCAAAACGACCTTCTCGTAGAGAGGAGCTTTTCACCAGTTCGCACCGACTACCTTGTTGCGCTCTTAGCACTACGTCCAGAGGTTCTGCACGCCGTACATGACGATGAGGGAACCTCACACTGGAAACCTCGGATAGTCTGGTACGCTCTCGAGGATAAAAGAGAAGTATTCCTGGCCGCGCTTGACCATCGACGTTACCCACTACGTCAGTACATGCTGAGACTGTCAGCGATGGAACGCACCACAAACAAGGCTAGCGGCATTGCTGCAGCCAATCGGGCAACCTTGCCAACCATTTCAGCAGGTCGGATTGGACTTGTTGGGGCCATTTCCAACGTCAACCTCCGGGAATAAGTAGATCGTCGTGGCTACTGATTACGTTATCCGCTACGCCGAAATGAAAGCCCTGCCCTAAGGTACCGCGGCCAAAGCCGCCAAATTCTTCGTCGAGAACATCCTGTTACGACATGGTGCTCCAGAAGTCCTGATTACCGAGAGGACAGAGGAAGTGCTTTTACGGCGGAGCTTACTGAAGCCATCCTGCAGTGCAGCCACGCATGTAACCGCAGGACTACCGCCTACCACCCGCAGACGAATGGCCTTACAGGGCACCTGAATAAGACTCTCGCTGACATGTTATCCATGTATGTCGGCGTCAAACAGAAGCCCTGGGATGCAGTCCTCCCCTGCGTAACCTTCGCTGCTTACAGCACGCCGGTGCAAACTGGTTTACGTAAGGAATCAGATGACGACTCTGGACACCATGCTGCCGCACGTTACTGACGGAGAAAATCTCGACGTTGTCGCCTATTTGCGGTGCACCGAAGAAACACTACTTGCCCGCCTGCGCATCAAGAGCCAGCAAAAGACGCACAGCCGACACTAAAATCTTGGACGGTGCTACGTGGAATACCAACCAGGTTACCATGTTTGGGTTTGGACCCCGATGCGCCGAAGAGGACTTAGAAACATTTACGACGCTATTTCGTACACTAGAAGATCATCCGATGTATTGGTGCACTGGACTATGAGGTCGTGTCCAATGGCATTTCGTAGTCAATGCCGTGTCCAGGTGGTACGTGGCACGTCTCAAGTTTTCCCACACCTGCTGATGAATTTTGTGACGTTGTTTCTTTGTTGATTGTTGCTGCTTTACTGCGGGTGCTTTCGTGTTTGTTTGCAGTATCGGCACGATGCTTTTTAAGAGGCGGACATCTACACATGTAGTTTACCTTTATCCGGTGACCGCTTTTCACCGGTTAACAAATGTTAAACGTTATCGCTCGGCGCAGGAGGTCCCTGCGTGCATCGAAAGTTTCTTGGATGTTATTGATGATTCTATCCGTTGTGTTTTGTCACCGAACCTTGTGTAATCTGATTGTATGCGAGACGTGAATCGGGTAGTATTTCAGGAAGGCACGCGGGCACCAGCGATTACGCTCGAAACTTCATCGAGTCATGATAAAAACTGATGCGCTTGGCCCACAGATCGAATTTTTGGATGATCGGCGACTTTGCTGAACGAAAAGAGTAGACACTTGACCCGTTTCGCGGCCGAGCTCGAGATTCATCGATTTCGGCAGGTGCCCCTACTTGTTTCGCCGTGAGGTGGGGCGCTATAACATAAAAATATTCCAAACTTTTCTATTCCAATTCTGCAATCAGCCCTCCACGATTGGTCAAAAAGTTTTTTGGACACCCCCCCCCCCCCTTAACCTGTCTGTCACGCGACGTCACGAAAACCGTGATAGCTCCCCATCTGATACGACGTGTACAGACTGATTATACACGATTTGATCGAAGAAAAGAAAAATAGTTATTTCTGATTCGAACCCTTTTCGCCACTAGCCCTCGGCTATTGGTCAAAGTTTTCGGGCTGCACCCACTTCACCTGCCTGTCACGCGACGTCATAAAACCGCAAAAAGTCACCGCGTCAAAGGGACGTGTACGCAATAAAGATGCATTAATATGCCGACAAAACTGAATTTTCTTTGGAATAGCCGCAGCCTGCCCCGTTCCGAAAGGAATAAAAGATGGCTGCCCCAGATCGCTCAGGCGCTTGTGACTCTCACCTGCCGGAGAGCATGTGTTTAATTGCGTATAACAAAACTTTTTGCGCGGCTGTGTAACGTTTTCGAGCACTTTCGGCACACTTACGACCTCGTTCTGCCAACTCTTCTTTGCCGAGTATCCGTTTCAGCGTCATTCTTAAGCTTCCGTTGCATGCCGCCCCGATGTTCGACGAGCCACCGCAATCTAAGTAAGGAAAAGCGGACCAACCACAGATGCTGGCATCACCCTCTTGATCCGGTTATCAATTTTCAGTGCAGTAGCTCGGCCCCATAGAATCCCTCTTCATTTGAGCGTCCTCCTCGCCTCTTGTCAGCCAATTAGATAAGACAAGCCGCTCAGTGTAGGCAATGTTATTCGTTTTTCAAGCAAAGAAAAGGGACCTCCTATGAATGAGCAGAGCGTTTGATTGGTCTATTCAGACAACCCTGCGAGCGACCGCCCGATCCTTGTGTCGGCGGTTACGCAAATTTGACGTCAGGAGATTGGATTAAAAGCATGTTGGAATATTTTTACGTTATGTGGCCCGTGGTTTCAGCCATGGCTAGCAGCTTAACAGGCTGCATAGCCCAGCACGTGCCTTGAAGCCGTAATCAGCTGCTGGCCCATTTGAAACAATGAATTTCTTTGCGCATCCCATTTTCTTATTAAGTGCAGCGATGAGTTGTGATGCCAACTATAACAGCGACGCGGCAGCGTGCGAGCAGGAAGGCACGTTCGAAACGATGACGAAGTTCGAAAAGAAAGGAAAATGAAATGGTTCGTTAGGAAATGCGGCCTATGGGCACATGCCTTTCGGTGCAGAGGACTTTATGTTGATTTTATTGGAGATGGCTGCGCGCAGCGGCTTCCGAAAAAGTATGGTGCGCCAGTTTTGTAAAAGAAACATGACTATTTTTCAAACCCTACATGTGCAATATTTGCAGTATGGCAGTAATGTGCACTCTCTCAACGTCTATACCAAGCTAAGGGCGCTCGAGGTTAGCTGTTTTGCATTGGGCTCAAGATACGTGTTTTCATGTTTTAATTGTGTATGGAGTCTTTGCCGGGGAATGTTTTTTGTTTCTTAGCATTCAACATATATAATACTGTTTCCTTGACAACCATTGTTTTGATGACATACATTAATACCAGAGAAAGTAGCTGTGTTAGATCAGAAAAATTTGCATTATACGAAGGAACGTAGCATCTACATTCGAGGACTTTCAAGGTTCCCGTATTGCTTGCCTTCTGCCTCTGTCATTCTACGTATTGCAGGAATCTCCACTATTTCTCCTTCAAGATACACTATGTAGCCAAATGACATCATGTATATTCAAAGGCAAATTTCGAAGTATCAGAAGATGATTGCAAGGTTACGAAGACAGCAGGTGAATATCCCCAGCACAGTCAAAGTGCTTAATTGGCTGAGACACCAATACCTTGCAGCTGTTTAACGAGGGACTCACTCGATTGATATTAGAGACGACGATGTTGGGGCGTGCGTAGTTGCTTCTGCAGCCATTTCATTTTGGCATGCAACCACTCACATTTTTTTACACCTTAGTTCACCCTCCGTCTTAGTAGCACAAGAAACAGCGTCACATTTATTCGTTCTAAAGTCATTTCATTTCCCGTAAATAATTGCTGGCTTCTTTGTGCAGTTTATTCTTCCTTATCTGAATACTTGCAACACGTCTTGTGTGTGTTGTTACGCTTGTGTAAAGTTCATTTCCATCAAGCCATTTAGTTCCGCAAATTATGCATTACTTGCATTTCGCAGTTCCTTCCCGTTTTCATGTTTCTGCCAGCTTTCTCACAATCTTGCTGCAATAATTTCTTGTCTGCTATTTTCACGTTCTGCGCTGTCCTGCAAGCTTATCGGTATTGAAAGAACATGACATATTTACTCCTTTGGTATGAATTATTAGAAACACGGTATAACAAACAATAAAGTGGTACTTCCTCATTAAGTTTACATGATTGTTGTGCTAATTTACAGCTTGAACAGTAAAGAATAGCAATAGAAATAGAACTAACGAAGTGATAAAACAGCAGTGCGCTCGTCGTTGCAACATATAAACAATGATGCAAGCAGCTACATGAAATCACTCAACGATGCATGCGCGATGCATACGCGTGCGCGCGCACACACACACACACACACACACACACGCACACGCACGCACACGCGCGCGCGCACACACACACACACACAGACACACACACACACACACGCACGCACACGCACACACACACACACACACACACACACACACACACACACAGACACACACACACACACACGCACGCATACGCACGCGCGCGCAAACACACACACACACACACACATACACAGACAAACACACACACACACACACGCACGCACACGCACGCGCGCGCAAACACACACACACACACACACACACACATACATACACAGACACACACACACACACACGCACGCACGCACACGCACGCACACGCACGCGCACACACACGCACACGCAAGCACACACACACACACACACATACACACACACGCACACACACACACGCACGCACGCACACGCACGCACGCACGCACACGCACACACACACACACACAGACACACACACACACGCACGCACGCACACGCACGCGCACACGCACGCACACACAGACACACACACAGACACACACACACACACACACACATACACAGACACACACACACACACACAAACACACACACACAGACACACACACACACACACACGCACGCACGCACACGCACGCACACGCACGCACACACGCACACACACACACACAAACACAAATTCAAGGCCAGTCCATCCTGCGAAGGGCGAGGACCAGCAGAGCTGTAAACATCGTGGCAAAAAACTTGTGCTACGAACTTTATTGCATCGATCATTGCCACTTACTAACGACAGTCACAATGGCCTTGTGGTCGCTATGATATACACTGATCGGCATACTCGCAACTGCGGATACATTCTTTGATAAAGTCATTCACGCACGTTTCTGAGTGGTCGGTTGGGCCGGACCGGTGTGACATCGTAAGCAATATGTCGGCGCCACAAAAAACGTAAACCACTCTCTTTTCGGTTCTGACACAACCACACTGAAATCACTTTACTACTTCGACCATTGAGGTAGTGTCATCGCAACTAAACCACGCTGCGTGGTTTAGTTACGAGTTATGAGCCATTGCATTCTTTGCCTGCTTACGGGGATATGATCCACTGATGATAGTATTTGCGTGAGCTGTTATGGACTGAAGCACACAACATGCTGTTTGTCATGCGCAAAAGTAGGATGCGAGAGCCACGCTGGGAAGATAGCCGGAGGGCAGTTGCCACGCGATGCTGGGCGCTGCTCATTTTCCCGTAACGAGCTACCCTCGTCGGAGAAGAAGCCAAACCAAGGGAAGAAAGAGTAGCCATGCTGGCAGAGGCGAGACGACGCGAAGGACAAATGGACGTTTCCCGGAAGAAGCAGCGGAAAAGACCAGTTGAGAGTAAAAGATCTCCTATCCGATTCCCACGGCAAGACCTTCTCTCAGCTTTTGCGCCTGCTGGAAATGGAGTGGGGATGTCGTCGACCTGATACTCCATCTGCGACAGTGTTGTATGCGCTTCTTCATCGGATGTCGTCCTGGTGGGTTGTGACCGGTGTGTGATTGGCTACCACCAGAACGGAGTATTGGAACAGAGGTGGGATAATGATGGTGCGGAGAGAAAACAAGCTGCTCTGGGCCATGCGAACGAGGCTCATCCAGACGCTCGTAGCTAAATTCCTTACCATTTTGTGTTTTTCTTTTCAATAATGTAAAAAGTTTTCTTCAAATGCCAGTAAACTTTTGGTATTCGATTTTCCAGCTTCTGAGCTTCTGATTTCTTTCTGAAACTGGCTCCATATGGTAGCGCGGCGGAGGCTTCCTCCGCCGCGCTACCATATGGAGCCAGTTTCGAGAATAACCTAGCGCCGCAACAATTGGCGATCAGCGGTGATATCTGAAGCTAGAAGTGGCAACTACGGTTGGCCAGTGAGAGCAACTGTCTCGAGACATCAATAGCGTGTGAGTGAGTGCTTGGTTGTTCCTTTAATGTGATCAGGTTCTAAAAGAGGGTTATATTTAATAAGTGGTAGATAACTTTGCTGAAAGCCAAGAGGACAGGTACTTTGGATTGTTATTTTGGAAATAGCCGGCACACAAGAGGATCACGGACATGCAGAGGCTGCAGAAGGCGGATCTGATGCTGTTGTGTTGTGTTGAGGAATCGGGGATCAATTTTTTCTCTCTCACCTATCGCATCCCTTTGCCCCTCCCCCGGTACAGGGTAGCCAACAAGAGATAATATCTGGTTAACCACCCCGTCTTTCCCTTTCTTTTTCCTCTCTCTCTCTCTCTCTTGGGGATTGATACAAAAGGTTTGGCACTAGAATCCATGATGAGACAGGCAATAGTTGGTTTGGCGGCCGAAGATGAGGAGCTCTGTGAAGAATGAAGGCTCATGGAACAAAAAAGGAAGAGCAGCCCAATAGACAGCAGCAAGAGCGGGAAAGGTAGGAAAAAAGACAGGAGCATGAGGCAAAAAGGCTGGAGCGCGAGTTTGAGCTCTGCAAGGTAGAATTTAAGAAATAGGTCGGGCAATTGTGCCCAGCAAGTGGTACCTCTTCTCAGCAAGGAGGCAGAGTTCAAGATTTCTAGGTATATGAAGCCATATGTGGTATCAGGGGATATCGGCCTGTATCTTGCTACTTTTGAACGAACGTGCGAGAAACTGCCGTTTGAGCGAGACACGTAGTCTCAGAGGCTATAGGTTCTGCTCTGCAAGGCAGCAGAGGTTGTTGTGCGGCTCAGCAAGGAGCACGCGGACAACAACGAGAAGATCAAGGCTCCCCTTATGGGAGAATACAGACTTATCGCAGAAGCGTTAAAACAAAGATTTCGGAAAGCCAGGAAGTCGACGGACGACAGCTATCCCGAGTTTCTGTACAATTTAAGAGTGAACTTAACCGAATGGTTAAAAGGCACTAAGTCCTACAGTAACCGGGACTCCTTAGTGGAGAGGATTTGGTTAGGGCAGTTTTGCAACTGTTTCTCAGTGCAGGAAAGCAATTGGTTACAGGACCGGGGCGGCGTACTTTTTGCGACAAAAGCGGCCGAACTCGTCGAGGAGTGCGCATCACGCCGACAGCGTAGCAGCAGCCTAAGCGTTGATAGGGCCTACAATCTCAAAACAAGTGTGAATAACCGTTGTGTGAAGCACCCATCGAGCTCTCAAGTTGAGAGAGAGGAAAAATAAAGGTCCCTTCAGGTAAAAATGAAACTAAGGACTACAGTGAACCGAGTGAAAAAGTGACCAACGCACAAAAGGCAAAGAACGCTTTTGAGACTAGGAAGCCGCTCATGTGCTACAAATGCAATGAGCCGGGTCACACAGTGATTAACGGCACAAAGGAAAAGGTTGCGTTTTCGCATGTCAATGACTGGGAAGAAAACATCAAGTTCCTGGCGCCTACATGCATGACCTGGTAGTAAACGGGAAACTGTGCTGAGCTCTGTGCGACTTGGCGGCAAGAATGGACGTTGTCCACCCATCGTATGTGTCGCCATCCGACTACTCTGGCCAATGTGCATGGATCCGCCAGGTGACGGAAGAACAGAGCATGAGCTTGCCAATCGCGATAGTAGTCATCGAGGGTCCTTTCGGTGAGCTAACAACCGAAGCTGCTTTTTCAGAAAAGCTCTCTAAATGCCATCCATACGTGTTCTAAACAGATCAGATATGAACGTTAGCGTTGTGTTCCAAGAAGCTGGTTGGTTCATTTTTAGAATAAAAGACAGAAACAGCGCGACACAGGACGAGCGAGTAAAGAGCACAGCACAGAGCGCTGTCCAGAGCTCTGTCTTGTGCCTTTTGTGCTGTGTCCTCTGCTTGTGCCACAGTGGCACAAACCCATGCTGGGAGACAGAGTCTCGGTTTCGATGTTTTTCCCGTAGGGTTATTGCACCAAAATGTGCACATACGCAGAAGAACATACGCAGTAGCCCAATGATGGATAAGGAAAACGTAAAGGATAGGCACAACGAAACATAGGCGGAGTCTAAACAGCTTCTGTGTAAGACGCTGCTTTCTGCAATGAGCATTCAGCTATCCAATAGAGAGCTTTAGTTTAGGGGACGCAAGGCGCTTGCGTTTAGGTACGGTTAGGGTACGTAAGCCGAAACACGTTATATGTTAGCGGTCCGAAACGCAAGCCGCACTGAGATCGCATGCGCTCGCAGCGCCATCAGCGTCTGATCGTTGCTGCGTTATCATTTTTGAAAATATGAAATCAAGCATATGAAGTAAATTACGTTGAACTATTTTTGTTATAAGCAGGTAATATATACTAAAACGATGTCTGTTGGCACTCGGCAAAATATTTATAAATTTATCTACGCGCCTACGTTACGACTGAGGCCGAGCCGAAGCAATCCAAACATGTGTTTGGTAAGCTATAGTTAGGCGTTTCGTGCAGCATAATCCATGTGGTCTGTGTTTTGTTTATTTAGAGCCTCCTGCAAATTCTGACATGCCGCTGTTGCGGCGACAGCATGCTGGTGTGCTATGCGACCAGCTTCGTTACCGCGTCGGCCGTGAAATTCGCACGTGTACACGTCCTTGCCGGCGCAGTCATGTTCTCCGTCCGTGTGGCGGGATGGGCGGCTTGTCTCGGCAGGTCTCGCTTCTCGCAAGTTCTCGTACACCACGAGAATCACGTGGGTAACGTGACCTCTTAGGGGCAGCGATGTTTTGGCCGCCCCAACAACCCAAGGACGCGAGTAGACGTCGCCCCTAGTACCGTCGCCCCTAGTTCTTGCGTACGCAAGCCGCTTGCGTAGCCTACACTAGAAGTATCTAATGAAGCAATAGCTTGTGCGCATCGGCAAGGTAAATTTTCATCCAGTCTAGCTCTTCTTGTACTAGTCGAGTTTTCAAACTTTTAAGATCTGGCAAACTATTTTTACCGCCAGAAGCAAAATGAAAAGTTTTGGCGTAAAGGTTACAGAAGATTTTAGCATGGCAACTCGGACTTCGCGTCAAAAACTATGGCAGGCAACTGGAGAGAAGTTGTTCATAAGAATAAATGTTACATCTACATTTCAGTATCAGATAGCATCTGCTTATAGCACATAAATAACAAAACATATCTTCACACAGCCATGAGAGTAACAACCCGCCAGCCGAACAGCCCCCTGCGTAGCCACCTGTTTGTGGTCATGAGCCTACAAATAGCATATGTGTTTTATTCTCTAATATTCGTAGTATTGTTAATAAGCGTGATCATTTGCAAATCTCGTTGACACGTACAGTGCAGACATAGTGGTCCTCACATAAACCTGGCTGAATTGTAAGATATCTAATGACAAAATACTAAACTGCCAAAAGATTCTCAAAGCATATCGATGTGACAGTGGCGACCGAACAGGAGGAGGCGTTCTAATAGCGGTTGCTGACTACCTCCAGTCTTCACACGTGCCACTTGTTTCATATGTAGAAATCACATACGCCTGCGTTCACATTAATCGCCGAGATACATTACTTTGCGCATGCTATCGTCCTCCATATACTGTAACATCATTTTCTATTAACCTTCACGAGGTACTCAACCTGAATTTTAGTTAGGCTTCCTTTTTCGTCACTTTTTTTCAGGTGGTAATTTCAACCTGGCAAAAATGAGTCGGTCTGGTGCATTGCCATCCACACTGAATTCGTTTTCAGACACCACTAGGTTTCATAACCTTGTGTGCAGACTTAAACTTCGCTCAGTTACTTACTCAACCAACCCGCACCACACTTACTTTCACAAATATTCTTGATCTTGTTCTAACTACACCTCCTGATATAGTTCATGCATTGACATGTCTGCCAGGTCTCAGTGACCACTCCTTCATTCACTTTGAGCCTAAAACACTGACAGGCGTAGGCGACCTAATCGCAAATTTATCAGAGATTATTCGAAACCAGAGCTTTCCTCGATAAATGCAGAACTGGAAATTTTTTTAGATCAGTACATGCCAAACTTTGCTAACCGTACTGTGGAAAAGAACTGGTAGTTTTTAAAGAAAAGATTCACATTCTTGGGCCAAAATATATACCAATACGCGTAATATCAGGCAAGCATCGTTCCCCATGGTTCACTGCCTCATTAAAACGTATTTTAAGCTTTAAAAAAACGAGTTTTTCGCACAGCCAACATAAAGGGCTGTCCTTATCACTGTGAGTTATCTCGCGTCATAGCTTCAGATTATCAAAAAGCACTAAAAGACATCAAACGTATTTTTACACAGCACGTACGCTTCCGTCATTCTGGACTTAACGCCAAAAAAATTTTGAACATCATTGCTGGTCCCAAGCATAAAACAATAGCTCTTGACGATGGCAGCGGCGCAGCAGTTCCTTCATCACAGTGTCTTCAAGTGCTCAATGATACTTTTTCTAAAGCTTTTCTTGAGCAATCATCTGTTTCCCTCACCTGTTTTAACCCAGTGCAGAATCACTTATTTGACCCAATTTTAATTGAGAGGTTTGGTGTGCAGGCTTATTCATAATTTCAAGGTTTCTTCGTCTTCAGGAATTGACGACATAAATCAAAATTTTTAGAGAATACAAATGTTTATTTTTTCCATTTACTTGTATGCACTGTTTTCGTAGTTTGCATTTAGGACAGTTGCCTGGGGACTGGCAGGTGGGTAAGGTGGTACCAATATTCAAGCCTGGTGATACTCATTGCACCACCAATTACACACCCATATCGTTAACGAGTATCCGATGTAAAATGTTTGTACATCTCATATATTTTAACTGGGTTAAATTTCTTGTAAATCATTCATTCTCTTCCTCATCACCATAGCTTTCGCAAATCATTTTCGTGTGAGACGCAGCTAATTTCCTTCACCCACGACTTATCTGACGCATTAGAAGAGGAACTTTTCATTGACTGCATATTCTTAGAATTTTCAGAAAGCTTATTAATCACCAACTACTTTGCTTAATGCTTAGCAACATGAATATTTACCCAGATATTCTTTTATAGATTGAGAGTTTTTTGTGTAATAGAACTCAATTCGTCACTGCTAACAACGCTGATTCTTCAACATGTTCTGTTGCGTCAGGCGTGCCTCAAGGTTTGGTGCTAGAGCCGTTATTGTTCCTAATATATGTTAATCATTGCCAAATTCCAATAACTCCACAATAAGGCTTTTCGCAAACAACGGCGTCATTTACCGAGGAATCACTTTTGTTTCAGACTCGCCCATAAGTGAATGTGATTTAGATAAGGTATCTAGTGGGTGTAACATTTGGCTGATATTAAAAAAATGTAAGGTTATGGATGTTTCACACAGATCTTCTATCGCGAATCTTAGTGCGTACCTTATGTCAGGCTCTGTACTTGAACAAGCAACAACTTATAAACATTCAGGGGTTCATATAACTGCTAATCTTTCATGGTAACTGCATGCCGATTTTATTGTTAAAAATGCTAACCACATGCTCGATCACTTGTAGCATCAAATCTGTTCGTGTATTTTTAACATCTTTTGTATTATGCCTAAGGGCAAGCTTCCGAATAAAAAAAATCACTTGTAGCATAACTTTTCTATCGCTCAAGTTTCATTAAAGCTACCACCCTACAAAACCCTAGTGCGATCGAAATTAGAATACACATGCTCTGTGTGGGACCGGGGCCTCGAAACCTTTACTAATCAATAAGAATCGGTACAGAATCAAAGTATCCGTTTTCTATTGTGTGACTTCTCCCGCACTGCTAGCATAACTGTGATGAAAAGTACTTTGAACCTGCCTAGTCTTTCCCTTGGCAGAAAATTCTCGCGAATGTTAACCTATCACAAGCTTTATTACCACAATTGTCAGCTAAAAGGGGATCTTTTTGAGCGGTCATTCACATCGCCATGCAAAGGTCATCGCTAAAAGGTACGCATTCCATACTGCCGAACTAATGCGTACATTAACATTTTTGTGCCAAAGACGGCTAGATTGGAACCACCTGCCTACCTCGGTTCCCGATATCTCTGACACATGTTTAATTAAAACTGCCACTCAAAAATACGTGTTTACCTAATGTGCCTTGTTATTAATCTGATATTGCATTTCGCGAAAACCTATGCTTTTTGGTTGCTGTATACCATATTCTTTTCTTTCTGCTGCATTATGACTGTAGTTTTCTTTTTTTTTATTCCCCTGCCTTCTGTAACGCCCCCTGGGCCTTGAATGTATTGTAATAAATAAATAAATAAATAAATAAATAAATAAATAAATAAATAAATAAATAAATAAATAAATAAACAAACAAATAAATAAATAAATAAATAAATAAATAAATAAATAAGCTTTCCTTCAGATCTTGAATTTATTTACAGAATAAAGCACTTATCTAGACATAATTTTTGTCGTATTTGCCATCAAAGAAAAAACAAAGAACTCATCTATGTTTCACGGGGCAGTGTACATTTATTTTTCGGAGAAGTGAAAATTGATTATTGGCTGCTGAATAAAGCACGTACTAAAATTTCCTCTCTCCACGATGGCGATGGTGAGCGCATAACAACGACAAGGGGACCACAACGACAACCGCTGCGGTATGACGACAATGACGATGAATGAGTGCCTGACACCGCAACATTGCTGAGTGACATCTAATATAACGCTGAGAATTAGTGATGCTTTGCGAACAACCACGTTTAACTTTTAACAGGGAAAGGCGGGCTAGTTGGTGGTCAATATTGGAATGCATTATGTAACCGCGCAAACGACAACGGACGAAGAAGGAAACAGACAGGACAAGCGCGGAACTTCAACTCAGATTTACTCCAGGAAAGCCACACATTTATACATGTATCATAATCACACTTGATAATCATCAGACAACCATCACTCAACATTGACATGCGGGCGTGAGTGGCACAAATTTCTATGTAAGCAATTTAACTCTTTTTCACTCAGTGACGCTGAAGAGCTGCTTACGCAGCTGCCAGATTGCATTTTGATACAGCAAGCTTCATAGATTTCTCGGCCTAATTGTGAGGCAAACATCTTCAAGACTTTTGTGCCGCGGAACCTAGGCGTGCAATTACGACAGTGGCGACAATGGTGAGCCAGTTCGCCCCCCCCCCCCGCCAATTCTTCTAGCCCTGCGCGGTTCTCCTGCAGTCTGACGTTTAAACACCGTTCCGTTTGCCCTATGTAGCTGTTGGCACAAGAGAGGGGTATCTGGTGCACTACCCCTATTCTGCATGGGACGAACCAGTCAACGTCCTTGATACTGCATTCATTTCTGTTCTTCCTTCCCTGCGCCATGTTGCACATGCCCGCCAATTTCTTGGGCGCCGTAAAAACTACCGGGACTTCCCATTTTTCAGCCACCTTTTTGAGGCGGTGAGAGATTTGGGGCTAGTACGGGATGGCAACAGGTCTTCGGCATTTCGGCTCTTCGCTTGGGCGGACTCCTGATGGGCCCCACGCTTTCTTATCAAGGGCTTCTAGCACCGAGGTGACCATATCACAGTAAAATCCTGCGCTGTGCATTCTTTGCAGCTGTAAAAACGCGCTATGTTGCATTTCATGCTGGCAGCACGCAGGCAGTTTTTTGCTATTCTCCTTTTCACAAGCTTCGAATGAGCAGACTGGTAGTTTAAAATAACTTTTCTTGAGCAAGGCTGATATCTCCAGCACGCATGGAATCCAGCAATAACAATGCAAATGTCCAGGAACTGCAGGCATCCATGCAAAGGCAGCTCAAAAGTGAAACTCAACCTAAAGGCGCTCTCACGCAAAATTTCATGAACACGGTTCACTGCAGCTGAACCCCCTCCCTCCGATACCCCTTTAAAAATAGCATAATCGTCAACATGCCTGAAAATCTTAGCCGAGTACGCTGCGTCAAGGCGTTCAGCAATTCGTTTGTCAAAATATGATAAAAATATGTCACTTATAAAGGGGCAATACAGGAACCAATGCATACCCCGCGCTTTTGGACGAAGGGGTGGCAAACTGGCTGACCATTGTCGCTACTGTCGTAATTGCACACCTAGGTTCCGTAACACAAATGTCTTGAAGATGTTTGCGTCACAACTAAGCCAAGGAATCTATGAAGCTTACTGTATAAAAATGCCCTCTGGCAGCTGCGTAAGCAGCTCTTCAGTGTCACCGAGTGAAAAAGAGTTAAATTATTTACATAGAAATTTGTGCCACTCGCACCCACAAGTCAATGTCGTGTGATGGTTGTCCGATGATTATCAAGTGTGATTATGATACACGTATAAATGTGTGGCTGTCCTGGAGTAAATCTGAGTTGAAGTTCCGCGCTTGTCCTGTGTGTTTCCTGCTTCGTCCGTTGTCGTTTGCGCGGGTAAATAATGCATTCCACATTTAACTACGGGCTTGCTGTATGCCAAACTTTATCTACGTGTTTTGTAGCGTGCCCGTGAGAACAATGTAGAGCGAGCTTTTACGGTAAAACTCCGATTTTCTAAGACAATACTGTTTTGCGGAGTAAAAGACCGTGGGCGTAAAAACAGAACAGCAATTTAAACGTAATACCACGTCATTTCACGACTCTCTTAGGAGTAATTTACGTCCCAGAAAATTGGACACCGTTGGTAAATGGGAAATTAAAAATTTTCAGCCCCAATTGCACTTAAATAGATTACATAAAGGGCTCATAGCAATGTATGAGCTCCTGCCTTTGAGAAGCTCGGCAAAAGCGTAAGAAGAACTTGAGTTCTTTGAATCTGAAGAAACCTATAAAATAATGAAAGAGATCGGAATTGTTCTCAATAGTCACATTTGAAAGATAAATTAATTATAAAGCATGAATATCCACATGTCTCCCTTCAGCTAAGCTGCATAACGCTGAATGTTGTAGTGAAGTGCTTGAAACCGAAATATCCCAACAAAAGGACAACAGCGTACAACGGATGACTAATGTATCGGCCAATGTGAAAATCGCTAGGTTTTCATAATCTTGAAGGGACATCAATAACTTCACATTGTTGAATGTAGATACGCTGATTTCAATAAATTATAGCGTCATGGTGATAGGAAGTGCATGAAAAGAATCAGTCCTGCAGCTGTTCTTTTTTAAACTACACTAATGGAGCTTTCAGGATTTTTGCTAGCACATACGAGGACTCTCATTTTTTTTAAACGGATAAGCGACCCAGAGTACTATTGTGCCCCGGTCACTGATAATCTGGACGGCACTTTCATCTCAGCTTTCTTAAACTGCTTTTTTTTCTCTATCTTTTCGTATTTACCAATCTCATTCTGAACTTCGGGTCCAAAATCTGCTTGATGAGAACTATATAAAGTGTACCACACTACTGACTAATATTTTTTCTCACTTTTTTCCGTATAAATTTTTACTTTGGCCTGCTTCATACGTTTTGTATATTGCAATTGAACAAATCATGGTTCCGTGGTAGGAACGAGGGGTGAATTCGGCGTCACTTTGTGCACATTAAAAACTCCCTTGCGCTCTTACTGTACCCCTTCTTTACTCTTAAATGAACTTAGTAAGCGTGTATCGCCAAATACAAGGCTTCTTCAGCCGTTCCAGTCCATAAAGATATTTCGCTAAATTGTTTCGCTAACTGAACTTAAAAAACTATTGCAGAGACTGCTGTAAGTCAGAAGACGTCATGCCTTTGGCTCGCTCACCGTTTGGGCGACGCTTTCGAAGATGTGTCGATAAGCGTGCTTGGAGAACCAAGCGGTCGGCAGGCATATCCTGCAAGTGGTGTAGGACGTGAATAAGATAACATGCTTTCATATGGTGCCCATGCTTCGTGAACTCACGAAAACGTGAGTTCACGAACTAATATGTGTAACTAGAGTACCAACTTTATTAATATACGCTGTAAACAAGACAACCCCGTGACAGCAGGTGGAATGAAACACGCGCTGCCTTCGCTCTTGGAAAATCCAGGAGAATGGTACAAATAATAAAAAGTCGCCGTTTCACCCGAAAGGCGAAGCATCGATTGCGATAGCAAATGAGCAAACAGCTATGCATAGTAAGGATAGTAGTTTTATTGGCCGTATATTCTTGCAAACATTCGCTCACTGACTAAATTAACAATAATGGTGTCACGCGCGCACAAGCAACCATGAACACATCTCCTTCGATGACCTCGGCAACTAGCTGTCGAAACGATGGAGCTAGGAAGCGTGGCAGCAGCAGTTATAATCGAAAAATTTAGGTAAATGCAGGACATGGTTTGAGACTCGCCGCGGACACTCAAGCACTAGCCGAATAAAGACACTACTTATTATAATCCTGTCATTATTACTCAACAACTCGTAATAAAAAGATCATCGCATTGCATTATAAGAGGGAAGAGAAAGGTCTTTGTCCAGTTCCATTCGATAAAAAAAAAAGAAGTCATTGACGTTACCATGGACAACGACGCCGGTGGTCGAATGATTTCGTTTTCGCTCGACTCTGCGTCACCCACGCTTTCGCGTTTTAGTAGTTCGATTCTCGCGTAGTGCAGCGCTGTCTTTGCTGGGTGACGAGTCTCACACAATCTACAACTAGCAGAAAATTTTACGTGTATGTGATGTTGCGGGATGCCCCAATGCTCCATGCCACTTTACAAAGAGGAGCTGCAGTGGCGAATTCAAAGCTCTGTCCAGACTCGGTTACCACATTGCTGCGTGCTCGCATTTTGCCCAGAAAAATGTAGCGCCGTCTGTCGGACACCGTTTTATTCACTGACGGCAGCAAATGGTGGGGATGGCGTATGCAACGTCACCACTCCCCGCTCGGGCGGGTGATTTGAATTGTGATAAAGGTATATGGTCCCTGCAGACACAATTTTATCGTAAACTAAGCCTTTTATTGGCACGAAACAAGCACTGTAAGGTTTCTGTAATGATATTGATACGTGGAAGCACTGCGTATACGCTATTTAGACGGTTTATTTAAAAGGGGTAGCAAGCACTTGCCAGCAAGGCAGCTAGCCAACATCAAGCAAGACGCGTCTTTGTCCTCAGATCAGTCAGAAGCCGCTTATGGTTGCATACCACTAAATACAAGTGTCCCCATCCTCTTCTTCGAATACCTCGTAGCATGACCCCCTGCAACAGAAGCGCTGGCCCAGCGCCACGAAGGATTCATAGCAGAGGAAGAGTGGTAATGCTTAAGTCTCGAGAAAACTAAGGACTCAAGTAAACTAAATTCAGCGCCATTCGACCTGATTGACAGCTGGCTTACGCATTTGAACATTTCTTTATGGGGTATGCCTCTTGTCAATTTATCGCTGTGCTCGTTTTCCTCCGTGGTCCCATACGCTAGCGCTGCTTTTCCAAGGCGAAGAATCACCAACTCGCTAATTAATGACCTTGTTGACAATTTCATCTCACTCAGAACAACACATAACACTGTCACAGAATAACCTCGAATGTAATTTTCTTACCACATGCTTCACCTTTGGTTTGACGCAGCTAGTATCTACACCAACGCGATAAAACGAACAGTGCTCTAACATACAAGACCTTATCTTACCCCATCCCGACATTGTTTCTTCTGTAACACATATAACAGAACTAAGTGATCACTCAGTACTACATGCAGAATTATTCTGGCAACTACCCCAGAGCAAATAAAAAGGAATTAACACTTTACGATAAAAGTGATTACATCAGTATTAATAACGCGCTAACCGAGTTTTACAGCTGGTATATTATAGATTTCCCGAAGCGGACAGTAGACACCAACTGGATGCTTTTTAAAAATGAAATGATCAAACTCACTGAGACTTACATACCAACTATCGTCTTACGAGCGACCTTTGTCCTCATGGTTCAACAACACATTAGAACAACTAAACAATAAAAAAATTATTTCGCAAAGAGAAGCAGTCCAATAACGCTCCTGCCTGGGAAAAGTATTACGCCAGTGAAAAGGCGTTTGATTTTTTGGCCGCAACAGCTAAGCAAACCATCTACTCAACAACACTGCCTAACATGTTGCAAAACAATCTCAAACAATTCTGGAAATACATTAGCCCAAATAACCGTAAAGTATTATTATTACACGATAACGACAGTAACCGTGTTCCCGACCATAAAGTATATGATGTACTAAATTTTGTCTTCTCTTCCGTGTTCATTTCTGAACTTCACACTGACCTCCCAGACTGTCCTTGCCTCAACCACTCAACCATGCCAGACATAACACTCGAAGCATAGGTATCCCCAAGCTAATTGAATCCCTCAAGTTGACATCCTCGGCCGGCATCGATGGAATCAATTTCAAAATGCTTAAGAACACTGCCCACATCTCTAGTGTATTTTTGTGTCATATCTTTGAGCAATCATTATCATCTGGAGTGGTGCCGCAAGACTGGAAAATAAGTAAGATAATCCCAACACCAAAAAAAGGATCATCGTCATCGTATCACAATTAGCGTCCAATTTCCTTCACCAGTGTTTGTTCCAAACTTCTCGAGCATATAATTTATTCTAATATTGTAAACTATCCAACAACCACTAATTTCTTTAATCCTAATCAACATCGTTTTCAGAAAGGCACGTCCTGCGAGACTCAACTAGCTCTCTTCGTTAATGACATCAGCTCACATATTGATCAAAAGGTACCCATAGATGCCCTCTTCCTAGATTTCCAAAAGGCTCTCGACAAGGTTCCTCATGAACGGCTCTTCCTAAAATTATCGCGTCTTAATCTTAACCCTTGTGATCTCCAATAGATGCGCAACTTTCAGACTAACCGTCAGCAGTGTGTTTACGCTAACCAATGCTCGTCTAACTTATCCCTATTTATCTCCGGCGTGCCGCACAACACAGTCCTAGGGCCACTACTCTTCCTAATATACATTAACGACTTACCGAGAGGTTGCTCTTTTAAAATTCGTTTATTTGCTGATGGCCAAAAATAGCCCAGAGTACCTCACTACAGCGTGTGCCATAATATATTTAAGCACAGAAAACACCGGAATTTAATTAATTTTACCTCTCTCTGACGACAAATGGGTCGCATATTATACATTTCAGTTGCACCACATTTATACCAGCAGATGAGCAATGCATCTTAAGGCGTTGAATTCTAGTGCAACCGGAGGCGCCACAATCGCAACAGAAGGATAAAAAACATACGGAATCAATATATGTATCATAGCTCACCTTTTTTTGATGACTCACCCCCTATTCCACTATCACTGATTTGCATTAAACTTATGCATTAAAAATAATAAAATATTCGCATGATGGATTAAGAATGAATCGAATTGTTCATGCTTGTTGCGCGCTTTGTTGATGACAAGAAAATATTTCCTCTTTTGTTGCATTGTTCTTATTCTTTTGGCGCTCTTTGGCCATCCCTAACCTTTGCGCTAAAAAGAAAGACACTAATAAATCAATGGTATTCATTGTATAAATAATTACGCACTTGTTCAAATATGCCTTTATTGTTGTGCTGCTTTAGTAACCTATCATTTTAAAGGTACCTGCGCTTGTTATAGTCACCGTGCTCTCGACTGACAAACGTCGAATTGTACTTTAGAATTTGGGGGTGAGATTATCAGTCGGCATTACATAGACTTCTCCATTAGCACTTTCTATTATTGCTATGTAGCAAGCTCTAATAGCTAACTTACGTAATGCATCTTGCTCTTGCAATTCTTATTATAAATGCAATGATGATTATGAGTAATTCTAATCGCCTTTGAAACGAGGCGATGACAAATAGTCGCCTAGCCTGCTCGAGTTACTCAGGTATGCTATAGATGCTTTTTATTCTAGTATTTTTGTATACATGTCTTTAATCTTTTTTTTTTATTCCTTAAAACTTCTCTGTATACAGTGTACCGCTACCTATGCCTGTAACGGAGCCGGTCGTATGAATCACTTCCCAGGTTTTTTCCACCAATACGCTAAACGTCTCTTACTTATCTCGATTGCAGACCATGTTGATGCTTATGTACATTTTAAATCCAAGCGCTTCTGGAGGGTCTACGTTACCTGGTTAAATTCCTTCGCATTCCATTACGATATGTGCTGAGTGGTCTCCGGATTTTTTCTGCAGCATACACATGCCTGATCTAGTTGCGAATATTTGCTCCGGTATGTCCTTGTCCTCAGGTAACCACTTCGAGCCTCAAATAGCAAGGTACTTTCCTTCGTGTTATGGAATAGATTTTCCCGTCTAATTTCTTTCTCAATATTCTTGTAAATCCCCATGGTATCTTTTTGTTCCCATTCTATACATCCAATTAACTGTCAGTGTTCCTCTCATTTTTTTACTGATGACTCCTGGTCGTCTATTTCAGGTACAGATAATTGCCCACATTAGGCGCCTTTTTATTTTGATCCATGTTCCTGAGGCATTTTTCAAAACAAAATTTACTCTGCGCTTCTCTAACATCAAACGAGGCCCAACCCATGTCACCTTGCACTGCCTCATTTGTGGTTTTGACGTGGGCTCCCAAAGCCAACCGGCCTACCGATCTTTGGTTAACGTTCAGCCCCGACAAGTTATCCGATTTTAAGCACAGAATGACAGTAGCGAAAGTTAGCGCTGACAACATTACTCCTTTCCAGATCCCATGCCTCCCTTATTTATTGTGGCCCCAAAGTGCTCTGTTTCATTCTTGCTGCATTGCGCTTCCCCTTTATTTTTACATTTTCTTGGTGGGTGCTTGAGTAAGTTTTGCCTTCCTTTATGTATAAGCCAAGGTATTTACAATGGCATGACTAGGCGCATGACTTGTTGTTGAATGGACCACACGAAATTACTCGTCTTTTCATTGAAGATCCTCATTCACGATTCCTTGGTGCTAAACTTTAGGTCTAGATTTTTCGCTGCGTTGCCACACATATTCGCAAGTGTGTGTAAATCTCTTGCATTGTCCGCTGGTTGCACCATGCCATCCGTACACATCAGTCCGGGGACCTTCTGTTGCACCATTTGTCCATTACGCATGAATAATAAATCTAACTCTAATTCAATGTTTTTCAGTCATCTTTCTATGTCGTTAACATAAAGCGTGAACAACAATGGAAAGAGAGAATGTCCTTGGCGAATTTGCACCACTTCCTCACATTTTCGGCCTTCCCATACAATTTGTAGTCTGTTGTCTCTATATGCATATCTCCCTCAACAGCTTTACGAATTAGTTATCTGTGCTTTCGTGCTTGAAAATATCTCATAAAAATTCCGTGTCTACATTATTCTAGGTGCCCTTAGTATTCAGAAATGTTATCCATACAGGTCAGTTCCGAGCTACCGAAACCTCCATGCACCGAGTTAGTACAAACATAGTATCCTCTAAGCCTCCACATGGTCTGAGCCCGTTATGTATTTACCCCAGTAGATAATTTTTTTTGTCACCCATCTTCGACAGTTTTAATTTTATGCATTGCATTGTCATTTTATATAGCACCGATGTTACTGCAACCGGCCTGTACGAGCTAGTCCCATCCTTATCATTGTCGAACAAATTGCGATAGATGAATGGATGGATGGATGTTATGAGTGTCCCCTTTGGAACGGGGCGTTGGATTGCGCCACCAAGCTTTTGCTATTATACTGCCTAATGTCCTACCTAAGTTAAACAATAAAAAAGAAAAAAACCCTATGAACTACCACACCCAAATTTTCTGATCCCCTATTGCGAACTGTGCTTTTCTACGTCTCCTTCTTTTGTCGTTTCCCTACTTTTCTTCCACCAATCCTCCAAACGCCTCCTACAAATACCTATTGGGGATATGTTTACGTTACCACTGCTCCCGCTGAACCCAAGGGCTTCAAGGAGGCCAGTCGTGCCCAAATCGCCCGCTGGGTAGACGTCTTCACATTCTAATAAAACATGCTCCATAGTTTCCCTAGCTTTACCGCAGCAAGCACATACTTATTCTTCCGTCTTATATCTCGCTTTATAGGTGCGTATTCTAAGGCATCCTGATCTCGCTTCGAAAAGTATTGAGCTTCCCTTTGAGTTATCATAAATTGTTTCTTTCCTGATTTCTTTTTTTTCCTCTTAAGTAGTTACTCATGGCAGGTTTCTTTTCCATTGCCGCCACCCATGAGATTATTTCAGCCTCTCTGACTTTCCGCTTGACCTTTGTTGCTGTGTTGCCCACCCTACTGGCCTCATACTTGCTGGTAAGCTTCCTAGTTCTTTTCCTCAACTGTGAATCAATGTTTTTCCTGCACAGATACCTGAACACTCTACCAGCCCATGTACTTTCTTCCATATTCCTCAGCCCTTCTTCATACCCATTTTACTGCGAGCTTCCCTCACTTCAAAAGTAGTCCAGCCCATATCACCCTGCGCAGCTTAATTTGTAGTCTTCCCCTGAGCGCCCAATGCGAGGCGACCCACTGACCTTTGGTTTCCGTCGAGTCCGGATTGTACCCCTGATTTAAAGTAAACAAGCGCATTTCCAAAAGTAAGCCCTGGAACCATTACACCTTTTCACATACCTCGGAGGACTTCGTACCTATTGTATCCGCATAGCGCTCTGTGCTTCATTATGGCTGAATTTCTCTTCCCCTTCACTGTTATTGTTCTTTCTTGTATTTCCATATTGCCTTCGTTTATCCATATACCAAGGTATTTTTATTCTGCTACCCGAGGCATTTCCTGGCCCTGTATCTCCACTGTCTGTTCACTGTTTTCGTTGAATACCATAACTCGTGATTTTCTAACACTAAATTTCAAACCTAAATTGTTGCCTTCCTGTCCATAGATATTAGCCAGACGTTGCAAATAAATTTGCTTGTTAGCTAGCAACATAATGTCTCCCACATAAAATAAACCTGGCAGCTGCTGCTCTACTACTGTTTCCGCCTGTTTGTATGAGAGATTAAACCCTATATTACTTCCTTCTAGCGCCCTCTCCATCCTCACCATGTACATCGTAAACAGCAGCGGGGATAAAGGGCACCCCTGCCTCAGTCCCTTGTTGATATGAACTTTCACCTCACTTCTCATCCCTTCCCATTCAACTCAAACGGTATTTTCTAAGTAAATCTCTCTCAAAAGCTGTAGACGATCATCACCAAAGCCTTCCCCTTCCAGAATATAACACAACATGTGGCGGTCTACGTTGTCATAGGCTCCTGTAATGCCTGTAATGTCTAAAAAGGCCACATACAACGGTCTGTTTTCTACTTTTGATATTTCAATACACTGAGTAAGAACAAACAAGTTATCATCCAAACGCCTACTTATTCTGAAGCCATTCTGAAGCTCTCCCAAAATGCCATTATTCTCTGCCCATGCTTGAAGCTTTAATTTGCTTGCCTGCATTGCTAGCCTGTATATTACCGATGTAATGGTCAACGGTCTATATACGAGTGAATTCTATGTTTCTCGCTCTTACCTTTATAAATTAAATTCATTCTACTTTGTCACCAACTGTCTGGTATTCGTCTATATTTTAATGTTACTTCCACTGCTTTCTCGATTCCAAAAATTCGTGCGACACGCAGCAGCAAGCGGAGGAAACTACTCGCCTATAGCCTCCATAGCCGTAGTTCTGCGATTGGGTGCGCTTCGTAAAACGATGGAGCCACGCCCTAAGAGACTCTGCACGGCCAAGCAATTTTGCTACGTTTTGAAGCGTTCATCAGCCAGATGAAAAGACAAGTCTCTTTCCTTTCACAAGCTTTCCCCTGCACCAAAAGATCGGCGCTGAAGAGCCACCTGGATTGCGAATCTCCGCGTCGCAAAGGTGTGACCAGGACAGTCGTTCTGTTCTCGACATTTTGCTCGAGCCAGTTCTTTTGTCTTGTTTTTTTTCTTTTTTTAGTGTGAAGAGGATGCGAATCTGTTGCTTTTACTACATTTGCAGTAAAGCGCTGTGGTGACCTTTAGGGACTTTTGTACGGCCTGTCTATATATAGCGCCCTTTTTTTCTGATAATGAATTAAAAACTAGCCCACCTATCCATCCCTCTAGAACTTGAGTAAGATTGTGCTCAGGTTGTTAGCACCATCGTGACATGTGTTTCATGTGATAGCCGGCCGGAAATACAGTTTGTGATGCTAATGTCTCCACGGCAATCAATCTTTCTCTGAACGAGGCAGTTATATCGGATACTCGCAGCGCAAAACGTGAGGACATCGCGTGTGGTACAAGAGCGATAATCGGAAAGTCGGAGTTTCAGGTGCTCCTGAGTAAAGTCGATAAATCATTCTGTTTAAGAACAACAGGTACGCGTCAGCCTGAAAAATAACTATGGGGTGGCATAGCAATAGAGCACAGATTAGTCAAACTCATGTAGTGTATGTATCTAGCCGCGTTCATCGCCGCATGCGCATGGGAGACTCCAAAACCACGATGTTAGAACCATTGAGAAATACTATGTCCTGCCACCTCTTGCGATCAGCGAAACCCATATATCGCGGATAATTAAAGCGTGTTTTCAGGCACGTAGAATCCTCTGGGCTGGAATTCTCCGACATAAGATGGCATGACAGCCAGAAGGGTTATCTCACGGAGCTAGCTTGGATGCTCGGTTGCCACAGTCAGAAGTTTGAATACTCGCGTTTTTTTTTTCTCAAGGAGGAAAACTTGAATTCACTTCCCCCAGTACACTACATCTCCAGGCTTGGAGTGGCGCCGGACACCGGCAAAAACGCTAAGAGCAAGTGGGGCTTTACATACCCAGGTGCAACCAAATTAGGACAGGAATTGGGCTCGCTGGTGCAGTATTTGGTCACTCCCTCCCAAATGACTCATTCGATTAACCAATGTCTCCAGCAGCTGTGGAGCACCTAACCAAGGCGGACCTGGACCTGGACAGGCCGCCGATAGAAATTGACCCTTGCAACGTTTAACTCCAGAGCCTTCTCGAGTGAAGCTAGCCTAGCAGGGCTATTTGAGGAACTATCAGGCATTGTCTGGGGTATCATTGTTTGGAGTACATTACGATATCGTGATACAACCCCTGTCACGGAAGCAAGCTTTTTACAGAGATAATTCACGTTCATGTTCTAAGACAGGTGCGAAGAGAAATAAACTCCAAGAATTTTGTGATTGTCATCTATTTCTGTTTTTTTACCTTCAAATGCGATGACATTGTTTAAGTGGAGCAGCTTATTCTTGGAGCCAAAAATAAGTATCTTAGATTTATTGCATTAATTTCGATTTAATCGATTTAGCCGAGACCAGATAGATAATCATTCTAGCAATTCATTACATTCTACTGTTAAATTGTGCATATCATTTCCATATAACACGAGAGTGCTGTCATCAGCTTATATAATGAATTGAGCTTTAGTATTAAGTTTTACAATATTATTGATGTAGACATTAAATAAAAGCAGTCCTAGTACGCTTCCTTGTGGTACGCAAAATCTGTTCATTACAAAAGACGAGATGTGGCCGGTAGGAATCTGGCGCTTCGATGAGATTTAAATACAGATATACAACTACTACGTATTCCGTAACACCCCAGTTTATCTAACAACATGTTATGGCTGAGGCAGTGAAATGCCTTACTAAAGTCTTTCTATAGCGCAAGAGTATAGATATTCCTTTCTATGTTTTTTATTACATTTTCCTTTATCGACAATAGGGCTGTTTCTGTTGATATTTGTTTCCTAAATCCATGTCTCACGTTATTAATTACACCAAATTTATCAAAGAAATTTGCCATACAACAGTGTATAACTTTCTCGAGGCCCTTCGAAAACAAAGGCAGCACCGAAACTGGCTTATAGTTGTTTGGCTCATAGGACTACCGCATTTCAAAATTGACGAAACTTTACCGTACTTCATTGCTTGGTGAAAGACGCCCGATTGATGCGTTAAATTGAATATATGAGCAAGAGCAGGGAAAATGAAAGTTATGCAGAACTTAATGGGTCCTAATTGTAGGTTTTTGATGTCTAAGGCCTTACTATTATTTAAGGAATTAAATTTGGTACACACTTCATAGGCTGGAAGTAAATGCTAGTGATATTAATACTAGCATGTGTTCCCGAAGTTTCTGCGCGAAGGGGGTAGGCAAAAGGAATGGCAGCATTAATGAAGTGTTGAATAAAGTTATTTGCGAGTGTCTTACCCCTTCATTCAGTACTGTCATGAAGTATACTGTTTGGAACGCTCGGTTTGGTCCGACGGCTAAGGACATCATTGATTATATTCCATGTCTTATTAGGGCGCTGCCGGGTGGCAGTTCACAAAAGCTGATGATAATAAGTCTGTTTTGCACGCTTAAGTTTCGAATTTAATTGGTTTCGAAAAATTTTCAATTCTTTTAAGCGTAATGTAGACCGTGACTGTACAAATGAATGATACATGAAATTTTTACGTCTGATAATTTTCAAGTGTTATTTCATTACCGACGGCTTTTTAAAATTTTTTCGGCGGTTGTATTGCTTTCTTTATGAAGTACATTTCATATCTTTTTAAAGATTCCTAAACAAATTCATTGTAAGCTTCATTCACGTTTCTTTTTCCGAACACAGAAGACCAGTCTTGCTCCATTATTTCACCCTTCAATGCGAACAGCCTGCTCTCCGTAATGTACTGAAGAGAGAAAGTTTCTATATCAGCATTCCCAATGCATTTTAGTTTTTATATAGTGCATAAACAGGACAGTGATCGCTCAGGTTTTAAACTGTAGTAGGAGCAGTGTAAATATTAGTTTCGACGTTTGTTACTAGAAGGTCAAGGCATGACAATGTAGAACGTGTAATGTGCGTTGGTGTAGTAATGAAGTTTTTGAAACCAGACGCTGATAATAAAAATGTATCACATTCTCTGGAGGAATTGCTGTCTTCAAGAATATTGATATTGAAATTGTCACTGCATGTCAGGTGAAAGTTATTCTTGCAGATAAAATCCAAGAAACATTCGTAAAATTCTATGAAACGCATGCAGTTTACTCCTGGTGGGCGACAGACGATCGCAAAGACTTCATTATTATTTAGTGTTGCTAGTATTTCATTATCTTCTGTTGACACGCAGTATTGATCTATCGAAACACATTACTTCTGTTTAGTCACAAAAAGAGCAACAACACCTCCACGCTTTTCTGGTCGATTGAAAAAGAAACTATCGTATCCATGTAGCTCCAACTTGCTACTAGCAGTTGTATACCAAGTTTCAGATAACATAATAACATCCAGTTTAAATGAAAATTGGTCTAAATAAAGTATTATCCTCTTTATTCACTGGAAACCGGGTATATGTAAAACTGACTGGCAAGGCGGGTAACTAGATTTAATAGCTGAAGGTGACACAAACTTTAGGTATACGCAATCTTTATCCGTTGTAAATGCTCTGCTGAAAGGTCCAGCTCACACTGTCACCGGCGCGGTTGCAATAGAGCTTTCTTTGCCTTCTTTAGAATGCTGTCTCGCTTTACACTTGACTGGAACTGGACGCTGATGCTACTTTTGCCGGCATCTCGACTCGGCACTCGATGACAGGCCTCGATATCGCCTTCCGTTATTGGCTCACTTATGGCACCGCCAATGTTAAGCCACAATATTTACAACAGATTCATCCTCTGGTTTTAGTACTCCTTGAATTTCTAGATTTGCCTTCCTAGAGTACTGTCCTGCAAAAACGAGCCCGGTTTCGAGATCCCGGCGTTTGCTTTCAAGACACTCGCATTCAGCACGAAGCACCGCGTTCTCACTTTCAAGATTCCTGCTCCCCGTAACCACATCGTCCAGTTTCTTTTTGTGCTCCTCCATTGAACTGAAGGCAAACTCAAGACTATGCGCCATATTTCTCTGTTCGTTCTTTAGCTCGCGGATTTCATTCCGCAAATCCCTTTCAAGGGAATCGCGAAAAGCCTTCATTTCTTGTTTCGTCTGTTCTTTTAGCTGGAGTAGCTCTGTCTTCATTTCATGCTTGAGTCTCCTGAAGATTAGTATGCAGAAGGCAAAGATAATTATCAATAGCCGGGCAAGGGAACAAGAGTTCAGGTTCAGCCGTTCAGTCAGCCTCATGAGTCTGCACGTTTACCTAAGTCAATTACTCACAAGAGACACTGATCATGAGAAGGAAATCTACATAAGAATAAAAAGGGGTTGGAGCTCATTCGGCAGACATTGTCAGATCCTGACTGGAACTTTCCATTATCAGTGAAAAGAAAGGTGTACAATAAATGCATAATAATAAAGCTCGAAAACAAATTAAGGACGACGCAAAGAGCGATGGAACGAAGAATGTTAGGCGTAACGTTAAGAAACAGGAAGAGAGTGGTGTGGATTAGTGAGCAAACAGGGATAGCCGATATTCTAATTGACATTAAGAGAAAGACAAGGAGCTGGGCAGGTCATGTAATGTGGCGGTTAGATAACCGGTTGACCATTAGGGCTACAAAATGGGTGCCAAGAAAAGGGAAGCGCAGTCGAGGATGGCGGAAGACTAGGTGGGGTGATGAAATTTTTAAAAAATTCGTAGGCGCTAGCTGGAATCGGTTGGCGCAGGACAGGGGCAATTGTAGATCGCAGGGAGAGGCCTTCATCCTGCAGTGGACATAAAATAGGCTGCTGCTGCTGCTGATGATGATGATGATAGCATAGCAATACGCCTTCTCTGCGACATGGACATGCTACGCGGTTAATGAGTGCAAATTAGTAGGCGCTCATATGGAAATGTGTAATTATCTCATATAATCGTGTGAAGCAAATGGGCAGTTCAGAGGCGAGCACAGTTTTGGCCTGTTAAAATGCAGAATATTTCAACTAGGAACACGCAAAATTAGTTGAGATTCACGCAAGAGGTAAGTTAACATTAATTCACACAGAACCAGATTTTTCTCTTTCATACGATATGTTTAGACAGCAGCCGCAGGCGGTGACACGCAGAGAGCAGATAGTAATCAGTTACCATCAGGCCATGCACCACAAGCCATACCTGCACGTCGTGTGCAAATGTGATTTTATTGCAAGCTGATCTATCGTCTTCTTTTCCCTTGTTTTTGTTCTCTAGGAGTGAAACAATGAGGGACCTACTGCAATCACCACAACTAAGCGAAGAAGCAGCCACCTTCAGCATATTTTGAATGTAAAATAGATAACACAAGCATTCGGGAAACCTTCACCACAGCCTCGTTGCGCATGCCGAACTACGTCTCACGACAATATGCAAAGCTCACTTGTAGATTGGCTCGCTCTTTAGACTGAAGTTCTCGCGCACTTATGCACGTGCAGAGTGGCAACAATGGAGGAAACTGATTGCCGCGTGCTGCGGGCCACATTCAACGGGTCGAACTGAGCAGTTAGCAAATTTTTGGCATGCCTGGCGTTGCTGTCTAGGCGTAACCGACTTCACCGGCCGCTTCCTCGCACGCTCGAAATGCCGGATCAAGACAGCCTAAACGCGCTTGCACTTTCTCCCGACAATCGAGCAGTGCACGAGTGCTTCGCCTCCGAGACCAATGGGTCCCAGAATACCTACATCGGTGATTTACATCACAATCTGGTGCGGGTCTGCTGTCACGCCGGAGGTTGGCACACACAGCGCAACCACTTCAGAATCATTAGCCACTGTACCTGTCGTATACTGACTAAAATGATGTGCACGGTGTCAAGTACCTCCTGTACTTCCACAAAACAGCGCAAACCGACATCACACTGCAACAAAATCATCAAAGACAGTGGTAGCGGGGACGCGTTAACCTTGGTGCATAAGCTATGCTGCACAGTGCAGCAGGCTTCGCACCGCCCCCGGACGTTCATTTTAGCTGTGAATTCTGAGAGGCATTGGCATTAATTAGTGAAAAACTGCTCGAGATCGACTCGAAGAGGAAGGTAACGAGCGATGAGTGTATACGAATGATAACGATGAAGCATCCACATAGGCAGCAACAACCATGACCCCTTCCCCCATTTACGGAAGCGACCGGTGTGGCCTGAGGTTGAAAACTGTAGAAATGGCGAATGCAGAGCTTCCGGTGAAAAACATTAACAATACCTCCCCTGCGGTAACGGTAATGACTAAAGGGATATAATTAAAAAAATTAAATTATGGGGTTTTGCGTGCCAAAACCACTTTCTGATTATGAGGCACGCCGTAGTGGAAGACTCCGCAAATTTCGACCACCTGGGGTTCTTTAACGTGCACCTAAATCTAAGTACATGGGTGTTGTCGCATTTCCCCTCCATTGAAATCAGGACGCCGTGGCCGGGATTTGATTACGCGACCTCGTGCTCAGCATCCCAACACCATAGCCACTGAGCAACCACGGCAGGTACGGGGGATATAAGTCACTGGACAAGTATTCTGCAGGATCATGTAGGGATCAATATAGCCTTTAAGATATTTTTTTTTGCAGAGGTTCGGTGCGTGGGTCGAAAAGGTGTTCAAGTAGTCCTTTCTTGCCTGGACGGAACGAAGGGACGCGGCGTATCGCATTAGAGTGAACATTCCTGTCTGCCTGAATGGCTGCAGTGTATAGGCACGTGCCATTTCGCGGTAGCGGGCGACACATATCGTAAACTCTTCCCGAAGGGACGCAGAGGCAGCGGCAGGTGTTGAAAAAAAGGCGATGTTCAAGATGCAAGAAACGGCGTGTCCGTTCAAGGAAAAGAAGACAATGTATATAGCGAAAAGCGTAGACTGTTGGGCCAGTTGGCGCATCGTGTAGTGTCGTTGATCGGAAATACGGGCGGCAAGGAACGGAGTGGACAAGACACACGCTCACTTACAACTTCTATGCACAAGGTCTATGCACAAAGTCTATGCACAAAGTCTATGCACAAAGTCTTCTATGCACAAGGTCGAGCGAAGGTTCATTTTGCAGGTGTCAAGTCTGGAAAGCTCGGGTTTCTCCTACAGTCTGTTGATGGCCGTGTGAGGTTCGCTGTTAAAAAAGCTCAAAGCGGCAGCCAAACAGGAAAAGCGGAAACTAAAAAAGGTTGCGCTGATACCATACATGGATGCACTTTCGCACAACCTGAATAAAGTAGAACACAAGCATGAGGTCGACGTAGTTTTCACCGCCTCTTGTAAGTTCTATAACGAAAGGGGTCAGACAAGGAGACACAATCTCTCCAATGCTATTCACTGCATGCTTGGAAGAAGTTTTCGAGCTATTAAACTGGGAAGATTTGGGAGTAAGGATCGGCGGCGAATACCTCAGCAACCTTCGGTTTGCTGATGGCATTGTTCTATTCATCAACACTGTAGACGAGTTGCAAGAAATGATTGAGGACCTTAACAGGGAGAGGGCAAAAGTTTCGTTGAGGATTAATTTGCGGAAGACAAAGATAAGGAAGAATAACCGGGCAAGGAAACAGGAGTTCAGGATCGCAAGTCAGCCTGTAGAGTCTGTGAAGGAGTACGTTTACCTAGGTCAACTAATTGCAGGGAACCCTGATCATGAGAAAGAAATTCACAGAAGAATAAAAATGGGTTGGATCGCATACGGCAGACATTGTGAGCTCCTGACTGGAAGCTTACCGTTTTGATTGAAAAGGAAGGTATACAATCAGTGTGCATTTTACCGGGGCTGAGATATGGGGCAGAGACTTGGAGACTGACAAAGAAGCTTGAGAACAAGTTAAGTTCCACGCAAAGAGCGATGGAACGAAGAATGCTAGGCGTAACTTTAAGAGATAGAAAGAGAGTGGTTTGGATCAGAAAGGAAACGGGTATAGACGATATTCTAACTGACATTAAGAGAAAAAAATGGCGCTAGGCAGGTCATGTAATGCGCAGATTAGATAACCGTTGGACCATTAGGGTGACAGAATGGTTACCAAGATAAGGGGAAGCGCAGTAGAGGCTGGCATAACACTAGATGGTGTGACGAAATTAGGAAATTTGCGGGTGCTAGTTGGAATCGGTTGATCGCAGGGCCTTCGTCCTGCAGTGGACATAAGATAGGCTGACAATGGTGATGATGGTGATTATTATTATAATATAAGCTATCTAGGTTGTGCTCCCTAATACGGCATCGCAGCGAAAAGAAAGGTGCAAAAAATGCATGTGAGAAGAGACATGCGAAGCCCCTTGTGACTTGCGCCATTGAGGAGGTCATTTACCAGATTCCGGTGTACTCCGGTAAAGTTTACATTGGCCAAACGGGCCGATGTATAAACGATTCGCTCGGGGAGCACTCAACGTCTTTAAAGGCTGTAGCGAGTGGTGTGCACCTACCTGCACGCATCAAAGATTGCGGTTGCACTCCGCTATTTATAAATGCAGCCATATTAAACAAGTCTAATGACAGACTGGTGAGGGAAATTATTGAGGCTGGCCTGATATGCGCACAATCTGCCACTCGTGTCAGTGTCCCGTAAGTTGCGTTGACGGATAAAGAAATTAATTATCTCCTTGAGCTTTAGAAATTTTGTATCAGTTTTAGAAATTTTGTATCAGTCTTCTGACAGCGCATATGCGGTCCTCCGCTTCCTGGAAAACCTTTAATTACACTTCAGTTGTAAGTGAGCGTCTGACCTGCCTACTCCGTTTCTTCCCACCCGCATTTCCGCTCAACAACACTCCATGTATATAGCTAGGCGTGCGGCGGACGGCCGTACTGTAAACAAAGGTAACAAAACATTGAATGGTACTCCAGTTGGTGTATTGGGGTTGGATATGTGTATAGAAATCCTCTAGGAGAACCTTTGATGGGAGTGCTCCTTAAGACTATTAGCTCGTGGATGGTACGCTGATGTGGTCTTAAGCATTGTGTAGAGAAATATAAAGTTAAATCAACGCGCTTGGAGGCGTGGAGGACTTCAACAAGAACACGAAAAAGAAAAGTCTTGCTCCGGGCTCAGGAACACGAAACGATAGCGTGCAAGAGGCAGCCGAAGAGTGAAAAGATGCGGCCTGAGCAGCGGGATAGTTGGCGGGGGTAACAACCTAGCGGTTGCTAGGTTGACGTCAGCGGAAGGTGACATATGCTCCCACATTCAAAGGGAGCGGATGAGCATGGAAGATGTCGGAGTGGACCGGCAGGAAGAGATTTCGGTTGTTTACGGTGTTAGCATATGATGCGCAGGAGCTAACGCACTTTGCGATACTGGTTGAAAGGCTAAGTGAAACACAAACAGCCAGTCTATGGCTGATAATAATAGTGCACTAAGAACGAAGACGAAGGCATAGATGCAAAACGATCAAGAGCTTATCTACATGCAATTAAATGTCTTGTAAAAACTAAACCAAAGTAACACCGTCATGAAAGCCTTCTAAAGCTCAAAGGCGAAGTGACCAAGGGATAACTAGGCGCCATCATTTGCCAGCAGAATGCTAATAATGCCGGCAGAATGATCTTTGTGAAGTTTAAAGCTTGAAAGTTATCGCTCTAAGTGGCCGTTGCGATCGGCTCAGTTGCAAGCAACTGAGTCGATGGGTGAGCTTGCGCATATGGCTATTCACGTTAGGGCGACACAGGGTCCAAAGGCCGAAGAAAATTTAGAGGCACTCGACTTTGCCGGGGCTACTTAGTCACGTATTCAGTCGCTATCAACTCAGAGACCCATGATTCCATATGCGCATTGATGACAGAGGGCAGTGCGACAATGATCGGTGTCTTGATGGTGACTGTTGACTCACGGCCGCTCAATGGAAACAAGGTGCGGCCTGCCGCATGACGCGTCGTCAGTGGGTGAGGGAGTGACAAGCGGAGTTTTCAGTTGCGGCCGCTACTATGGGTGGGGGCGCTGCACATCGGCGAACGTAAGGCGCACGTTTCCAAGGGAGAGCCGGCCGTCCACGTGGTCCGTGCGCCGGGAAGGAAGCGTTGCGAAGTAGCGTGGTCCCTGTTTCACGTACGTTTTTATTTTATCGTCCAGCTGTTTCGTTACGCGTTTCTAACGGGGAGTTATTAGATGCGTCACGGCATACGCAATGCCAAAGAACTGTTGTGTGCCGCGATGCAAATCCAATGCTGCGAGGAACTCCGACCTTTCTTATCACGAGCTGCCGGCGAAGGAACAACTCCGGGATGTCTGGCTGCGGCATATTTCGCGACAAGGCAACGACAAAGGTAGCCAGTGGGTGCCGAACTCCAGGGCCGTCGTTTGTTCGCTTCACTTCAAGGAGGACGACTACAAGGAAGGATTAAAACGTAAGGTGCTGCGGCGGACAGCCGTGCCGACTCAATTTCCGTCGTACCCTGCATACATGCTGCCCGCGGCTTCGAAGAAACGCCGACCAGTAGTACGTGTCGCACCTGCCACTGCCATAACTAAAGTAGGCGAATCATTGCAGGAGTTATGTGCAGGATCAGAAAACAAAGCGTCCCGCCGCTCTGATGCGGACTTAGGTAAAATTGAAGGCGACGTCGAGCTCCGCGCAACGCCGCCGCATGCGGACGAGGTCGCTGGTCCGGAAAACTGCTTGGCCACAGGATGCAGCTTGCAAAGCGGTGTGAAAGCGCAAGAATGCCAGACGACGTTCTGTTTAACAAGCTTTATGGCAAATACCAAGAGGAACGCGCACCGCCTGCAAATGCAAGCTAGCAGACTCAACGAGCCACTACAAAAGCTGAAAAGCTGCAAAAAAAATGCGACGATGTTCAGGAGAAGCTAAAGCTATACGAAGGGGACCAGGCGGTGCAGGCTATAACGAAGATAAGAAAAGCAGCAGCGGAGGGCGACAAAACTGCCGAGTTTCTCGTTGAACAAGTTGAAAATTTTAGTAAGGTCAGACCAACATGGCAAGAGAATACAGTTCGAGAATGTGTGCTGTGGAGGGCAACGTCTCGTAAAGGGTACGAACACGTGAGAGCGAGAAAGCTTCTCAGGCTGCCTTGCCGATCTACGCTGCAGAAATTTGTTGGGTCATCCACAGGAGAGACCGGAATAACTAGCCTCATCCGTGAACGTCTCCAAGTGGAAAGGCGTAGTTTACTCTCAGAAAAAGAGCCGTACTGCAGCCTCATAGTTGACGAAATGTCAATACAGCAGAAAGTTACTTATGATCGACAAGTGGATAGGATTTTTGGGCTCGTCGATGTACAGTGCCAGGCGCGAGAACCTGCTGTTGTGGTAGCCAACAGGCTTCTTTGCTTTGTTTTGCGTGGACTCTCAACAGTATATGTGATTCCAGTAGGTTATTTTTTCACGAGAAATTTGAAGCACGATAAGCTCCTTCTCCTGACGCGCAGTGTCATCAAGGCAGTTGAAGAAATAGGATTTCGAATTGTCCGTATTGTCACTGACAACCACCAAACAAACACAGCCATGTTCCGGAACTTGTCCGATGACAACACACTCCAGCATGTCGTCCCACATCCAGAGCGCGAAGGTGAGCCTCTATTTTTGTCATTTGACCCCAGCCACCTGATCAAAAACTTAAGGACGAACTTGCTGGAAAGAGAAATGTCCGATGGTATCGAGCCAATCAAAGGAGGCGTTTTCCTGAAGACACTCTACAACATCCAGAGAGATATGCTTGTTAAGCCAGTGCGACTGTTGAGCCGAGCTCACGTTGAACCCAGCAATCTTGAAAAGATGAAGGTCTGTCGCGCGACATTGCTCTTCTCGCCTACGGTAATCGCCATCCTCGAATACCTTCAAAAAAATCCTGGATCACATGAGAAGGCTGCGCAATTTCAGGATTGTCGGTCAACTATCACATTCATGAAATATGTTGGGTTGTGGTATGACCTCCATGACATTTCCGGTTGGAAATCGAGGGAAAGGCCATTCGTCAAAACTGAGGATGATAGGTTGGCTTGGCTCGAAGTTGACTTCATCAGTTATCTCGAAAATGTGAGACGTGAAAGCATGAAAGCCCGTATGCAGTCGCTTACAAAGGAGACTTACGAGGCTACCGTAATGACAACTAGATCAACAGTTGCCGTCGTTGAGTACATGCTGACCGACCTGGGGTAAGCACAAATTTTGCGAAAATTTGCCTGCTAATTTCACGCTCTCATTATTGGCTAATGTGATGCGTGACTTCAAGGTGTTAACCATACGTGTTTTTTTTTTTGCTTTTAAAAAACTGCAGCTTCAAGTACGTACTGACCCGTGGGCTCAACAGCGATCCAGTAGAGTCTGTGTTCAGCTGCTTCCGCCAATTCAATGGTGGTAATGACCGAGTTGATGCAAGAGCCGCAGTCTTCACAGCGGAGAATTTGCTGAAGGTTCGGCTGCTGTTTGCTTCTTGAAGTGTCTAGTGTTTTGGTTTTTGCAAAAGTGGCAATCGCCAACCATGTTCTGGGGCACAGGTCGGGATTTTACAGGCTGCCAGCACTGGAAACGCGCCATCAAGTTCAGAGTGCAAGACAGCGCTGAAAGGTTGGAACCACGACGGTGACCGAGAAGACCCAGCTATACCGGAGGCAGCCCTGGCAGTGTTGTGGAAGTTGCAGCATGTGATGAAGCACGACGAGGTCCCTCCACACCTTGAGTTCGCACCGCTCACATACATGGCCGGGTACCTGGCTTTCGTCTGTGAGCAAAAGGTGAGCTCTATCTTTTAAAATGACCATGCCTACTCTATGATTAGCCATTTGTATATTGGTCAAGTTGAAGACAATTGACGCAATTAGTGTAATCTGAATCTATGAAATTATACAGGTGGCGTGCCGTGAATGCAAGGTGCGACTAAAAGGAAGTGCTTCGCGGGCTGGAGCGTATCACTTCACATTCAGTCTTGACCAAGGTGGACTGAGCTACCCGCGGCCTGAAGTCGTCTGGTTATGCAAGCTGCTGTGTACTTTCGTCGAATTAGCTCTGCAGTCTGCTGAAGTTTATCGCTGTGGGAAACTGTGCCAGCTCCTCTCATGTGCTGTGCTCCCACACCTCATGGTTTGCCCGCTCATGTGGTGTGCAAAGTGTACGGACCAGTATCACTGTCGAGAGCTTTGCGAGATATTTCTAAAAAAGTTCCTGAGACCCCTCCTGGCGAACTGGGCTGGTGACCTTACCAGCTCTTTGGACAGTGTGCTCAGGCTTTCAAGAAAGCCTCTTTCCCGCAAGGTCCTGCGTTTGTAGAGAAGACTGCAAACCTTGAACAGTAGTGTTCAAATAAAACAAATTTGCATTCTGTGAGTCATGCGTCATCTTAAACGAAGCCCTATTTTTTTAAACCTGTGCTCAGAATCAATAAAACCGTGTTTTGCACGTCAACACCACTCTATATCTTTAGTTCCATATCTGAAGCTGCGCTTCCTTCACGACACAGAAAGCAACTGAAGATATTTGTAAATCCACATCATTGATGAAGTCATCGGTGTGAACACACACGAATAGAGCACTTAAGTGACTCTGCGGTACCTGCCTGTCTTCATTTTTCTCGTACTGTCTTTATTTCTGCTTCGTTTTCCCTTGCCGAATATCGCGCCTGCTACCCTCTCGCGCGCAATCGACACACAATATCTTGACGCCGTGTCGCATGCCGGCGCGCATTGCCTAACCCCAAGCAAATAACTGCGTTTTCATATGTAAGCCCTGGAACCACTACACCCTTCCCAAGCAGTTCTCAATCACTGGTGGATCTTCCCGAGCCTCTAAGGTGCGTTTCTGTAAGCGCATGCACACCTGTTGGTTGTCAATTTAACTGTTGCTCCTCAATCTCTAACCACTTTTCGTTTCATCTGCCGCCGTGCATAGTTATGTAGCCTTTTGCACGACGATACGTTCTCTATTGTTGACGGTGATGCTAGTCTGAGGTTCCACCTTCTTCATTACTACCTAACCTGGCCTCCTGAGTCCCCGTGGGCCCCCCTGATTCGCCGATGTGCAGCGCCACTACCGGCGCGGCGGAGAGAACAAGAACTATCGCAATCACCGGCGGAGAGGCGCGTTTGGCAGGCCGCACCTTGTGGTTGAATGATGCTTAACAACCAAGTCCTACTCTCGCAAACAATGAACCCAGAGGCTGGGGTGATCTGATAAATCTTTCGGAGATAACAACCGACACAGAACACGATTGTCAATCACTGTTGTGAAATCATGGTCACAGAGCTAGCGGCAATGTTTTAGTATTGACCGCACAATATCGAGGCATTTTTGTTCTCCGATGGCGGAATTTCCTTACGGCAGGAGACATAGAGTAATGCTCACAAAAGCAATGATTAGCTCATTGGACGTGGGATTCCAGGAGGACAGTGCCGATTATAGGGAGACTGGCATTTGCGTGCAGTACATATTTTTTGCTAAAATGTATATTTACACATGCTGAATTTGAATTCAATTCCGGGGTTTTACGTGCTAAAACCCGCGATTTAATTATGAGGACCGCCGTAGTGGGGAAACACTGGATTAAGTTTGACCACAAGAGGTTATTTAGACTGCCCCTAATGCACGGCGTTTTGCATTTCGCGCCCATGGAAATGCGACCGCCATGGCGTGGATTTGATCCCGCGACCCCGTGCTTAGCAGTGCAACACCATAGCCGCTAAGCACCACGGCGGATCTTATACATAGTGAAAATATTGTTGAACGCGGAAAGAGAAAATGCCGCATAGCTGGATCCAATACCCACCGCGGCTTGTGTCGGGTCCATGAAGCCAAATTCACTTTCTTGTCTTTTGCAGCAATGAAACACTCGGCGTGGGCAAATTTTCCAAAAATAAGCTACACTGCAGCTTGATAACTCACACTAAATGCTTCACTTCACTTTATTACCTTAAGACTCCCATTTAAGGGATATTACACAAGGGGTGGGCTAACAAATTAAGGCTTTAATAACACTCTTTATGCGGAAGAGTTTGCTCTGATGTCTTCTTCAAAAGTTGATGAACACGTGATGGCTGCAGTGTCTCGGGGAAGGCCATTTCAGTCCACTGTTGTACCAAAGAAAAATGAGCCAGCGAAGGTGGTAGTGCGAGCACATGAGCGTACAATTTATACGGATAGGTAGTGCGGCTGGATATGCGCGTCGTTGGGATTATGTAGGGGGCGCAATCGAGGAAGCTGTGGAAAAACTTGTGGAGCAAACAGAGGCTGGCGAAGCGGTGACGCACAAAAAGATTTGGAAGAACAAGCGCCCAATAATGTAAAACTATTCCAATATGTTTTTATGCCAATCTCCTGACGTCCAATTTGCGTAACTTCCGACGCAAGCATCGGTCGGTCACCCGCAGGGTTGTCAGAACAAACCAATCAAACGTTCTCCTCGTTCATAGGTGGTCACATTTAATTCCTTTAAAAATAGTGAACATTGCCTACACTGAGCGTATTGTCTTATATGATTGGGTGACAAGAGGCGAGGAGCACGCTCAAGTAGAGAGGAATTCGATGGGGCAGAGCCAGTGCATTGAAAATCAATAACCGGATGAAGAAGATGGTACCAGTGTCTGCGATTGGTCCGCTTTCCCTTATTTAGCTTGCAGTGGCTGGTCGAAAATCACGGTGGCATGCAGTGAAAGATTAAGAATGCCGGTAAAACGGATCCTCAGCAAGGAAGAGTTGGCAGAGCGAGGTCCTAAACGGGCCGAAAGTGCTCGAAAACGTTATGCGGCCACGCAAAAGGTTTTATTATGCGCAAATAAACCCATGCTCTTTGGCAGGTGCGAGTAGCCAGTGCCTGAGTGATGGGTGGCAGCCATCTTTTAGTCCTTTCTCAAGGGGGCAGCCTGCGGCTATTCAGAAGGAAATTCAGTTCTATTCGGCATATTAATGCATCTTTGACGCGGTGAGTTTTCACTGTTTTGGGGCGTCACGTGACAGGCAAATGAAGTAGATGCGGCCCGAAAACTTTTCACCAATAGCCCAGGTCTAATGGCCACAAGGCGTCGAATCTATATTCCATATTTCTTTTGTTCAGCGCAATCATGCGTAACCAGTGTGCACAAGTCATATAAGATGGGGAGCTATCGCGGTTTTCGTCACATCGTGTGACAGACAGGCAAAGTGGGGGTGGTCCAAAAAACTTTTTGACCAATCGCCGAGGGCTGATTGCAGGATTGGAATAGAAAAGTTTGGAAAATCTTTACGTTATAACGCCCCAGTTTCACGTTTGAGGGATCATATGCTTATGTCATATGAGTATGAAAAAAGAATGAACCAAGTGGCACGATTTTGCACGGATTCTGATTCGTTGATTAAATGTACCTGGTGCGAACTCCAGATGGGCGCCGCATATTCTAGTGTAAATCTGATCAGAGATTTATACTCGAGGAGTTTTATGTCTGGTTGGGCAAGACGTAAATTACACTTTAAAAAACCGACTGATGTGTTCGCTGATGATGTTCGTACCAGGAAAGATAGCAGGTAAAGGTTAAGCGACGGTACTTATATGATTGCATTTGTTCAATTGTTCAACAGTGAAAGTAGAGATTACGTACGAAAAGAAAGCAAAGGATTACGCTGGCGTTGAAATGAAACGAGTTTTCGTTCAGTGAGATTAAACTTCATTAACCACAGATTGCACCACTAGTGTATATGGTTAAGGTCATTTTGGAGTGCATTTTGGTTAGAAAGAATAATAATTGTGTGATAGATGACGCAATCGTCGGCAAGCATACGGATATGAGAATATACATGGATGAAAGAATATGTGCGGTGGGGTATTTATTAGTAAGCAGAGATAATATTTCATTAGGTTCACGGGCAATATCTGGATCAGTATGAGAGCGCCTGTAGCATACGCCAAGAATTACTGTTTCGGGTGGGGCACGGCATATTACCCATAGTGATTCAAGTTGTGAAGTAATGTTGATGAAAAGCATGATAGCTCTTTGTTAGTCGCGATGAGTACGCCTCCGCCACGTGTATTTCGGCTGTCATAAAGGAGTAAAATCACCGCCCCTTTCAGTCCGTGAAGATGGTCGAAAGCGAAGCTGTGTTCGTTACACCGAGGGTTACTCTATGCAAGTCAAACTTCCTAAGCAGTCTATATTGCAATCTTTTTTATTTATTTTATTTATTTATACATACTGCAGCCCGTTAAGGCTATGGCAGGAGTGGGTGTACATGCGAGAAAAACTAATTATGATATGCAGAAACAGCAACACAGAAACAGCAAACTGTAAATAAACTATACATCAGCAATTGCATTTAAAGATTGAGAAATGGGTAACAAATGAACTTCGGCAGGTAACAAATTCCACTGTTCAATCATGCGGGAAAAAAAAACTGTATTTGAAAGTGTGAGTGCGTGGATGAAGTCGTCTGACACTAGAGGTATGGTAAGCTCTAGTTGAAGTCGGGCAAGCACGCGTTAAAAGCGAGGGATCAGATATGTGAGAAAGAGAGTTCTTATAGGAATAGAAAATATTCAGAAATTCTATGTGCCGCCGTCTAGAAAGAAACTGGAGGTTTAATCCCGCAAGAGCAGCTGATGGTGAAAAGTCTCGGTCGAAGCGATGATAAACAAAATGAATAGCCTTCCTCTGGGCCGATTCAATACAATTAATTTCACCTTGTTTATATGGGTTCCACACGGAGGAACCATATTCTAGAATTGGGCGAATCAGTGTTTTGTATGCTACTAATTTAGTGTCCCTCGCAGAAGCAGACAAAGTCCGGCCGATGTAACCAAGTTTTGTTAACGCTTTACAACAAATGTAATCTATTTATTTGTGGACCAAGAAAAGGTGGGTGTAAAAATGACGCCTAAATATTTGCATTGAAAAACTCATGTTAGTGGTTCACCATTGCATATGTAATCAAAACCTACGGGCATGTGTCTGTTAATAAAAAACATAACATTTTACAAAAATTGATGCTCCTTTTCCAGGTAGCACACAGTCACAAAATGAAACAAAGGCATCTTTAGGGCGCTGATGATCAGCGAGGCCTGAAAACACTGCGGGGCTTCCGCCAGACCGGCAGACACTCGAGATGACCATGGCGAATTAGGAAGTCACACTTCATTTCGACGAGGCGTCGTGGCTGAAAGTATTTTCTGCACGATGTGCCAACCGTAAAAGGAGAAGTGACGCTTTATTTTGACGAGGCATGGTGGGTGAAAGTCCTTTCTGCACGAGGTGCCAACCGTAGCAGAAGTCGCGCTTCATTTCGACGAGGCATGGTGGGTGAAAGTCCTTTCCGCACGAGTTGCTAGGCGCCAGCCGTAACAGCATCTGCGGCGGGGGAGGAAGATCCCGACGCGTAGGGGCCAGCAGCCGCTATGCGAGGGATTGGTGTTTCAGTAGCAGAATTCCCCTCACAGGTGACGAACCCTTTGTTCGTAGCTGGTAGATTCCTGAGAGTTGTCATCATTCCTCGGGGTGCTCTTGTGACTTTTCTCCCTGGTCCGGTCTGGTGAAATAGGTCTTGCAAGCAGGTCTCGCAACTTTTCGTCTCCTGCGTGGGCAAGCAATCACCCCAGAACAGTGCCGGACCCCCAACTACAAAGCAGCGAGCACAAGACCACCCTCCTTCAAGATACACCAGGCTTTTAAAAAAATAAAAATAAAACCCGCTACATCTTTCCCAATCCTTACGCGCCGCCTCCACACCCCCCCCCCCCCCCGAACACTAAAAACAGCCATTTCATGAAAGCGCTAAGACTTGGTTATTAAAATCAGCTAACGATCGGCTACACTTCGGAAAAAAACTTATGAAATAACGTAAAAATGCCACGGAAACCCGGGTGAGCATGACGCTTTCGTTACTCTATGGGCAACGACTGAAACTGTCGGCGTTGCCGTTAAGCTTACCCTTCTTGTAGCGAATATCGAAGGTTTACTGTTCAAGAGCCAAGCTCCAGCGCAAAAGACGGCCGTTTTTCGTAGACATGGACGGCAGCCAGGTGAGGGGACAGTGGTCAGTCTCTATGGTGAACCTTGAACCAACGATATAGTGAGCTAGCTTCTGCACCACCCATACCACGCAGCCGCATTCCTTTTCTGATGCACTGTATGCTTCCTCACGAACTGAAAGCTTTCTACTGGCGTACAGAACAGGGTGTTCGTTCTCGTCATCTCTCTGTTGACAGAGCACCACACCCATACCCCTGTCGCTGGCATCACACTGAAGAATGAATGGCTTAGAGTAGTCGGGCGCGTTCAACACTGGCTGACTCGTTAGTGCTTTCTTCAGCATACTAAAAGCCTTTTCTTTTGCGACATCCCACTTTACCGTTTCTGGTTCTGTTTTTCTGAGAGCATCCGTTAAAGACCTAGCAATCTCGGAATACCACGGGATATATCTTTGGTAATAACCCGCCAAGCCAAGGAATAACCTGATGTCCCGCTTGGTGCGTGGTTGCGGGAAGTTGTCTATTGAGGACAGTTCAACCTAGGACCTGGATAAGCTACCTCTGCGCACCCTAATTGGCATTTGGGAGTCTTAGCAGTTAAGTTGACCTGTCGTAGACGATACAGCATGGTTCGCAGGTGTTGCATATGGCCCGTCCATGATGAAGCAAAGATTGCGATGTCATCGGGATACGGAAGTGCAAAGTCCTCCATTCCTCCTAGCACCTGGTCCATAAGGCTAGAGAAGCAATATGGCGCATTCTTCAATGCAAAGCTCAGGACTTTCGGACGAAAGGTTCCCATCGGGTAAATCAGCGCTGCAAGCCTGCTTGCCCTCTCGGTCAACGGAACGTGCAAGTACCCTCTGGCTGAATCGAGCGTAGAGATGAAATTAGCACGGCTCACTTTCTCAAGCCTTTCCTCGTTGTGCGGTATTGGATAAGTCTGATCCTTCGTAATTAAATTGAGCCTGCGGTAGTCGATACATGGTCGCGGCTCCTTTCCTGGGACCTCAAATAATATAAGAGGCCAGGTATAATCACTCTCTCCTGGCTCGATTACACCTAGCTCTAACATCTTATTCAAATCAGTGGCCATGACTTCACGCTGACGAGGTGAAACGCGATGAGCTTTTGAACGAACAGGGCCCTATGAGGTTAACTTGATATCGTGAACGATCGCAGTGGTCCTGCCCGGGATGTCTGAAAATACGCCTTTAAATTCAAACACGAGTTCCCTCAGTTCGGCCCTCTGATCGGGATTCAACTGCGCCTGCTCTACTAGCTTGTCATGGTCTCATGAATGTCTTTTGCCTCCGTCACTGCTGTTAACTCCGGAAAGTCGACAGGCATCTCCTCAGGTTGGTTAAGGGATATGGTCACAGTGGCTTCCCTCTGCCGGTAGGGTTTAAGTAGATTGCTATGGTACACTTGGGTGGTGTCCTTCGTTTTCCCGGTACCTTGATTACGTAGTTTGTTTCAGATAATTTCTGAATTATGTCAACTGGTCCTTCCCATTGAGCCTCTAATTTGTTTTTCAACGAAGGTTTCAGGATCATTACTTTTTCCCCAATTTCAAAGCGTCGCGTGCGAGCCATCCTGTCATAGTAATGCTCAGCATTGTTTTGTGCATTACGCATTTCCTGCTCAGCAGTCAATGGGGCAGGGCTTACATTCAATGACTTTCTCCTGCATTCTGCTTCTCGAGACATTTCAGGCTCCGGCGCTTGCCTGACCTCTTCCTTAGCTGGTGCACTTTCCGGATTATCCCCTATAGGGCTGTCCTGTTTGGTGCTGCTTGACGAATCCTCCGTCAAGACTGTTTCCTCGACCACTGGACATTCGTAAACTGCCTTGGCCGCGAGTTTCCTTGCCTTGGAACCAGTTAGGGCTTGCACTGTTCCCTCATCAAACCCGATTCCCCTGCGTCGTAGCAAATCTTCTGATTTGCTAGAAAAGAACTACGGATACTGCGGCGGGAGATGTGCCGAGACGATGGCTGCAGTGTCCAGTACTCCAAAAGGGCCTTCGATGCGAATCTTGGCCACAGGGAGACAAACACTGGCGGTTTCCACGGCTTGCTTTATCCAAACACATCCTCCCGTGAACTGGCCTTCCTCTACGTACGACGGATGCACCCCATCCATTGTGGCTGCCAAGTCGCGAAGCACTCTACACGGTTTGCCGTTTACCAGGAGGTCTCGAATGTACGGTTATAGCAAGTTCAGATTTTCTACGTTACTACTTAGTGACATCAATACTAATTTGGGATTTCTGCCCCCCCACGGAGATATGCCCCCTTTGATGGCAGATGTAGCAAACTACTGGTTTCTTTGCCTCAAAAGTTTTTCCTTCTAGCTTTCTGCACTCCGTTCGGGTGGTAACTTCTCTCCTTCACTGTCATTGTCATTATTTTTCACCGAATCTGTCCTTTCCATTGTTTTATACCGATTCGGCTTTGACCATCGCTTTGGCTTGTCGGGTGTGTATTTATTGATCTCTTTCTTAGGAGCTTCGTTGCCTTCGTCCGCACGGCGAGTTACGTACTCCTCAGCGAGATCAGCCGCTCTCGTGATAGTGTCTGTGCCTGGCTATCCTGAACCTAATACGTGATGTTTAGTGGCAGCCGGCGGTAGAACTGTTCTGAAGCAACTCACTGCATTGTCTTTTCGGCGTCACTCAGCGCACCCTCTTCTCTGAGCCATTCCTTCAGGTTTACCTCCAAGGTGTATGCAAAAGCTGAGTATGACTGACTTTTGGTCTTCTCGAGTTCCCTGAATTTTCGCCTAAATGCTTCCGCTGATGATATGCACTTTTTAAGCAGCTTCGCTTTGACTTCATCGAAGTCCTCTGCTTCTTCTTTCCCCGTGCGGGCAATGATATCAGCTACCTCACGTGGCAGTGACGTAAGCAAGCGTTGCGGCCATGTGTTTCTCGCGAATTTTGCCTTTTCACACATGCGCTCAAACTGTACCCGAAAAAGACCTATGTCCCCTCCTACTGCGTAGGCTGCCATCAAGTCTGTCATTCTGCGCTCGCTTTCACGTGCCTCTGGGCTAGATTTTTCAGTATTTTGAGGTCTTAGGAACTCAATCTCTAGGCGCTTCATTTCGAGTGCGTCGCGTGAAACGCGGTCGCGCTCTTCTTTAGCCTCACGTGCTGCCCACTCGCGCTCTGCTTTTTCCTCTAGGCGCTTACGCTCTTCTTCTTCCTCTAGGTGCTTACGCTCTTCTTTTTCCTCTAGGCGCCTACACTCTTCTTCTTTCTCTGCAATGCTATCTAAGCATTCCTTCAGTTCATCGTCGTCGGCCCCGATCACTTCGATCGCCTCAATGATCTCCGGCTTTCTCTTTGATTTGGCAATTTGGAGGCCCAACTCTTTGTCCAAGCTCAACAATTCCGGCTTCTTTAGTGCCTTCAAGTTCATGGCTGCCCTTAGTGCTGCTAACTCTTCACTCTATGAAAACCTTGACGCACTCAAAACTTCCGTCAACGTTTAAAAAAATATCACTCCACTGAACTTTCCAAAAAATACGTAAAGCCTAGTGGCATCTTAGTGAAGAAAAGCCGTGTACTCGCCATATGCAGTCATGAATCCAGACACCTTCCTTCCGAACGTTGTCAGCAGGACGAAGAGGCTACGATCTCGTAGTTGTCGTCCAAGTTGGGGTCTCCATGGTTCCGTATCCCAATCGCTGCCAGTCAGTTTGTTGCGTACTCCAGGGTAGCGTATCGTAGTGCTGCCGAGTTGTAGCGACGCCTGCCTAGCGATGCTCGACCGATGTTACTATTGGGTAGCGTGGCGTTGTCGGCGGGCTGCAGGCATCCGGTCGACCATGGTGACCGGGCAAGGACGAGACAATTTCTAGTGCGAAACTTCCACTGTTTATTCAAACGTTGGTGAAAGAAGATGAGAAAAGAATGAAATGATCTAGAAAAGTACATTTCGGAGCCCCTTAAATAGGCTCTCTACAATCGTGGGAGGGATCTTGCTTCCGTCGACGTCACGTGACCGGCACAGAGTCTGATTCGCGGAAAGAGGGCCCCTCATCCTCTGGTTATACCGAGCCTCTGGTTATGCCGAGCCTGCTGCAAGGAGGAGGGCGTCCCGCCTCCGGTTATACCAAGCCTCAGGTCCGGGATTCGCAGGTGCTAGTCCTTCTATTTTGGGCGTTGCTGGTTCGCGGAAGTTCCCCTGTAGAGCTTGACAGTTCGAGGAAAGCGTCCCTTTAAAGTCGCACACACGCACACACAAAAGAGGCCTGAAAACACTGCGGGGCTTCCGCCAGACCGGCAGACACTCGAGATGACCATGGCGAATTAGGAAGTCACGCTTCATTTCGACGAGGCATGGTGGGTGAAAGTCCTTTCTGCACGAGGTGCCAACCGTAACAGGAGAACTCAAGCTTCATTTCGACGAGGCATGGCGGGTGAAAGTCCTTTCTTTACGAGTTGCTAGACACCAGCTGTAACATCATATGGCAACTATGTGCCGCTTTTTTGCATATATTCTTAATATGAGCACATCAAACCATATTAGACTCATAAGCGAAACCTGGATACTTAAAAGAGATTTCATAATCTAATGCGGTGTTTACAAACAAGCTCAGAAATTGTCATAATCTGCTATTTCCTGGTATCATTTTTGTTAATGGTGAGCTGATTGTTGTAAAACCATTTTTGAGCTTTAATTAACTCATCACTTACAGCAGCCTCTAGCTCGTCTAAATTGAGAAGGCCGTCGTACGAAAATGGCGTTTCAATGACGAGAACGTGTAGCATCGCTTTCAAATTTGCAAGGCAGCTTAACAATCAGGAAAAAGGTGTACCCGACGTCAGCAGCGTTTGAAAAGGAGCTACAATAAAAGAGCTGCTATCGTAGTGCGAAACTGTGTAGTCGCGTTGGTTTCGTTGCAATAGCTTTTATTTCGACACTCCAGGCGTTGGCCGCGGTGTTGCCGTGAGGTGAAGTGAAGTTTATCATTTTTTTCAAGGAAAAGAGGAGACCGGGACAAAAGGCGGTAAGGCCTGACGAGGCCCCGGCATCCATACAGTTGGCAGTAACAATATAAATGCAAAAAAATGTACATAGAAGGCGCGAGAAATATGTCAAAACAACGCTACAATGCGCACAGTGAAACTTAATTCGGCAAAAAATACAAACATGTGCAAGGTAATATGCAAGCACACAAAGTTATACACGTACAAATACAATGCGTACATGGCTGGAGAATTAAGACACGAAAACATGCAACTGCAGCAAACTGTTGTTGCTTGTCCGCAACAAAAATAGAAAGAAACGTATGTATAAAGAAACGGTAGATACATTTTCTTACATTTGAATTTCACCTTCAGTCAAGCGTCATTTCATGTTTTTCTTGAACACATTTTTAGATAAAAAGAAATCATCTCTAAAGGGAAATTTGTTGAAGGCGTTGGGTACTTGAAAATTTAGCTTTTGTTTACCATATTTGGTGCGTGTTTGCGGTACACGTAGTTTTACCTCACAAAGGTTGTATTTTATGGTACTACCAGCAATAGAGTACAAACTGTTTCTATGAATGTATTGCAACAGCCGTAGATAATACACTTGTTCAGCTTGTAGTATGCTATGTTCAACCAACAAGGGTTGTGTACGTAATTTATGTGGTGCGCCGCAATAGTCCTCAATAGCACGCAAGGCTCTTTTTTGTAGCAGTAGTAGTTTATGGTAATTTGAAGACGTAGTCGTACCCCATACAAGATTACAATATGACAGTTTTGAGAAAAACAGTGTGTTTTACGTGGACACCCTTAACCAAACAGGTAAGAGTTTAGAAATCCTAAAGAGCAGACCAACAATTTTGCTTAGTTCAGAAGCAAGTTTTGAGATATGAACAGACCAAGAGAGATTTTCATTAAACCACACACCGAGAAATTTTTTAGAAGAAACCTGACTGATTTGTGTATTATCATAATAAATCTGTATAGAATAACGTTCCACGGTGTGGATCGGCTTGAAAAGAATATATTTTGTTTTATTTATATTTAAACTAAGCTTATACCTTAGCAACTTGCGATTCGCTGATGATATTGCCTTGTTTACTAACTCAGGAGACCAATTGCAATGTATGCTCACTGACCTGGAGAGGCAAAGCAGAAGGGTGGGTCTGAAAATTAATCTGCAGAAAACTAAAGTAGTGTTTAACAGTCTCGGAAAAGAACAGCAGTTTACGATAGGTAGCGAGGCACTGGAAGTGGTAAGGGAATACATCTACTTAGGGCAGGTAGTCACCACGGATCCAGATCATGAGACTGAAATAACCAGAAGTATAAGAATGGGCTGGGGTGCGTTTGGCAGGCATTCTCAAATCATGAACAGCAGGTTGCCACTATCCCTCAAAAGGAAAGTGCATAACAGCTGTGTGTTACCAGTACTTACATATGGGGCAGAAACCTGAAGGCTTACGAAAAGGGTTCTGCTGAAATTGAGGACGACGCAACGAGCTATGGAAAGAAGAATGATCGGTGTAACGTTAAGGGATAAGAAAAGAGCAAATTGGGTGAGGAAACAAACGCGGGTAAATGACATCTTAGTTGAAATAAAGAAAAAGAAATGGACATGGGCCGGACATGTAATGAGGAGGGGAGATAACCGATGGTCATTAAGGGTTACGGACTGGATTCCAAGGGAAGGGAAGCGTAGCAGGGGGCGGCAGAAAGTTAGGTGGGCGGATGACATTAAGACGTTTGCAGGGACAACATGGCCACAATTAGTACATGACCGGGGTAGTTGGAGAAGTATGGGAGAGGCCTTTGCCCTGCAGTGGGCGTAACTAGGCTGATGATGATGATGATGATTTACGTGTAACCAATCACCAAGCTTCACTAAATAACTGTTAACCATACTTTGGAGGGTGAGTAATGAGCGGGAGGAAAAGAAAAGATTTGTGTCGTCAGCGTACATTACCAGATCTGGAGAATCATATATATCGGCTAGGTCATTGATATATGTAATGAATAATAAAAGCCTTCGTATTGATCTCTGTGGGAAACCATGCATTATTGTTTGTGTATCGGAGAAGATGTTATTTGTTCGTACGTATTGGGACCTATTATTCAGGTAACTTTTCAAAAGGTTCAGCGCAATACCGCGAACCCCGTAGCCAGAAAGCTTTTAAGGAGAGTATCATGATGTACGCAATCAAAGGCCTTGCGAAAATCTAAAAATAGACCAAGTGTATATTTTTTACCTTCAATGTTATCTATTATTTTGTCTTTAACAACAAATAGCGCTTGTTCCATAGACCTATTTTTTTATAAACCCATACTGTGAATCAGGAATGACATTGTATTTATGGAGAAAATTGGCCATCCTTGAATTAATAACGCATTCAAAAATTTTTGATAGAACAGGTAATACCGAAATAGGTAGGTAATTAGACAGTTTATTTATGTCACCACCTTTATATATTGGAACCACTCGGGCCAATTTTAATTTGTCCGGAAAAACACCTGTTGACAACATAAGGTTTATAATGTGTGACAAGGCATCGCATATAACGTTGCATACATACTTCAGGGGAATTACTTTTATATCGTCATATCCAGCGGATACATCATTCTTTAAGGAAAATATAATGTAGCTACTTCTTGAGGGGTTGCTGGTGCAAGTACTTTAGAATTCAGTAATAGAGTGGTGAGGCCCATAAAACTATCAACCGGAGTATGCGTAGAAAGATTTGGTGAACCGACATTAATAAAGTAGACATTCAGGGCGTTTGATAGCTCACGGCCCGTTAATTTACCATTAGTTGCAATTATTTCACTAAGTTGTGTGCATTTTGTTTTATTCTTCAAGTTATTAACCTCTTGCCAAACCTTACGACTATCATTTTGAATACGAGAAAAATGGCTTATGTAATAATTAGATTTAGCATTTTTTAAGTCTTTGTTAAGTTTATTTCTAAATTGTTAACTTGAAAAAGCAGAGCTAGATCTTTGCTATGGAGGAACTGATGATACATTTTATTTTTATTTCTTATCCTTGCGTAAAGTGATTTGTTCATCCAAGGCTTCTTAAACTTCTTAACATTAATTTTTCTCTCTATTTGTGGGAAAGCTGCGTTATATTGGGTTAAGAAAATATCAATAAACTCAGAATATGCTGTATTAACTTTAGATATCTCGTATATAGATCCCCCGTTAGTACCTTCGATTAGTTTACGAAACTCGTTCAGAGCAAAATCATGTATATCTCTGGTCATATGCGTAACAGCATTTGTTAGTCGGTTAAATCTGAGAGGTATGAAACAAAATATGGGTAAATGGTCACTAATATATAAAAATAATAGACCAGATTCAGTGCATGGAAGCTAAACATTTGAGATACAGATATCTAATAAAGTAGCCGTGTTGCAAGTTATTCTAGTAGGCAAAGTGATATTGTTCATACATGCGTGAGAAGAAAGGAGGCTCTGCAATTCCCTTGAATGAGAATCATTTCATAATAGGTCAATGTTTGAATCACGCACTAAAATGAAAGGTAGTTTAGTAGAGTCAAGAAAAGTTAAAAGGCTTTCCAAGAACTCAGAAAAGTTTGATTTGTTACCCTGAGGGAGTCTATACATAGATACAACGATTATATTCTGTAACGATATAGCTAAGCACTCAACGTTGGGATTTGTGACTGTAACATCGCTAACCACAGAGTGCGAATGACATTTTTTAACATATATTGCAAGGCCACCACCTCTTCCATGGGGCCTTGATAAACCATTGTAAGTATAGTCATCGAAACAACACTCATCACCATCGGTGCCGAACCATGTTTCAGAAAAAACCATAACATCAAACTTCACTGACAGTGATCCTAGAGATAAATCAAGATCATCGCGCTTTTTTTCATGCTACGGATATTTAAATGAAAAGCCGAAACATATTTTTTGCTCATACTTTTAAAGCTAGAATTCAAATGATTAGTACTGTATCTAGTACAGGTAGGTGGAAGAAGCATCGTGATAAGTCAGGAAAGATGAGTATGTTGCAAAAGCAATGTTATTATCTAGTCATCTTCACTAGATCAACCAGATCCTGAATCCTAACAGCGTCCATGTGTTCATCCTTCCGCGCGAAAACCTTGTCCCCGCTCGTCCAGACAAACCTCCATGCCACTTGTTTCTTGCGGGCAATAGCAGCACCAAGCAGCTGTTTGTTAGTCTGCGTAAGATGCTCGTTTACATAAACGCTGTCGGTCCCAGATAAGCCGAGCTGGTCATTTGTAACCTTTTGCTTCCTGGCCTTCGCAAGAAACGCACGACGCTTATCTCTCCAACAAAGCGAACCAAGATATTGGTCTCGCCTGGTTTGCGCGTTGGGATCCGGTGACACGTGTCAATGTCATGGCTAGCAACTGGTTCTTTAAGAACCAGTTGCTAGCCATGACATTGACATGACATGACAGAACGGGTAAAATTGTGACTCATTTTGAGAAATCAGAAGCTAACACTGTGGGACGTTGGCCGTTTTCTTCTGTCTCTTGCAAGGTTACGTGTAAAGTTGAAGTGCGATAAGATCTTGCTGCGCTCTGTACGCCGTAGTGATGCGGGTGCGAGGGGAAGCCGATAAGGATGGTGATTTGATGAGCGCCCAGTGCTGGTGGTAGCGTGATATAGCGCGCGTTAGGGGGTGCATGTGAGCGCACGTCTCCTCCTTTTGCCTGGCTGTGCACCACCCGCGCACCATCTTGGAGGTAATCTACGGCGGCAGCAAAGCCGGGCGAGTTGGCATTCTTGGTGACTACATGTGTGCTGTCTTCGTGCGCACTTAGGGCTGCAGGTCCCGTAAGCTCAAATTAGGAGACGCGTTGAAGGGCGACGCAGTAGAAGCGTTCGCTCTCATCCATTTGCGCTATTCATCATACCAGCGGTAACAACGAGTGTTCGATGTCATCGACTTAAATGTGTTCATGTGTTCCTGTGCGCACATGTGGCCATGCTTGCTAATTCATTATTAGGCGAATGTTTACTGCAATATATAGGACCGATAAAACTACGAAGCTTACTTCATGTCATTGTGTAATACTTTGCCATCTGCATGAAAACTTTGCCTTTCGGGTAAAATTGTGACTTATTTTGAGAAATCAGAAGCTAACACTGTGGGACGTCGGCTGTTTTCTTCTGTCTCTTGTAAAATTCGTTGCATGTGCGCCTGCGCTCCAGAGCACCACAAGAAAACTTGCACAGCTGGAGAAGCACGCCAAGATTTGTTGTTTTACGCAGCTCAACACGGTGCCCGATTAGGCAAACAAAAGGTTTGCCTACTTACGTACATTCACTGCAGGGAGGGAACATGCACGCCGCTGTCGTGTGCGGCGACACAAATACACGCAGAAAAAATAGGGACACTGTGGCACGAACTGCTTGCGGAGTAGCGCACTTGACGGCATGGTTCATAATGCGATATTCAAACATTTGTTAATTTGCGAAAGGCAAATTTTCACTTCACGAGTACATTTTATTGAACCCATGTATGTCTTCGTCTGGGCCACGTATATCCGCGTCGATTGGTCCTATACGTACAGATGTCGATGAGCTACATCCCATAAAAGGTCAACCTATGTGAGCACAAGATCACTCGACTAATCCATGTCTAATTCTGCATGCGCTCCTTTTTTCATGGTATGAATTGTACCTACTCGCAAACATTGGTGAGGTGGGGGTTTCGTCACAAATTTGGAACTTATCTGCGAAAACATTGCACACTAAACAAGACAGAAAGCGCTGCTAGCACAGCGCTCTTTCTTTTTCTCTGGCATTGTGTACTGCGCGCTTTGCTGTCGCCCGACGTGCAGCAGCGACATTGCAAAGACTCTTATGAACACCTCTGTCGGAATAAACGGGGAGCTTAAGGGCACTCATCGAAGGCAAAGTTTTGCGACATTGGTTTTCGGCATGAATTGTTATTGTTGCATTAGGTTTGCCGTATGGGTTGGTCTTAATTTTCTTCTTCAACAAAAAAACGTAATTTCTTCTACAGGCTGAAAATAAACACCACGCGAAAACGTGTCTTCTGATATAATATTTCATTAGATCGCAAAATTACATTTCTACTTCGAAGAATGAAAGGCATTGCTCAATTTTCTCCAGTAAGCGGGAAGAGCAAAAACAGGTAATTTTTGCAGCCCCGAACTTAATATGATGTATGCTGAGTCTACAAGTTTCCGAGTTAAGTGAATGGTTTCCGTTCGCCTCGAGGCAAATTCTCTTCGACGGAGACAAGAACAGGTTTGGAATATTGAAATATCTGACAACTTTACGCGAGCCAGAAAACTTCCTTTTCCTGCGCTTGTTTTATTCAGCCTCCTTACTAAATCATCGAGTTAAACTCCAAAAAGTGCAAAATAAAAGAAAAGAAAAGCAAAGGCAAGAAAGGTGGGTGTAATGTGGCTCCCGAGACTCCAATTGCTTGCGCACGATAATAATGGAAAAACGTTTCATGAGGAATGTCAAGCACAGAATTCATTCCAGGTCTAAATTATATTGCTTACACGGTTTCGAAAGATTATTGGCAAGGCTTATTTATACTTTAAAAACGTGTATGAGAGAGAGATGAGATCGATAAAAGACATCAGAAAGGCAGGGAGGTTAATCGCAAGATAGATATTCAGTCTGCTACCCTGCACTGGGGAAGGGGAAAGGGGAGACAGAAAGATCTAAAAAAATTTACGCACATGAACATAGTGGGAGGCGGGGAAAGAAAAAATTAGGAAAGCACACACACACAAAGCAACGCAGGAGTGTCACAGTCACCCAAGCAGGTTGCTTGACCTGAGAAGCCTTAGTAGCGCCTTCACCGCCGTCGCATCAGCCGGCACTCCAAGATTGTCTGCTCAGAAAATGGCCGGTTACTGAGGCATGCCAACGCCGTCACGAGCGACAGTCCCTGGAAACTGTAGCGAGGACAACGACAGAGGATATGTTTGATTGTTTCCTCGCTGCCGCAAATATCACAGGTAGCACTGTCAGTCATTCCGATGCGGCAAGCAAATGCATTCGTGAAAGATACTCCCAGCCAAAATATATGAGCGATCTGCTTAAGCAAATTCAATGGAAACCATGGCGCCAAAGGCCGTTTTTGCTGTTGTAAATACATTTAGTACCGTGCGCTTCTATGGTATATGTTTTCCTACTGATGCACGTGTCAGCCTAAATCCGGCAAGAGGGAACATCAGTATCTTGAAGTGTACGGATAAAAAACTTCGAAAGCTTCAAGTGCGGCGAAACAAATGAGGTCATTTAGAATTATGGACTGTGGGCGGCCGCTGTCGGCAATCGCTATTGCGGTGGAAATGGACAGCCCGAAGGCTGCAATGGCGTCACAAGACTGAACAAAGAAGCTTAATCGCTGCACCTATATACAGGTGCTCTCTTCCAGCTTGCACAACCCGTTCGTATATGCGAGAAATCAACAGCATGGGTAAACACGACTTCGTAACGTGGGCAGAAGAACGATAGGGACGGTGAAGCGGGTAGGGGTAACGAAATTCTCCGGAAGCCGTGCTGATAGAACCTATTTATGTCATTGCCATCATTGCGATAATCAGAGTGGAACTACGAATTTCTACGACAAAAAAAAGAGACAAATATATTGTTGATGCCAAGTAGTCGCTGCATGCCAACGCAAGAGTGTGACGTGTGAGGTCACAGCTTTGAAGATGATTTTGATGAGGACAACAAGAACTCGTTGTGAAGCAAGTTTTTTAATGTACCTAAATGTTAGCATAAGTAAAGGAACTGTAGCAATCAACGTAGCCGGTCTTTACAATATGTCTCTTACGCAACTGCCACCCGCGATTGGAGTGCATCGCGGGTCGATAGTCACGTTATCACTCCCACCTCTATAGTGAGCTGCCGGCGGCCTAGCATGGGCAAAGATTCTTAAAGGGCCCCTGAAACGGTTCGGACAAATTTTGTAGGCGCATAGGGTACAGCTTAAGTAGAACATTCGCACCACAATTTAAGTGAAGCGTTACGTATTAATGGAGTTGCAAGCGATTAGAAGTTACCCTCCTCCCTAGCCATGCCTTTCCTCCTCAACTCGCTCGCCGAGCGAGCGGCGCTAAGCTCCGCCTTCACTGGTCCTGCGTCACGATGCGACGTCACATCGTCCACTTCCGGTTGTTGGAGCACGCCTCCTCCCGCGCGAGACCTCTCCGCTGGCCGCTTGGCCGTCGACCGAGAGCCATCGAAGCAGCGTGCGTTGCGAGCATTCTGTCGTAGCGCCGAAGGTGGCCGGTATTCCGGTAAACACAGGCAAGCTGGTCATTTCGGCAAATGACTGGAGGCATAAACTCAGGCTGATGAAGGAACTTCAGAGTAGACGTACGTGAGCAGCCTGATCGGTCTGCACTGTCCAGACACTTGTTGGCGCAGCGCTTAACCAGTCAAACGAAGCGCTAATATTGTTCTAACCAAGTGTAAAACATTTTAAACATTTATAAGAACAACGTGTTGATGATTACACTCCTGCGAAAAATACACACCAGCAGCAAAGAAGAATGCACTTCGTTGCTGCTACTGTGTATGGTTGAGCTCTGTGCCACCAGGTGGCTGCACCGTGCAGACCATTCACATTTACCTTTCTGCTCATCTCATGGCTCATCCCGGCGCAGGCAAGCGGCCAGACCCTGTCCCCTTGCGCTTGTATTTGCCCTAATACCGGACTTGCGAAACGCTATTGCGTTAGTAATCTTCCGCTGTAAAGTGACGGCCACAAACGCGCAAATCCTGGCGCCTATCGGATAGCCGCAGTCCGATGCGTAGGAGCCAGTTCGCTCGTATGCTGCCTTGCAGAGAGACACGATTTCGCAACTTCACATCTTTCCAGTCGCTACGTCTGCAGCCCACAACGCAACAAGGGTGATTCATCGCGCTCACGAAAAGACTGATCGACACTGACGGCGGAGCTCTCGTCAAAGACTGCGCACGTTGTAACACAAGCAGACGACACTTGCTGTGTGCCGGAAGTGCTCAAGTGTACTAAAAAACTATTCTTGTGTATTCTCTTTAAGTTATTTTCTTTTTACAAAAACAAAGCAACTAACATTCCAACTATTACGAGCATCATTTGTTCGCCATAAAGTTGGGAAAATTATCGACCGCGCGCCCTGGTCAGCCAATCAGATAGCTCGCCCATGTGACGTCCTATGGGTTATTTGCATCATATGGGTAGGGGCGGCTTAAAATTCCGCCGAGCAGTGCGCTGCGATCGACAGCGATGTGCATTTTTAAAACCTTATAATAAATTACACGCTTTACGCAGAGCGCTTAGATGTGTCAATTAATGATCAGAAGGACCTACTCTAACGACCCAGTACGTTTGTAGAAAATCGCCAAAATCGTTTCAGGGTCCCTTTAAGCAGGAAAACGTTTGTGAACGCGGCTCCGGATCACTTTTGCATGAACTGTTTGAGCAGGCGGTCATTACATACAGTACAAGCCACAAGTTGCACACAGATAATCGACAACATTGTCGTCACGCACTATTTAAACTATTTACTTCACGTTACGTGTTGAGAGTGCGGAATCGATGCCTGTGAGTGCATGTTGCACGTCTACTTAGGATCCCGAGACTAGAATCGCTAAGATATATCAGTCTTCGAATTCCGCCACTGAACACATTAGAGTTCTGCGTAGTTTTCCCTCAGAATGCAAGGAAGTGAGTGCTAGGGAAAATAGCACACAATGTATGCTTGCGCAAACAGATATGTGAAAACTCATGTTTGTCCCAATGTTTATGGCTAATGCAAATCACCTTGTCGCAGCCTGGCTTCAATTCCGCGGTTTTAACATGTGCCGTAAGGTCGTGAGTCGAGTCTATAACTTAATTATTTTATTTTATTTATTTATGACATGGTGCTAGTCTTCTATGTAGCTTCTATAAGGGTGGGGACACAAATACAACTATGACAGTAGTTTCAAACATGGTTAACAGTTTCTCTTAATAACAATGCGAAATATTGTGAATGAAGAATACGGGCGATACAAACACTTTTCTGCAAGTCATGGCAGTGCAAACAATGCGCACACACGAAGATATTAATAATTTTGAGTAAACAGAGCCCAATTCGGTCACAACAAGCTTGAAGCTGCACTAGGTGAATGAAAAGGCGTTATAATTCCTATGCTTACAATTGCTAACTTAGTGTTGTGCTTAAAATATGATATGCAATCAGAATTGCAGATCAGAGCGCTGCCAGCAGACTAGCGCTGGTTGCGCATTGAAAAAGCAAAATGAAGCAGCACAGGGAGACTCACGTGAGCTGCGCGTCTTTTGAAGTTCGGGAGGCTCAGACCAATATTAGTTTCGATAAGAAACTGAGAAATATGAACGCAAATAGATGGGCGGTTACAACATTTAGGAACCCGTATGGGAAAAAGAACTCACAATTAACCAGAAAGCTAACCAGTAAGTATATGGAGCAGACATGTAGGCAGCAGCAGAGAAACGGTGATAAACGTAAATAGACAGGAATGCGGAATCGAGGTGCTGTATAGGCGCAGCGAAGAGAAAGTCTGCTGTGAAAAAACATAGAACAGCAAAGCTTGAAATCGAAAGGGCGCATTTTTACGAAAAGGTAAAAACAGTGTCGTAGTGTTCAGCGGCATCAGGTTGTGTTTGAGAACGCTGAGTTACTGCATTAAATATCAGGCGAAGACAATTGGTACATAATGTGTGCAGAAACAACTGAGGCAGCTCTGTTAGAATTTCAAAGTGTCCATCCGGCGATAAATTTATGCGTAAGCAGCCTGACCGAGGTCTTGGGTTTTATGCATGCTAGATATGCGAAATATTTATACATTGCATGGCGCCAGGGGCTGCTGAGCTTCCATTCATTCAGGCATTGTTTGTATCAGCAAATATGTCCCCTACGCAAAAATTTTCATTATGAATCCAAAAGCGAATCTTTTGAAGATAATTAGACAAAAAACTGTAGTTTGAAGAATCCCAGGGGTTTCCATGATATTCATCTCAACGTGAAGACAAAGCAAAACATGTGCTTCTGAAAAAAAAAGAAAAGCTTAATTTATGAGCTATCGTATCTTAACCAAGATTGCACCCTAGTTGCTCTGTTCGCACGTTCAACGCGGCACTTTTTTCCTTCGTGCCTCATGTGCTTTTGCCGCTCCATTTTGTGCATAACACATAGTGAAGAGCAGCTTTGCCGTCAGCGATTCCTAGCTAGAGTCAGAGTCTAATACCGCAACCAATACTCGCAAGATGTGTTGTTCAGGAACGCGTTCGCCGCCACAACTTCCATCACGAAAAAGTAATCAACCAGCTCGGCATACCTGAGCTTTTGGAGCGGGCTCATCTATTAAATTTCGCGCTCGATTTCCGGCACGGAATCAAGTAAAACGTGCACCAAGACGGCGCGCTGTTGGGACGCCTCAGGCAAAACAAAATACGACTCAGTGCGCCTGAAGTTGGCGACCTGCGTTCTCCGGTGGCTCGTCATCAACAGCAGTCGAGCCTGACAAGTTTAGCAAGGTGGGAAACCACGCTTCGCCCGCTTACCACGACGCATCGAGGCGGCGACATCGAGCCTACAGCAAACACTGCCGCTCCGGATGCCCATAAAATGTGTTACCAGCCCGCGCAAAAAAAAATGTTTTCGCAGAGCAGTAATAATGCTCCAGAAATACCCCGCACTTGCTGCGGGGCCTCGTGAGCGCTCTCAGAAGAAAGGCGCCGTTTTTCTGCCCTTTGCGGGGCACTTACAAAGCGACCTGCTACATTTCCCGCAATGAACTATCATAGCGGATCGATTTTCGGTGCGTTCTTAAACCGAATCTTTCTTTGCGAACGACCAAGGTAGCTAGTGTGAGACACTGTCTCCACCTTTTCTTTTCTCGCTTTACGAAGATATTTTCGCTGCTTAAGTGGGGATGACTACTTATTTGCCTTTCAGACATAGTTCAACAAACTCACGCATGAGTCGACTCATTCATACTGAGCCAAACTGTGAGTTTGATCCAGAGTGAGCCTGGCTGAGTACTTCATTGAGTTCGTGTCCGCGTGAACTGGGCTGAGTAAAATTTGGTGAGACTGAGTTCCAGTGAGCCCTACTGTATAAAACATTGGTGAAGCTGAGTCTGAGTGAGTCCTATGCAAAAAAAGATTGTGAATCTGAGTCTGAGTGAATTCCGTTGATTTGGCTGACCTATGCTGTAAAACAATGTGCAACATGTAATCGCGTTCAACGAACACATCCATAGGTGCTGTTCCCTTGTTGCATCATTGTACTGCGATAGTGCGGCATATAAATGACAGCAGTTGTTTGTTCCTTACGAGCTCCCATGTTGGCCAGACGTCTTCTTGTGAACGGCATTATATGTATGCGGACTCGATGCAAAGTTTATATTTTACCTTGTTTCAAAATAATAATATAGTCGGTATTCAATTCAGAATTGGAAGGCAGTTTTTCTTGACTATTAATATTTGATTGGATTTGGCAATCTTAATATTGGAATATCCCTCTTGTTTACCAATCATTATTCTCACACCTGCAATGGCACTGTTCCATAGCTTGGTTTAAGGCCAAGCATTTGCAACAATTTTCTCCCGCTTAAGCTGTCCATAACAGCAGACGGAAATGAATCACGATCATTAGCAAGATCTGCGGGCCAATGACCGGAAGTCAACATTATTCCGAAACCCTGCACTGCGGCGCCTCTCATATCCCTGCAGTGTTGTTTTGGGACGTTGGACCCCACGAACCCCTCAGCCAATAATCATTAGGGAAAGGCTGTGAATAAATTCTGAGCAGTCACCTCGTTCACGTGACACAGCAGGATTTCAATTGCGCCACTTTCCGATTGATTCATCTGTGCAGGTTCACCAGAATGACAACTCTCCAGCTGACATCATCGCTGCATTGTTTTCCTCTTTCGGGATACAGTTAGTTGTCACTTGGGATAATGAAGTCCCTTTGGTAGCGCTCATTAGTGTGTACAGCGCGGGCTGTTTGTGCGTTTGCTGTTTCGTTTGTGCAATGACGACGCACAACAGAGTGTGCAGCTAATAAATTGAGCAAAGCGAACGGCACGTATAGAAGTCGTTGATACCATAGCACCCACCGCGGCTGCTTAGTGGCTATGGCGTTGCTTTGCTAAGCACGAGGTCGAGGGTTCCATTCCCGGTCGCGGTAGCCGCATTTCAACCGGAGCGAATTGAAAAAGCACTCGTGTACTTGCCTTTAGGCACACGTTAAACCCCAGGCAGTCAAAACTAATTCGGAGTCTCTCACTATGGCATGTCTCATAATTATGTCGTGGTTTTGGCCCATGAAATCCCCAAATTAACAACACATAACGGCAGTTGGCTGTTGAAATATGCTTCCAAGACTGTAGCGTTATTTTGTGATACTGCTGTCGGACTGGCAATGTCTAATATGTGTGCATATGTGGTGAAACAGTCCGTGAAGGTCGCCGCAGTTTCAGTAGCAGTTCCGCTTAAATAACACAAAGTGAAGAGTTCAGTTTCACCTAAGTAAACCTAGACTTCATTTACGGCCGCCGAGAAAGTGCCCACGTTCCTTTATCGGTGAGCTTCGAGTGAGCGAGATTATTTTAATCGGTGTTGGCTGCGTATGGAGAACAAGAAGCAAACGAGGGAAGCAAGATCAACGCTAATGCAAGCGTTAGTAGTGCGACTTCTAGTACCACTTGTTTAAGCACCAACGCATTCGCGCAAACTGTGCTCTTGTTGGGGATGAGAAATCCTGGGAGGCGGTGTCTTCGCATCGTCATTGCTAAAGCACCTTGACGCGTTCTTATTGATAAGCACCTGTTGCCATAAGATGCTGTATATGGTAGCAGGGTGGCACCGGTTTCAAAGTATGAGTCGCCAAACTTGCTGTAAAAATGCACTGTTCTTCCGCTTACTTTCTTTAAGGTAACGCTGGTTCATGAACTGAAGTAGCAAAGTAACTGAAACACCAATGCATTTTGTCGAACACTTTGAAAATTAATATCTCGAAAGTATCCCAGCCTTGAGAATTCGTTCTAAGACGATATGCCTTGCATACTCACCAGCTACGATTTGTAGATTGAAATATGGGCCGTACAGCAAAATAAATAAAACAGTAATTACTGAAATCAATTTTAATATTCAAATGGCCCTTCTAATTTCTCCTAGAAGTAATGGCCGCGACATCGACTGATTAAGATGAAAGGTTAAAAATGTGCTACCTGCGAGAGGAAGCTTTTGCAAATTTAGTACACCTTTAAAACCACCCCATACACACATATACATATATAGATATATATATATATATATGAGAGAGAGAGAGAAAGAGAGAGAGAGGCTAATTCCCTAGTTTGCAGAAGCCAGCGATGTCGACATACAAGAAACTTTATATTGTTCATTTTCTATTTTTGTGTCGCGGTACGAATCAAGTAACACATCTATCGACAGCCTGTGGTGTTTTTTTCAAAGAAACGGTCTGGCAATGCATGAACAATTTCGTCCCTTGCAAGTGGAGGCAGCGGCGTACTACGCATCTTTGGATGACAAAAGGTATTGCTTGACTGGGAAGAAAAGTAAAAAAGTAAGTAGGCAGCACCGGCGACACCCCTCTGCTCATAGTGCCGATAATTTATCTGAACTGTGAACTCGACTAAAGCACGACTTCGAGAGGGCAAAGGAATTTTATCAAAGCGTGTCTTTAGGACGTTTTCTTTCCACATCCCCGGAAATATTCTGGCGACACCTATCTCCGTAGAAAAAAAAATATATCGCGAGTCTCCTAATTAACGGTATGGCTAGAATTGATAAGAAGGAAATGCGCGATGCGTTTAACAACTACTTCTGTTCGGTGTTCACTGACGACGATGGTATCGTTCCACATTTTTTCACACTTGAAGAAGTACCACCCATTGATGACATTACTATCAATGAGGAGGGAATACTGTCAATTTCACTTGAACTAGACGTCAAAAAGTCATCTGACATAGACGGAATCCCTAACGCTTTTCTGCACCGATATGCTGAGTGGTGCACAAAATTCTTATGTTTAATATTTAGGGAATCACTGTCACACGCCGAAATTCCCAGTGATTGGAAATGCGCCAGCATAACCACAATACTCCAAAAAAGTGATCCATCCATTGTTACCTCTTATATGCCAATTTCTCTTCTCTACACTTGTGCTAAAGTATTCGAACACATTATATTCAAACACCTTTCCAGCTTCATTGAAAATAGTAAAATAATCGAAAGTAGCCAGCATGCTTTCCGACGAGGAGTTTCTACGAGAACGCAACTACTAGAGAGCAATCACAACTTTGCCGCAGCGTTGGATAAATCTGGTCAGGTTGATATCATATTCCTCGCCTTCGAGAAAGCTTTTTACCATGCATCGAGTCCTATAGACTTCTTTTGAAACTAAGACCTCTACTTAAAAACGAGGCCATCCTTGCATGGATCGCAACATACTTGTCTTTTAGGCAGCAATCAGTGTCCATCGACGATGTCAGTTCAGATTATGCCTACGTTCATTCAAGTATCCCCCAAGGGTCTGTTCTTGGGCCGTTATTCTTTTTGATCTTCATAAACGACATTGCTCAAGACATAGCGCTAAAAATCCGTTTATTTGCAGACGATTGCATCCTATATAATAAAATCCACAGTTTTGATGACCAGGTTTCTCTAAACAAATTTTTAGCCAAGATTACAAATTGGTGTACTTCGTGACAGATGCAAATAAACCAGAGCAAAACGGTAGCAATGCCACTTACGCAAAAGATGAATTCACTCACTTTCACTTATAGTATCAGCGGTAACAATCTGTCTGTAGTCTCAAGGTACAAATACCTAGGGGTAATTATTACATCTGATCTTCGATGGAATGATCACGTCAACTACATACACAAGAAAGCCATGAGACAACTAGGCTACTTACGGCGAACACTTCCCAAAGCTACGGGCGATGTAAAACTTTTGCGCGTAAAACGTACATAAAGCCAACACTCGAATACGCGGCGGCAGTATGGGATCCACACACAAATACATATATAAGGAAACTGGCGAATATTCAGCGAAAGGCCGCTAGATTCATTTTTAATTCGTACAGCAGCAAGACATCGCCAACTGCTGTATTAATTTCTGCAAATATAGAATCCCTACAAACAGGACGGTACCACGAAAGGCTAAAAACATTCTGCGTGATATACAACGATAACCTTGGAATCGACAAAAGCACGTACTTGAAAACTCTTACGCAGCGTCCCACTAGTTCTTTCCTATCACAAGCTCCGCCACAGTTTCCGCAATAAGCGTGCGTTGCACTACCAACAATTTAGCGAAATTTCTCGAAGAACTAACACTTACATGAATTCTTTCTTCCCCCATAACATCCGTGATTGGAATCATTTGCCCAGAGAAGTAATCGAGAGCTCTTCCGTTGCCGCTTTCACTGCGGCACTTAAAAATATGAAATTATAGTGTCTGATCACCAATGGTCTAGCAACGTTCCATGGAAGCGTCGCACTTACATCCTGCTTTTCTTTATTTGATGTTTTTACAGTTATCTTTTCTTTATACTGTGCATCGCAGTGACATGCTAATGCATCTAATCAAATAGTTTTCTTTTTTTATTTATTTTCTTTTTTCTTCCCATTGCCAATTGTTGAGCAACGCTCTGGTTCATATATCTACTATTGCGATATGATGTGTGTTCATATATCTACTATTCTGCCTTCTGAAATTATATTATTCAGTGACATAACTTCACACACCAGTCGCTTTTCTTGAGTTCCGTTTGTTTTTGTATGTGTGCTCTTTTTGTTGGTCACGTACATTTGTACCGAAAGTGTAACCCACTCCTGCTTAAGGCCTGGAATTCAGGCTAGCAGTACTTAATAAATAAAATTAATTATGATAGGCATGCAATTACGTATATATATATATATATATATATATATATATATATATATATATATATATATATATATATATATATCCAGGGTGTCCAAGATAACCTGTGTCGAAATTTAAACATATGCAAGTGCCACGTAGATGGACAGACCCAATGGAATGTTGTTTGCTGCGCTTGGAGCAAGTCAGACAATTTTAACACGCCAGCGTAAAGCCTCGTGAAGCAGAAAATCCGGCGTGGGCGTCCCGCGTCCAGCATCAGACTTCGTTTGGGCAAAAATATTTTCGAACCAGCCATACCCAGGCCCCTTCGTTTCGCGCAAGGAAGCTACTGAACTAATTGAATTTCTCAAGCTAAAATGCGTAAAAAATCGTAAAGCACGACTTGCACACAACCTACAGACATGATAGTCTCGGATTGTAATATGAGTATACGATAAAACATAATTCTGTTACACAAATTGAATGGAACCCCTTTTCTAGCGTTTCGCCATTCATAGACCGGCCACGGCGTCCGCCATTTGCGCACGCCGGCGCGTGAGTTGCTCGAGGGCCACGGATCGACGCGCCCGGTTCCTTGCAATACTTCGAGAAGACGATCGCCTCCGCCGAATCGTGGCCCACGAAAGAGGCCGCGTTTCTACCAGAGAGTCTGCCTTCGTGCATAGCGTTCGCGGCCAGCGTTTTCCGGTAAACATTAGGGTTACATACTCTCCAGTTGCCGGGAAGTGTGAGAACCAGTCAAGAATCTTTGAATGCTAGCGCGTTCCACCCTTGAAGACGAAACTTAAGCGTCCTCCACCTTTGTTTTTATTTCGCCTTATTACATGATTAGTTATTATTGATAATTAACTTCTCAAATACTACAACCACAGCAAAACTGCAAATCATAAAATTGTAGGCCATCATAGAAATGCCCGATCCATCTTTTTGTTGCTCTATACGTGCTACATAAAAGTTATTCCTAAACGTTAAAGAAAGCCTGCCAAACACGAAAACGTGGTTTTCGCGTGCTTTTGCGTACTTCTTTCAGGCTTAGAAAAAACTTATGCTGCTCATATAAAGCAACCAAAGGATGGAAAATTTTTCAGATTGGCCAGTTTTTTCGGTAATAATTGTTGGGAAGTTAATGAATAATAACTAATCAAGTAATGAGGTGAAAAAAATAGTCTCCCTCCTTCTCTCTCCCCTCTCTCTCTCTCTGCATATATATATATATATATATATATATATATATATATATATATTCATGCCTATATAAAACGAATGGCCAAAGAAGTGAAAGCAGGCATCGGGGAAATTAGCTGTGGTTGATGAAATTGAAATTTAGACAATAATACAGAAAACGAAATGAAAGTTGCCGAAAGTTAAAACTTGTCGCTGGTGGGAGCCGAAGCCACAAGCTCTGCAATAAGCGTGCGTTGCGCGGCCAATTATTCTACGGCGGCGGCTATCAATCCGTCCACTAACTTGGGTATGTGTGTGTGGAACGCTGATTTCTTATCTCTGCAAATTTCCAAGCTACTTTGTTGCAGACGGCGCTCCCATACCTACGGCGATAGAGGTGGAGTCACCTGGAGGGGTGCCGGGTCCTTGCACTCCAACAACGGTCGCTCCGAGAAAGCAGTCTAGTCACCCTAGTAACACCGACAGCGAGGACACTGTGATCTATTCAGCGATGAGACCTCGGATGACAGTGACTTCGTGCGCGCAGCAAAGCAAAAAGCAAAGAGAAGACTCGTCAAGAAATCTCCTTCTACAAGGACCTACGTGAAAGTTATTGAACCACACAATTTCATTGGTGTCTGTGGCTTCTAACGACCATCTAAACCGGCTCAACCGCCAAGCTACATCTGTGTCGCTTGAGGTCCTTTTTCGGGGAAGATCAAATATGTAAGAATCAATGCTCGTAAGAATAATCTCGCTGCAGACGTCACACATGGCTGCACGCTAGACGTTTTGAGCAACGTCAAGGTGCTGGACAACATCAACGTACGCTACAATAAACAAGACGATCATGACTGTACGACCGGTGTTGTGTATGACGCAGACACTTCCATAAGCAATGCTGACCTGCATATACTTATCAAGCCGGCGAAAGAGGAAATTGCCATATTCCAGGTCCGTCGCGTGGGGAGTTTGCACGGCATGAAGCTAACTTTTAAAGGAGACAGCTTAGCATATCACACGCCAAGGTCAGTCACTTTCGACTAGTAGTAGGGCCTTTTTTGCCAAAGCCGCTTCAGTGCTGAAAGTTTGAAAGGATAGGGCATGTTAGCGCGGCTTTCACAAATGCTCCTGTGCGCTTACGATGCCCTGGATCTCACAGCTCCGACATCTGTCGTGCAGGAAACCAAAAGTGCGCTTATTGTCAAGGCTCTCACGATACATTTTCAAAGCATTGCCCACATGGGAAAATGAGATGAAAGTCTTTAGGCCAGGGATGGTTCGTCATACGTAGAGGCTGCTGCTAAGGTGAGACGTCGGCGTTCACATTTGCGTAGGTCTTCTAGGAAATCCACTGCTATTGCTGAGGAAGCACCGCATCCACTGACAGTCCACACACTTCCACAGGCAACTAGCAATACTAGCAGCGAGGATCCTAAGGAGAAAGTCTCCAATATTATTGCCTTATGCGAGGAGTGGCCGCCGTTGCCACGGCTAGACCAACCAGCAGAACAGCAACATGTAGCACGCAAGCCGAATCGTGCTTCACCTACAGACAGCAGCGAAGACGACGACAAAAAGTTGTCACCATGATAAGGGTCTTTATTAATACGCTCCGTGTAGTACTGACTGCCATACTGACTCCGGCGAATCGAGGTGCGCTTTAAATACTGGATGCCCTGAATCCGGTACTGTCCACTCTTGAGAAGCAACATGGTTGCTCCTCTCCTCTACAGGCGTCCATTGAAGAAGTCAAGGAAGCGTCTATCTTCGAGTGAATGCCCGAGCAGTTAAATCTCGGATTGTAGGACTTTTGTCCCTTTGTTTTTAATAACAAATTTCCAATCGTCGCCATTTGTGAGCCAAACATGGAGAGCGCCATCCGCCTATCAGTATATGAAGATTTCATGTCTCCCCCTTGTGGCGTCACTGGAAACGAAGACGCCGATAATGCCGCTCGGGCAGCTCTTGAGGACGCACAAGAAGAGGCCATACCACTTTCACGATCCAACACAGCTAGCAGACTTCGAGTGCTTGCATAGGAGATCACGCTATCTCTATGGTGCACAGCAAAGAGCCAGACCAACCAGAGCAACCGTCAATACCACCTGCCCTCTTTCGTGCATCTCTATATGCCGACTGGACTCCGCCGAAGAGCGGCGACTCTGCTTTATCGCTTATGGCTAGGTGTGGCTTTCACGAAATCTTACTCATTCCGCATTGGAATGGCCGACAATGCTCTCTGCAATGCCTGTCTTTGCGAGGAGACGCTGGAACACATTCTGTGCGACTGTTCTGAATATAATGTTCAGCGACAGTCCCTGGCATCCGTTCTAGCGCACCTTGACACTAGACCATTGTCCCTCGACACGATTTTCACATGCCGCCGACAGAAGATATCGCAGGTGAAGGCAACGAAGGGACTACTTCGGTTTTTGAAAGAGACGGGATTGGACTAGCGGCCGTGACAGTGATATCACGTACCATGCCAGATTGATGGACTATAACGGACGATGTGTGTGTGTTGTGCTATGTGCTCTCTCTCTCCCCCCTTCCCCTTCTTTCATCGCCCCCATACCTCTCCCATGTGTAGGGTAGCAAACCAGTTAAGCGAAACTGGTTAACCTCCCTGCCTTTCTTTCTCCACTTTTTCCTTCCTTCCTTCCTTCCTTCCTTCCTTCCTTCCTTCCTTCCTTCCTTCCTTCCTTCCTTCCTTCCTTCCTTCCTTCCTTCCTTCCTTCCTTCCTTCCTTCCTGTCTCTTCCCTGCAGCGACCACAGCAAGCTCATCGTTTACGTTAGATGCGATTTCCCTTCTGTTTTACGCCCAGTGGCACCTGATGATGTAATCAGTACGTATGTTTCACTATAAAATGCAAGAATGTTGCACTCACGCTCATAGGTGCCTACGTTTCACTTTCGAGCCCATTTAACAACGCATGCACTAGTGCAATTTTACAGCGACATCTGGACCAGCGATTATTACCGGTGATTTCAATGTGCATCATCCACTAAGGGGGAGCTTCAAGATGGGTTGCTGAGAAAGACCTCTACCATGAACTCTGCTGCCTAAATGATGGCAGTCCCACTTTTCTGCGGGGATTGACATACAGCAGCTGCTCGAACTTCATTTTTCTTTCAAGGTGTCTCAGTGCCAGTGTGAAATACTTTCCGGACAACAAAACGCGTGGTAGTGACCATGTTGCAACATATGTTAAAATCAAAAACATACGCAAGTCACACTCTACCACAGTTCTTCAACGCATCAACTGGCCTGAATACACGCTGCTCACGGAGAAAAATTCTAAAGAAACTCAACACTATCTATTTGGAAACACTGAGGAGCTAATTAACGACGGTGCTGAAATGCCACAAGAGTTTTTAGGCCTATTTCTAAGTTTCATGAATTTGAAGCGGAATTGGAGCGGCTCCGAGCAATTCGCCGTCGCGCGGAACTGCTGGTACGGGCGCACCAGGTCCATCTAAGACTTAAGGGACGCGAGAAGCACAGAGAAGACGATCCAGCACCGGATCAACTTACTGCAATCTCTAAGATATAAAAGTTCTGTGATTTTCCTTGATCCACATAAACCCCTGTCACATATATGGAGAATGGTGCACGATCTTCGAACATCGCCGCAACAACGCCACCCCTTCAAATGCCTTGCTCTCTGCCAAGGTCGCCGAGAGATCGACGTAGCGGAGGACTTCTGTTTGAAGGTTGCTGGCCAACCATCCTCGTTCGCCGCACATTATCCTCATGACGTTCCAAACTCGCGGGATTCTCGTATGGACAATCTGTTTTCCATCGAGGAGTTGCAAGCGGCGTTGGCAGCGTGCAGGCATTCCTCATAGCCTAGGCCTGACGGGGTGACATACGCAGCTCTTGGCCACCTCGGTAAGACAGCCCGGCATGCTCTTCTGTACGTGTACAACAATTCATGGCGTGAAGAAGTGGTTCCTGCTGCACCGAACTCCAGCCACCTTGTGCCTTTGCTCAAATCAGGCAAATCACCCCTAGACGTGGCGTTTTATCATCCCACATCTCAAGCCAGTTGTCTAGGAAAGGTGATGGATAGGATCGTGCTGACACGTCTAGGGTGGTATCTAGAACACTACGAGATATTCCCTGACACTATGGCAGGTTTCGAAGCGGACACTCAATCGGTAGACCACGTAATAGATCATGTCTCATATGTTCAGCCCGAACAAAGCCTAAGGAGACTGTCAGCGGCGATACTCCTGGACGTTAAAGATGCTTCTGACAACGTAACTCATCGAGCCATCCTGGACGCCTTCAGCGATGTCGGCCTGGTGGCCTTTCTCTTCCATCAATATTCAGCTACCTCAAGGACAGGTCATTCTCTGTGCAAACAGAGGATGGCTTGCCATCACAACACAACACCTACCGTCGAGTACCACAAGTTGGAGTCTTGAGCCCCACTCCATTTATTCTGGTGCTCATCGACTTGGTTCATTCCCTTCCACACTCTGTTCATGTGTCGATCTATGCAGACGATATATACATTTGGTCATCAGGAGTGACGCGTCCCGATGCTCGCCAGACTCCAAAAAAGCTGCCACTCTGAGATAAGGTTATTTTCGAGCACCAGATCTGGAGGTCTCCTCCGAGAAGTGCTCTATGGTTGCTTTCATGCGCAAGTCAGTGAGATGGTTCTTTGTCGGAATTAATGGACAGCCTATCCCCTACCAGAAGACGCACCGCTTTTTAGGAGTGGTAATAGATCGAGACCTCTCCTTGAGTTCTTATGTCTCCTACCCAAAGAAAAGAGGCTAGCCATGATAACCCATGTACTCAGAGTTCTTGCGGGAAAGTCATGGGATACGTCTGTGAGGGCGATGCTCCAACTTTATAACGCACTGTTCTTGGGTCTCCTACGCTATAGCTTACCTGTACTGGGTGGGACCGGTAAGACTAAATTCTGTGCCCTCCCGTCTGTGCAAGCTCAAGCTCTGCAAATATGTCTTGGCCTTCTCAGGTGTGCATCCACGGCAGCAAAAATAGCCATCGCGCATGACCACCCCATCAATACGTACCTCCATGTCAACGCTTTAAGGAAGCACATCAGTTACTTCGCCCGACTTCCATCGCATCATCTCGCCTTCCTTCCTGCCACTCGACCTTGTTCAGCGTTTAAGAGGATTTTTTTTCGCTAACCATGAAAATTTACCGTCGAACTTCGCGCCTGCAACACGACCATCTCTTCCACATTGGTGCCTGCGTCGGTTCCAAGCCCTTCTTTTCATTCCCGGTACCAAAAAGGAAATGGAGACGGCATCTTTCGCCCTCAAACAACCCGTGCTTTCATTACTGCATCAGAAGCACAGAGAACGCATCCACGTTTAAACGGATGGTTCTCTCTCCTCTAAAACTTCAGCTAAAGCAGTTGTGATTCACGCGAAATCTGTCACTATCCAATTCAAGACGTCTCACATTACATCATCGGCGACTGCGTAACTCGCAGCTTTTCCGGCTGCTCTGGAGTTGATTGGTCACAAATCACCACAGTTATAGTCCCTCTTTTGTTATTCGAAGGCAGCTCGTCAGTATCTGCTGTCCCCTTTCAACCACGGACCCAACGTACAATTAGCCGCAGACATTCGACTACTTCACCATCACGCCATCGACAAGGGGTGCATCCTGATCTACAAGTAGATACCAGTTCACTGCGGAATTTCGGCAAATCACATTGCGGATGATCATGCCCGACCGGCGCACGATGGTTACCAAATCATACCAATGCCACTGTCTAGAACAGATGCAGCCACATGGCTTCGCTCCCTTACTCGTGAGCTTACGCAAAACTCTGTGGAATACCAATGAATTCACCAACGCACGTCTCCACAGATTGAATCCACGTCTGAAATGCTTTCTTCCAACAGGGTTACCACGAGCGGAAGGAACACTTCGGTACCGCTTGTGGCTCGGCATGGTATTCACGAACGCCTATTCATTCCGCACTGGGATGGCCGACAGCCCTGCTTGTGACAACTGTGGCCGCGCGGAAACGATCAAGCACCTCCTCTGTGACTGTCCTCGTTACAAAGTGTCAAGAAAAGTTCTCGCGACAGCGCTCAAAAAGCTGGAGCATTGTCCCTTCGCTGAAGAAAAAGATTTAGGGCAGCAATATGTGCCTATAAACACTAGCATATCATCTACACGACAAATACAAACAGGTATCCTTCAGGGAAGTATCCTTAGTCGATTTCTATTTAACATCTACATGACCGCCATAGTTCTTTTCGACCGAGAAGCAAAATTCATAAACTACGCAGATGATACGAGTGTTTATTTTATCAAAGAACTCCTATACAGGCCTCATTGGTGCAGCTAACAGTCTCTTAACCCATATCTCAAAATGGAGCCAGGACAACTTTTTAGAAGTAAACTCCAATAAAACACAAACAGTCATCTTCAAAACGAGAGGTACGTGTACTTTATTAACCCACAATATATTTTACAACTCTGAGAATATTTCATGTTGATGATGTTGATGATGATGATGGTTGTTGATGGGGTAGCAGTACTTGGCGTATACTTTACTGCCACATTGCAATGGGGCGCTCACATGGATTTTATACTACAGAAACTGAGCCGCATAACAGGTATACTACATCGAAATCAGTACCTTTTACCAACGTCAGCAAAATTGATCATTTATAATGCACTGTTTGCCTCGCATGTAAATTATTGCGATCTTGTACGGGGCCCAACGTCAGCTTCCTACCACTCTAAAATGCTACTGATGCAAAAGAAATAATATGCGCTATCGCAAATGTGCCATACAACTCACACACTGAAGGTCTTCTCACCAAGTACAACATAACAAAAAGTCATCATCTCTACAAACAAACTCTCCTACGCACGTACTACTTTCAGGCAAAAGATAGAAGCAACTCAATAAGAAATATAGCAAACTTAAAAGAGAATACACCCACATTTGACACGCGCAGCCATGAAAAATGGCTCATACTTTTTTCGAGAACAAATTACGGTCATCAAATGGTCGCAAACACCTTGCCACGGCTACTAAATTCTTATCTAGAAGCCGGCATCGACATCTATGCCTTGACACCACCGGAACTCATCTGTCTGACGAAAACTATGATTTAAATCGCCATGGTACAGTGTATCCACGTGTATTCACAGTGAAAGAAATGAAATTACTCATTTTAATCAATGTAAACCACTTTTTTTTTGTTTTTCATTTCTGAAAGTGTCCTTTGCCACCAGTCTGCCAATATGTAAAGGGGGCCAGGGACCACTCAAGCTGCATATAAGCAGCTTTTACCATGGCCCCCTCCATTTGCTTGTAAATAGGCCCTAATAAAATGAAATTCAATGAAATGAAATGATCCAGGCGGATTCTGGCACTCAAGGCCTTAAGGGCTGTGCTCAAGTTCTTAAGGGTTTGTTAATTGTGCGACCGACTTTGAAAGTGCTGGTGCGTAGCGTCGCGTTATTATGTCAATTTTTCTGATAATTATTTATTCCTTCTTTCACCTTTTATTTAATTTACCACTTTCCCCAGCACAGGGTAGCCAGTCGGTACTTACACTGGCTAACCTCCCTGTCTTGTCTTCCCTTTTGTCTCTATCTCTCTTCGTTGCTTCACCTGTACTGTATTTAGGATGGAGTGCGCACATTAGGTACATAGTTTCATCAACTTCACGAACATTATGGTTGCTTCGGTAACGTCTGAAACATTGTACGAGTTAGACAAAACTAGAACACTGCAGGGGCGCCGTAAGGTACGCAATCTCAACATGATTTATACGATAGGCAACGGCCAAACTAAAATGAATTTTGACAAATACTTGCAGTTTAACACGCCTGTAGTAACCGCGGAAAACACAATCTTACCCTTATTGCACCCCAGGCTATACATACCTTTTGCCAGGAAAGAAAGGAAACGACCTAAGTTGTAGGGGGATAGGGGAACGCCTTTAACAGGCGTTCCCCTATCAGGCGTTTAACAGGCGCTTTCGCTTTTAGGGCTTCCTGGAAATTGGCAGAAGAGACGGCGGAAGTGACGCCGCAAGTAACAGCACACACCGTAGTGTACCATTCAGATGCTGTGACGAATCCTTAGAAAAGGTGCTAAACGTACATCCAAGAGCTTTTTTTCCGCCTTCTTGCGGCAACGTCAGAGACCGTAAAATGTTTCCCGCCGGAAATGCACTGAGTTCAGAAACACAGGCCACACGGATGCGTACGAGAGTCACTGTATGTGCACAGCGACAATGCGACAACGTGGCGTTTTTCCTAATTCACGAATAAGTAAACAACCTTAAGCTAATTTTTCAAGTGTTGATTATCAGTCTCAGGCTTGACGCAGAACCATCAGAATATAAGACCACGTCGGAGCCCATATGCTTACCCCTGCAGTACTGCTCTGAAACACGGCATGAGGGAATGAATAAAACGCGGTGACCCTGCGTTCGCATAGACGTGACATGCTGTTTATTTGGTTTCACCACTCAATTCGCGCAGGAAGTGGTTTCGTTTCTCGTTTAGAATCGGGCGCTCACGACAGTTTCAAAGAGCTTTCTTTGTCTCAGTGATTCGTCCGTGAGTGCCGAATGCGAACTGCAGGAAAGCCGACTTACGCATCGGCGTAGAACACTACAGATGCGTTATAACATAAAGCTATTCCAAACTTTTCTATTCCAATTCTGCAATCAGACCTCCGCTATTGCACAAAAACTTTTTTGGGCAACCCCCACTTCACCTGTCAGTCACGCGACCTCAGGCAAAGCGCGATAGCTCGCCATCTGATATGACGGGTACACCCTAATTATGCATGATTGGACTGAACAAAAGATATTTCTGATTCCATGCCTTTTCCCCATTAGCCCTCGGCTATTGGTCAAAAGATTTCGGGCTGCACCCACTTCACCTGCTGTTACGCGACGTCACAAAACCGCGAAAACTCACCACGTGAAAGTGACGTGTACGCGTTAGAGATGCATTATTATGCCGAAAAAAAAAAACTGAATTTTCCTCAGAATAGCTGCAGGCCGCCCCATTCCGAAAGGAATAAAAGATGGCTGCCACCGATCGCTTAGGCACTGGCTACTCGCACCTGCCGGATAGCATGGGTTTATTTGCGTGCAATAAATGTCTTGCGTGGCCTTGTAACGTTTTCGAGCTCTTTCGGCACGTTAACGACCTCGCTCAGCCAACTTTGCTGAGGATCCTTATAAGCGGCCTTCTTAACTTACCGTCGTACTCCGCCGCGATTTTCGACCAGCCACCACAAGCTAAGTGAGGGAAAACGGACCAATCGCAGACGCCGGCACCACCCTCTTCATCCGGTTATCGGTTTTCAGTGCACTGGCTCGGCCCCATATAATCCCTCTCTACTTGACCGAGCTCCGCGCCTCTTATCAGTCAATTAGTTAAGACAAGCCGCTCAGAGTAGGCAATGTTGTTCGTTTTTAAAGCAAATAAAAGTGACCTCCTATAAATGAGGATATCATTTGATTGATCTGTTTAAACAACCCTGTGCGACACCACCCGGTGCTTGCGTTGGTGGTTACGCAAACTTGACGTCAGGAGAATGGAATAAAAACATATTGGAATAGTTTTATGTTATACGGCCCCAGTTTACATTCGCGGTACCGCGCCAGCGTCGACTGGCCGGCTGGTCAGTGCCTGATGACGGCATATAACGGTGCGAAGCGACAAGCTCAGCTACAGTAGCGCATGCGCTCAAATTTCACTGGAAGCGCAAGTTGCGTCTGCTGGGCATGACACCACACCTGTCGCGATTAACTGAGCTCCCTTGCTTGTCGCTGACAGCAAGTGCATGCGAACGCGGGCTCGTCTTGTGATTTTGAAAAAATAAATAAAATAAAAGCCTCTTTCTTAAAGAAACATGGTTGAACGCCATGCTACCCAGAGGAACTGTATATATATATGCGTTGTATTACGCGCGTCACGAAGAAGAGGCTGCAGTATGCGAACGTAAGCGCAAGCGCGATCGTGCCGGTACGGCCGATTCAGTGTATCGCCAACAGCATGCAGCAGCCATGTGGGAGACGCTTGTGCAGTCCAGATGCCTACTGGTCTTGTGTCATCGGCGGGCACATCAGGCCGAGCACGTCTCGTTGTGACGCGCAAACGTTCCCGGCAGAAACGATGAAGACCTTAAAGCCACATAGTGCACTGATCCTGATGTGCAGTGACTAACATCGATGTGGCAAAATATCACGGCAAATGGATCGAGAGTTTCATGCGAGGTCGCTACTCGTTGAAACGGAAGACGCTAAAGATACCCACGATGCAACACCGTTCGTGCACTGATCTCACGTTTTCAAGCACGCTGTGTCACGTTACGATGGCAGAGCCTCTGGCCGTCTACCACAGCAATCGCAAGGCAATACTGTGAAAATGTAGAATCGTCCATGAAAGTGTCAGTGTGTGCGTGTAATCTACGGCTACGCGATCTAAGATAAGGGTTATGCAACTTAACGAAATGTGTCTTTATTTAACATCAATGTTCAAAAAATATAAACCTAAACAAGCAATCAAATCACAAATGCATAGCATCGGGTCGCTCAGAATTTCTTGGGTTTGTTCCGTGGTCGTTGGCTTTGGACTTTGATTCAGTTTGCATTGGGGGAAAGCTTCGCATTCAACCGTATTTTTTAAAGAATGGTGTTTTGATTTGTTTGTGTGACCGGGGTGGCTAGTGTGCGAAAGGCGAGAAATGACCACCCGGCACTGAGAGCATTGGATTTGCTGCTTCAGGTGAAGATGAGCGTGGCCACGGATGCAGTTGCCAGCCTTGCACCCCCAGGAAAGACAGATTGGCCAATTTGCCTGCCACTACAGCATGCCTGGGATAATACTATAGCTCAGTCATGACGTGTTTGACAGCCGCACTGTAGACACACAAAAAATCATCCACCTCTTCCTTTCTTTTCGAATGATGGTCTACATTATTTATTCATGGGATTTAACGTCCCAAGGCGACAGTGCAGGCTACAAGAGACGCGTTAGCGGAGTGACCGCCGACAAAGCAAAAAATCTTCCTCACATTACGCACTCATCAGAGTGCACCCGCTTAACTATAGAAGGTAGCCTTGCGCAGGTAAATGCATTTGTTACATTTGTAAGTGTTGTCAACTTCTTTTCTTAGTATGGGCCTTGAAATCAGTATCTTCAAGATAACAAAATAATCGCTAATAATGGTCCAGTTACGCAGGGTGCAGATTGTACATTAATTAATACGCGGGCCACTTGTCGCCAAGAAGCAGTTGCTCTCATACGCCTGACAAGCCTCGAGGCATATAGTTTAAACTGTGTTATACAGCGTCATGACCGAGAGAAACTATCCTCACCAGACGGCGCTGCGCGAACGAGTCTCGGCGGCAGGTGCTTGCGTAACAGACGCCGGAGAGACGACCATTTGCCTAGCTGCGCATGCATTTTCTCGCGGAGCGAGCACGCGAACACAAAAGCTCGTAACGAGGGAAGAAGCCGCTTCGGCTCCCGTCGCCACGCGCAGCCGCGGACAATAAGCGGTAAACTCGCCGTCTTTCTCGTCTCGCCTTTTACAGCGCAGGATGCGCGATGAGGCTAACAGTTTGGTTTCGCGGCTTGATGGCCTCTCTCGTGGCTGACGCAATGACACACCGGCGTTGAAATGGCTGTTTTTTGTTCGTTATGTGCTCGTGGGCCCGTACGCAGATCGCCCAATGTAGCGGCCATTTCAACTATACGCCTTATCCGCACGGGCAGTGCCACATGCTTCGCACCAGGCTTGGAACTAATGCGAGAGCTGTTCTGCTCGGTTTGTTATTTTAAAGAGAAGTTTTTCCTGTATTAGCCAACAATAATCGACCCGAAGCTCTTCATCAACTCCACTCCGTATGGCCATCTACTTTCTCGAGTCGAGGAGGAGTACTGAGTGGAGGAACGTTCTAGAATACGGGGGTTAGCCCGTTCCTGCGGTTTGGAGGCGAGTATACAACCGCTATTGAGCGCGCAGACGCACATTAGCGTCAAAAAACGGCGCGCACCCACAACTGGTCCAAATCGAGTCACACGATAGCTTTTATTTATTTATTTATTTCAATTACATTTACGATGGTTGCTTTCTAACCAGGTTGCCCCGGCACAGCAGCCCGATGCTGTCATAGGAAACGGACGCATTTCAAACACATGGCATGCGAAGCACATGGTGCAAGTTGCGCGCGATCCGTCTTACGACTATTGGTACCAACAGCCGCACCCGACAAACTCCCAACAGGTCCCGGCCACTTGCGGCGTAGGATAGCACGGCGCACGTGCCTCCAAAGGCTCCTTCACACGCTTCGACGGGAGCGAAAGGAACCAGTGGAGTTGCACGTGTCGCAACGCAATTTTTCGCTCGGATGAGACTTTAACAAAGTGAGGGGTCCATGCGGCCCGCACAGGGTTGCTTGGCGACAGGTCTATGGCATACGCCGCACAATTTTTTAAATGTAATGAAATAAGCTGTGCGTTGTGATATTATTGAAATGTCTTTATTATGAGCAAAAATTATGCGTGTTTTGCAATTTAAACACTTTCTCAAGTTTAAATTCGTTTCCCAGTAAACCACATCGGTTCTTGTGGTATAAACTTTTTTAAAACAGGGTTGAAGTGCCTCAGACAGGCTGGCCAACGTTTCGATAGGTGGACCTATCTTCGTCAAAGGCGGCCTCGTCATCCTCGGCGTGTTAGTTTTAAAGGGTTAGTGTAGTGACGTCACGTGCGGGTGTTGTCGCTGGCGGCTGGTTTTAAAGAGAGAGATTACAAGAGGGAACAGGCGTTCTCGTCCGACGTCTGTGAGCCTCATTCTCAAGACGAAGGGACAAGAGTGTGAGAGTGGGCACGCGGGGAGGAAAGGAAGGAAATAGAAGCGGACAAAAGGGGGGAAAAAAGGAGAAAAAAAAAAGCAGGGGGAGCCAGGGCCGTGCCAAGACACAACAAAGGGGGGGGGGGTGAAAGAAAAAGAAAGAGAAAAATGAAATCTTTAAGAAGTACGGGGGCTTGGGAGCGTGTTGGGGATGCGAAGGGTTAGGAGGTATTCTGGGGAGTCGTTGGCGGCATGTTTTTGAGGCATTAGAACGGCCGGTCAAGCAATAGGTCGAGTAATTTTGAAATAGTTAAGGTGGCGACGCGGAGTCTGCGGTGCAATGTGCGGGGTGGCTGAAAGGCAGCGGCATGGTCTTTCAAGGGGCACTGCCCCACGCGCTTAACGTAGGTGTCGTTACGGCGGCATCCAGAAGGCGATACTCCGGGTTGAGGCGCCGAAAAAGGCATATTGACTTCGGAATGTGTTGTCGAGGGGGTTTCAAAAAAAAAAAGACTAAAAAAAAGGGGGGGGGCAGGGGGAAGGGGGGGGGGGCGAAATCGGTATAGGAAACAGGAGGGTGGCGCGTGCAGAAGCGGGCGCGGGCAAGTGTACATGGAAGAAGGGGATCGTTCACTTGGTGTAGACGTAAAATCCTGAAAGAGTACATTTAAATTGAGTAGTAGGCATTCCTCCGAAATGAAAGAGTAGGTGAGGTTAAGAATTAAAGTTGGCTGGTGGCCTAATGTGTTTTGTGTATTGGTTGATGATATGAGAGTTTCAGATTTAAGTTACAGCTTTTAAAGATTCTAAGTTGCCGCGTGCCAAATTAATTCCTGTCGGGTGTAGGCAATTAAACTTGTGTATGAGGTATGATTCCGTGTACTTCCTTTCACGAGGGGAACGGAAATTTGTTTGTAGTATATAGAGCCTTGCTTTGTCAAACATATGTCCATGTTCATTAAAGTGGCTGGCTACTGCTTTGGGTAAATTGTGTTTTGTGTCCGCGCGGTGACCATTGAGTCTTGTATTGATTTGTTGTCCGGTCTCACCTATGTATTGTTTGCTACAAGCGGCGCATTCTAGACAGTAGACTACATTGCTTGATGTGCAGGTGAAAGCCGAAGTTACCTTGTGTGTGTAATTCGACGCTGTACTTTTTACTGTAGTAGTGGATTGAATGTGTTTGCATGTAGAGCACCTGGGGCGACCACAGGGATTGGTTCCCAACTTCTTCTTTTTCTGTAGTTTGGCGTGCACAAGAACATCTTTAAAATTAGTGTTGCGTCTGTAGGCTACTCTGGGAGGGTCGGGGAAAATCTTCTTAAGTTTCTGGTTGCTGGTGAGAATCGGGTAGTATTTACTTAGGATGTTATTCACGTTTGGGAGTGCGTTTGAGAATTTAGTAGTAAGAAGAGGCGTTGTTGTTCTTGTGATCTTCAGGCGGGGCTTGAGGACCTCGGCTCGATCAAGTTTGGTTGCAGCGATGTAAGCTGTTTGAAGGTCACTGTTTGGGTGGTTCCTGTTTGATAGCGTTTCTTTAAGGTGGTCGAGTCTATCTATGTAGTCTTGGTTTTCAACGCAAATGCGACGTAGTCGTGTGGCTTGGCCTTTAAAGATGCCTTGTTTGCAATGTCTGGGATGGTGGCTGGTATATTCTAGGTACTGTTGTTTGTCGAAAGGTTTCCTATACAGCGTTGTCTTTAGTTCACCATTGTCAATGTATATTGTTGTGTCCAGAAAGTTTATGCGCTCAGTTGAGGATTCTGATGTGAATTTTATTGTTGGGTGAACAGAATTTAGAAAGGATATATATTTATCTAGACTGTCTTGGCCATGTCCCCAGATTATGAGTATGTCGTCTATGTATCGTAGGTATGTGTGGGGCTTGGTAGTGTAGCGCGATAGGAAATCTGTTTCTAGAATCCCCATAAATATGTTCGCGTAGGTTGGTGCAAAAGGCGTACCCATGCTTGTACCATGTATCTGTAGGTAGTAACTCTCTTCAAATTCGAAGTAGTTATGTGTGAGAACTAATTCAAGGAGAGACAGGTAAACTTCAGTAGAGTGTTGTGCACTGTGTTTAGACAGCGTTTCTTTTATCGAAGATAAACCATCAGGGATTGGAATGTTGGTGTACAGCGCCGTGACGTCTAGTGTTGCGAGAATTGTGTTGTGGGGTAGTGTGCCTTTAGTATTAATGTCTTCTATAATTCTCAGAAGGTGGGGCGTATCTTGTACAAATTACGGAAGTGTTTTCGGCAAGTTACCAAGGTAGTGGTTAAGGAATGTGGAGATGCTCTCTGTCGGGGTGTTGTTGTTTGATACTATCGGACGGCCTGGGATACTAGCAGTGTATAGTTCAGCGGATGGAATTTTATGAATTTTCGGAAGGAGGTAAAAACGTCCGGCAGTTTTGTTGCTTGGTTTAAGAAATTTGTATTCTGATGGTGTTATCAATTCATCAGCCAAAAGTGATGAAATTCAGCGCGAGGTGACACGGCGTACGTAGAGCTGTTCACCACTGGTCTTTCAGCGCTGGTCTCGAGTGTCATCTGTGTCCGTATGTTTGTGCCTGCAATACAACAAACTACAAAAGGGCCTATTAACAAGCCCATTTAGCTACCCTCACCACATATGCAGTAACCGGAATTCGGCTAGCGAAGTCGTCGTGTCAGCGCAGAGAGACCCGCGCGCTACCAGTGCTTAGTGTCAGCTTCTGAAAAAATTATGTTTGTATATTGCTCGTCATTACGCATAAGCGGTGCCTAATTGCTCCTAGCCATATTACTGCACGAAACGCAGCAGTAGTTCCTAATCCGAAAGCTCACCTCTGCCTCTGAAGGAAGGCGTTAATGAGCTGTCTGCGATTGCTGAACGTCGAATGAAATTTGTGTTGTTAACTTTAATCTTGGCGCTAGCCTGATTAGTCTATTGCGGCGCGCGAGGTGTAATTATGTATAGACGTCCTAAAGCTGACGTCCTGCAGGTGTAAAAGCTGACACCGTAAAAGCTGCAGTCAGTTGTGTACTTCGCATGATACCATTCCACTTGACATGGGCGTCGTTACTTAATCGTGCTGTTTCATGCGCTGTTAGTGCACTTTGTATCTCTACCAAGAAGCTTAAATCAATACGCTGCAGTACGTAGTGCGTCGGCGCAGTCCCACAGCGAACATTAAATGCCTCGTTATGAGTACATTCGTTCGCATAATAAAAAAATAGAGAACTGTAATTCTGTTTTCATAGTGGCAAGCATAAATTAGGAAGCTATCGTACTTACGGGCCAATCTCGTTGACGCCCGCCGTGGTTGCTTAGTGACTATGGTGTTGTACTGCTAAGCACGAGGTCGCGGGATCGAATCCTGGCCACGGCGGCCGCATTTCGATGGGGGTGAAATGTGAAAACACCCGTGTACATAGATTTAGGTGCGCGTTAAAGAACCTCAGGTGGTGCAAATTTCGGGAGTCTCCAACTACGGCGCGCTTCATAATCAGATCGTGGTTTTGGCGTGAAAAAATCCCATAATATAATTTTTAATCTCGTTTACAAAGGTGTGCTTCAACCTGTTTCAGCACATTATCTCAAGTGTGGCTGGAATCCCCAGACTATAAAATAACCTATGCAAATGGAGCAGATGTTGCAGTTCCCTCACTGGAAATTCAAGCAAGCATTCCAATCGGCTAAGCTACTCATATACTTAATCTGTATTAGAACAAAACGTTAGAGCATGCTATTTTCAAACTAGATTAGTCAACCAAAAATAAGAAAGCGCCAGGAAAGCCTCAAAGTACCATCTCATCTGGTATTCCCGAATGAACTATATTAGCCAAATTTTGTGCCTGTTTGAACTGCCTGTAATTACGTCGTGCTCAAAGCAAGGGAGACTGACTCTTTTTCTTGCTGTTAAAAAGCAGCTTGAATGTCAGTAGCATACTGTAGATTGCTCTGAGGGAAAGCGTTAAGCAGTGAAAATGTCTGTAAGCTGTTATATGAGCTTTCTTCATGAACAACAATGGAATAAAAGTGCTTACTTTGCAAGATTTATAATACAAATTTTTTGAAGCCACACTAAAAACATTAAAACATAGACAATAAATGTTTGTCTAAGTAGAAGCACGAATTGAGCCCACTTGTCTAGAGTGGTTGAGTGGCGGGCTGCAGACTGCGCCAGCGTCCGTGGCGGCTACGTCTCGGTAACTGCTAGGGTTCCACGTATATATGTTTTGCCTATAGCCCATGGGCCCAGCAAGCAGCATGAGCATGGGTGGTTCCTTGGGCTAGTTGGAAATTCATAGTAAAAAAACGACGTACAGCGCGAAGGACAAGGCCTGCGAGAGAAGAAAAGTCTCTCGCAGTCCTTGTCCTTCACGCTGTACGTTGTTTTCAGCATGACCATGCGTGGCCTGATTGCAGTGTCGGCCTGTGTTCTTCCTTTTTTTTTTTGCAATAGATGGCAGTCAACTAGTCAAAAGTGCAATTCCGTCTGTATATGTATTTAGCATTCGTGTGCGTCTTATTAGGCGCATGTCTTTGTATCATGTAGTTATTGTTGTACTAACAGTGACGTAAGCGATTTTTGATGCGCTTCACCACAGTCCTTAATCCAACTGTGTTGAAATATACAAAATGTGGCACCCCCAGCAATGGGCAAAAAAAAAAGGATGCAGATCCCCTGCACTTGTTGGAATGGACATGAGGCGAAGCATTCATGCAACGGTCAATTATATTCTATAAAACTAACTGCAATGTCTCCAATTGCCCTTATTTTTATCCGATTCAGCACGGACTCCCATGCAATGTTTGTTTATGCACCGCACAGGTCACAACTTTAATGTGATGTAATTATATAAGTCGGTGAAGTCGAGTATGCTTACTAAGAACCCGCCGTGGTGGCTAGCGAGGTCTAAGCTCGAGACTTCTAAGCACGAGGTCGCGGGATCAAATCCCGGCCGCGACGGCCGCATTTCGATTGAGGTTAAATGCAAAAAATGACCGTGTCCCGTGCGTTGGAGGCAATTTAAAGATCCCCTGATAGTCAAAATTAATGTGGAGCATCCCACTACGGCATGCCTCATAATAAAATGGCGATTTCAGCACGTACAATTCCACAATTGAATTCAATTCAGCTCACCAAGACTTGGACCGAACCATGCGGCTGAGTTCGTGTGAGCCTGGCTGAGTTGAGTTTTGGTGAGTATGAGTCGGAGCAAGCTCGGCTGAGTAAAATTTTGGCGAGTCTCTACACACATGCCATTAAATCAACCCATGGAATAAATCAGTAAGTCAGTGTCAGCTGCATCTGACAATTCAGTAAAAAGACGATTCAGATACAAGAACGGCATGCTGTCATTTTATATCTGGTAAGTCGCACGATACTTTATTTATAGAAGCAGTAATGACAAGATATGGTTATGCGGAGTTTTTGCAATAATAAATGTAATTGGAAACTTATGAGCAACTTTGTTTCTCTCGTTCGGCACGACCTATGCCTCGTGATACGTCTGCACACTTGATTAGGTTTATCCGCGCATGCAGCATCCCCACTTAAAAGGATCCCATCATTCGCCAGAATGGATGCAACTGGCTGACTTCAGTGCAGAATTTTGATTTCATTTTATTTGAAGCGTTACATGCTGTTTATAAATACAAGGTGTTTACCTGCTTTCCACATGGTTGCATGTGTTTTACAGGAGCTAGAGAGAGAGAGAAGCAAGGAAAGGCAGGGATATTCACGGTGAAGGAGTTTCTTAAAATACTACTGAAATATGTTACAGCCAGCATAAGCAAAAATTCAATGCACTGTGGTAAGTGCAATATGCAATTACCTTTTAAAGGGAGGTTTAATACAGGTGCAGTTGGTATATTAAGTCCGTAACATATTGAAGGTTTACTGGTTCTCGTGCAGGAAAAAAATGATACATAAACATAAGGGATAAAACTGTCGAAATGATGATTATCGTCCATTAACGCTTCAAAAACAAATTGACGATGCTCTTTATCCCTAGTCAGAGCGTTAAATGTGCTACTGTAAAACATTCACTATCATATACAGTTTGCACGTTCGCTTTGTGAGCTAGATGAGCAATGCGGTCTCGTAGCGGAAGTAACAGAACCTTGAAATGAGACGCTTAATTCACGGGCAAAAATACGCGTGCAAGCTGACACCAAAAGATTGTAGCTAAATAGTTGCGCGTACGGCACGGCGTTGAAACGTCGGATACTGTGCTGTCGGGTGTGTCATATCCCTTTGACACAGCATTTGACCGTAGTTGCGTTTTCTTTAAATTTATCCGTCCGCAAAAGCAGGCCGCGCTACAACTGTGTCGTTTGCGTATATAGCGATGTGCTTGTACACAACCAACCAGAAAAATTGGGACCGCACACCAAGACCATGTCTTCTCGTGAGTGACACCTCGTAGTATTTACGGCTAGCAGTGCGTTTAAATAACCAAAAGGCACGCAATACTACATACTATCAGCACCCATAGGTGACACGTGAAAATAAAAAAAAAACTCAGTGCCCTTCCATTCTGTGAAGAAGGATGACCAGCCTGTGTATGTGGGCCCTTTAATGGCGAACTGCACCTACGTCGCGAGTCGGCCCGGCATTGCCCTCTCTTTGGGATCGGCTCACGTATGGGTAATGTTTAACGCCTGCTTTACTTCCGCCGCGGGTCAGCCCGGTATTGTACTATCTTCAGGATCGGCCCACATATGGGCAGTGCTTAACGCCTGCGTCATCTCCGCTGTGGGTCAGCCCGGCATTACAGTAATTTCGGGATTTTTTTCTACACGCGGACACGATAGTGGGGAAACTGGCCCTTAATAGCTTCGCTATAAAAAAATACAGAAATAATAAACGTTGCTTGATTTGTAACGTAGCCTACCAACAAACGCATAGAAATCACAGAACCAAATCTGACCGAGAAGTTGTTATCTGCCTTGTTCACGTGTGGTGCTGATGGTACGGACCGCTTGCGGAATGCACGGCTCCGCTCGATTAGTTGCACTGCATGTTCAGGGCTTGTTGAGCGACAGATGTCTTGTTTCAAAACAAACCACGAAATAGCTCTCGCTGCTCTCGGTGCAATTTTGCCGAAAAATCACAGAGAACGCTGCGATCGGTGCGACGTGTGACCAACCGGTTGGTCGCACGTCACAGAGGAGGGGGGGGGGGGGTACGGCATTTTCAATTGCGATTTCCGTAGCGTGCGACCGAAATCGCACTAAATAGCATAACGTGAAACAGGCTGAACTCACTCGATGTAATCGCGCTGAGTCGCAAGGCTGCCGTGTCGGTCGGACGACCGCAGCCAATGACAGTGCCGACATTCCATTGAAGATATTCAGTGGTGAATATCTTCGAACAAAAGAGCTCCCGAAGAATCAAACAAAATGGAGTTGCCTGTGATTGTATTATTATCTTGGAGCAACTAATTAAACATGTACTACAATCGTACAGATCAAGTTTAACATTTTTTGTGGGAATTATATAGTTGTTGACGTTCACCGTTTGCAAAATTTGTGTCCACCGAAGCGTACAAACTGCATGTGCAAGTAACGTTTGAATTTATATTATTGACACGTTACCTTCGAACTTATATATCATGCTATACTGCACCACCCGCCCCTTTACTATCGAGTTAAAAGAGACAAACAAAAAAGGCACGTGGTGAACTGGCAATACCCATGCGAATAGATTTTATGTTGGTATAAATGGATTGCTATGCAGATAATGAGGCAGAAAATACTTCGGCCACTGTATCCTTTGTTACAAAGAAGAACATAAAAACGATTATATATCGCGTTCCTACACTATGCTAGGAAACGCCATTAGTTACAACCCCAGCGGAATATTCGTAGAGCGTGTTGTAGTTACACAATAACAACATTTGTATCGTTCACGCTGGTTTCGCTTACAGCAAGTCTGGCTGGTATACGGCAACGCAGCTGCTCACAATTCCCCGCGATGAGGCGGTTCCGTTTTGGCTTCTGAGAGGGCGGTGCTTGCTTTCTTCGTCCGTGCAATGGCATCGTGCTCTGTTCGCTGCGGAGGGTCTTCAGCACAACAGCGTAACGCGATCTATAATTGGGTCCGGCATATGAACGGTCTCCACGGAATGATCGACATTGGAGATAGCGCTGGCACGCGCGAGCCAGTCCAAGGAGCAGTTGTGCCTTTTCTCACGACGAAGCCGCGTCCTCCCGGAATGAGGCTCTCACGCTATTGGGAGGAAAGCATGGCTGGACGTTGGCGCCGTGCAAGGGCCGTGCGATTGCGTGCGTGGAGCTTGCGTTGTAGGCGGTGGCATTCGCAGCCGCGTATTCCGTTCGCAGTAGCAAGCTCAGCACGTTTTCAAGAAAGAGCGCAATGAACATCGTAACCATGATGTGCCGCTCATCATAAGAAGTATCGTATATTAAAAAAACGAAAAATGAGAGTGCGGCGATCGACAGCAGTGGACAGAGAAATGAGAATGACTACTAACGTCCGGTGTTCCCCGGGGCCAGTACTGTGACCCCTGTTCTTGCTAATAGGCATACACGTATCATGGCAAATTCGCATATTCGGGACGACCGCGTCATTTATCGCACTATCACTAATTTTTCTCAGCAACAGCTCTTTATAATTTAAGTCTATTCAAGACTGGTTAACTCTATCCAACCCCCTAGTTGCCCTAACCCAGACGGTAACGCCAACGTGGAAACACTGGAATCATGTAAGTGCTCAGTGGTCACCTTGTTACATGATTTAACCTTGTGCACGCATGCCACCACCATAGTAGCTTCTGCAAACAGGACATTAGGCTTTTTAAAACGTAATTTACGTAATGCGCATCATCACCTAAACTTGCTGGTCTACAAATCACTTACGCTAAACAACGAATGCTTTTCTTCAGAAATATGTTGAACCGTGAGTCGTTCATTTCTTTGCTTCTACTCTTAACAAAGGTGGCTAAATCGACCTAATACTTTTCTAATTTACTAAAGCATTCACGTTGTCCCGCATAATAAGTTAATTTATAAGTCATAACAGATCCGGCTCCCAAATTTTCTTGTATGCTGGGTTTCTGCATATCTAACCAATCAAAATTGGTATGTAGAAATTGATGCAGAGCAATCAGACTCGATAGTCACCGTAGATGAGTTCGGCCCAAATTTCTTGCTCTTCCCAGCTGTGAGTAGTGCTGTTGCGGTATGGAAAGCCCTGGCGACGGTGCTGTACATAGCTCATGAGAGCGAGAAATGGATAACCAGGCGTATGTGCGTTGTACGCAATCTGTGAAATATACTAGGTTCATTCGATTAATCTGCACTCTGTGAGCTAGTTTAGGCAGTGCTGCGCTTCGCCATTCATTTCAGCTGTGCAAGCGTGGCACCCTCCGCATGTTGCTATTTGTTTAAAAAGCGCAGCTGAAGTTGAAGCCCATGCAACTTTCGAACTTTCTGATGATGATTTAGGAATTTTATTGGCGCAAGGGCCCGGTATGGCCAAAGAGCATCAAGCAAAAGATAGTGAATGGATTGTCCATAATATAGCGTGGCAAATGTCAAAGTTGGGAGTCTAAATTGCAAATCATACATGCAATTTGGCTGTAGAGAGGCGTAATAGTTAGTCGCTGTAGAGAGCATGAAATGTACAGGTATTAAAATAATGACAATGACTAGTGACGTAAGCTATGAGCATAAAAGTTCTATTACAAAGGGATGACGTAGTAAAACACGTGAGTGACAATAGCATTCGTACCTCACCAGTGAGCCCTTGAACGCAAGGACTCGGAGGCACGTGCTTTAGAAAAATTCTATCGCAGCAGCAGTCTCTATTAAGAGAATCTGATTCGTATACCTTGGGCTGATAACATGCAATTAACCAATATCTCGTAAGAACTTTAAAACTAACTTAGAGTCAGAAAGTGGTTCCACGCGAGCAATGTTGCCGGGTGGAGGGGAATGAATTGTTTGTATGCAGGGGCAAAATACTTTTTTTGGAGCTTCTATTTCCCGACACTCTAACAAGATGTGAAGGACCGTTAGCGTGTCGCAACATTTATCGCAGACCGGAAGTTCATCATCATCACCTCATCATCAGCAGCAGCAGCAGCAGCAGCAGCAGCCTGGTACGCCCACTGCACGGCAAAGGCCTCTCCCATATTTCTCCAACAACCCCGGTCATGTACTAATTGTGGCCATGCCGTCCCTGCAAACTTCTTAATCTCATCCGCCCACCTAACTTTCTGCCGCCCCCTGCTACGCTTCCCTTCCCTTGGAATCCAGTCCGTAACCCTTAATGACCATCGGTTATCTTCCCTCCTCATTACATGTCCTGTCCATGCCCATTTCTTTTTCTTGATTTCAACTAAGATGTCATTAACTCGCGTTTGTTCCCTCACCCAATCTGCTCTTTTCTTATCCCTTAACGTTACACCTATCATTCTTCTTTCCATAGCTTGTCGCGTCGTCCTCAATTTGAGTAGAACCCTTTTCGTAAGCCTCCAGGTTTCTGCCCCATAGGTGAGTACTGGTAAGACACAGCTATTATACACTTTTCTCTTGAGGGATAATGGCAACCTGCTGTTCATGATCTGAGAATGCCTGCCAAACGCACCCTAGCCCATTCTTATTTTTCTGATTATTTCCGTCTGATGATCCGGATCCGCAGTGACTACCTGCCCTAAGTAGATGCATGTATTCCCTTACGACTTCCAGTGCCTCGCTGCCTATTGTAAATTGCTGTTCTCTTCCGAGGCTGTTAAACATTACTTTAGTTTTCTGTAGATTAATTTTTAACACAACTCTTCTGCTTTGGCTCTCCAGGTCAGTGAGCATGCATTGCAGTTGGTCCCCTGAGTTACTAAGCAAGGCAATATCATCAGCGAATCGCAAGTTACTAAGGTATTCTCCATTAACTCTTATCCCCAATTATTCCCAATCCAGGTCTCTGAATACCTCCTGTAAACATTCTGTGAATAGCATTGGAGAGATCGCATCTCTCTGCCTGACGCCTTTCTTAATTGGGATTTTATTGCTTTCTTTGCGGAGGACTGCGGTGGCTGTGGAGCCGCTATAGATGTCTTCCAGTATTTTTACATATGGCTACTCTACACCTTGATTCCATAATGCCTTCATGACTGCCGAGGTTTCGACTGAACCAAATGCTTTTTCGTAATCAATGAAGCCTATATATAAGGGTTGGTTATATTCCGCACATTTCTCTATCACCTGATTGATAGTGTGAATATGATCTATTGTTGAGTAGCCTTTACGGAATCCTGCCTGGTCCTTTGCTTGACAGAAGTCTAAGGTGTTCCTGATTCTATTTGCGATTACCTCAGTAAATAGTTTGTAGGCAACGAACAGTAAGCTTATCGGTCTATAGTTTTTCAAGTCTTTGGCGTCCCCTTTCTGATGGATTAGGTTTTTGTTAGCTTTTTCCAAGATTCCGGTACGCTCGACGTTATGAGGCATTGCGTATACAGGGTGGCCAGTTTCTCTAGAGCAATTTGCCCACCATCCTTCACCAAATCTGCTGTTACCTGATCCTCCCCAGCTGCCTTCCCTCTTTGAATATCTCCCAAGGCTTTCTTTACTTCTTCCGGCGTTACCTGTGGGATTTCGAATTCCTCTAGACTATTTTCTCTTCCATTGTCGTCGTGGGTGCCACTGGTACTGTATAAATCTCTATAGAACTCCTCAGCCACTTCGAATATCTCATCCATATTAGTAATGATATTGCCGGCTTTGTCTCTTAACGCATACATCTGATTCTTGCCATTTCCTAGTTTCTTCTTCACTGTTTTTAGGCTTCCTCCGTTCCTGAGAGCATGTTCAATTCTATCCATATTATACTCCGTTATGTCAGCTGTCTTACGCTTGTTGATTAACTTCGAAAGTTCTGCACGGGTCAATAAGTCGGAGTGAGTTCCATACATGTGGCCTATCCTAAGACAGCAGAAAATAAACTCAGTTTCTCGTATATTTATTATTGGTGGCGAGTTTCCAACTTTTGGCTTATTAACGTGACGTTTTTTTTAAATGTTTCTGCGTCCCACGTACGTTTCCAATAGCCCCTCAGTTTGTTGTGTAGGAAGATATTTAAATCTATGATAGGGGCAGCTACAGAAGAATTACTTGGTTAGAAGTTACGACCGTATAGCTACTGATGTAGCTATACGGTCGGCAAGCATGTCACCCTCAATGCGTCTATGGCCAAGTATCCAGCATATTAAGCTCGAAATGCCTTTAGTTCCCATTGTCAGCGACCTTCAAGTGGCATTGAGCCAAAATCCAGAGCCGTTACCCGGGCAAATTGCGAAAACAAAACGGGATCATTTGGGCAACCAGTCAAAACTTAAGAAAGTGTGGTCTCTGGTTCCCTACCGTTTGTACAGGACCGCATTACATAGGCTAGTTACTGCCCAAACAAGTTAAAAAAATATGGCTTCCGAATTCTTCCTAATGTTTGCTCACAATATCAATGACGCTGTACCTTGTAGTACGGTGAAGTTCATTTATTTTCAATACCGCCAGTCTCTTTATCGAGACCATAGCAGGTGGGCATATTGTTACAATGTAAGCGTTGATACAGCTTTTTTTCACAAAACATGTGTATACAATGTACAATAAACTAGATACGCTACATGTAGCTACGCAATACAGTCTGGAAAAATACAAATGCAGAAAAAAAGACATCGTTTCATGCATTTAATTAGTGATGTAAACTCTAACGCTAAAAAATGTGATAAATACCATAAATTGGGATACAATACAATTTCATAAAATATAAATGCAACACAACTATTTGCAACCTAACAGTGTATAACTTAATACAATCTAACGCAACATAAAATATTGATCTGCGCAATGTAAAAAACAAATTTGCATAAGACTAAGGTTGTTCTAGCAGTTATTCCTTTCCCTTTTCTATCATGTTACTAAAAATTGATCGTGATTATATACCAGCTATTGCTCAGTCGAGGTGGTTCCACTCCGTAACAGCAGTAGGGAAAAAAGAGTATCTGAATGTGTCCGTTTTACAAGGGTACTCCACTAACATTTTATTATGCTTATGGCGTGAAATACAGGACGTAGAGAAAGTAATATATTTTGAAGAATTTGTGTTAAGTTAAAGCGGTTGTGCAACAGGTTGTGTATGAATTTTAGCCGAGCTTGCTTTGCTTTGTTTATCAGTGTATCTATTCCGGATGAAGCCAGGAGTTTTGTGGGCTAGTCAGTGGTTTTGCACTTGTTGTGAATAAACCGCATTGCTTTCCTTTGAACTTTTTCAACTTCGGTTATGTTTGTCTTTGTGTGAGGAAAGCAAACCGTGTTGGCGTGTTCTAGTACTGGCCGCACAAAGGTTTTATAGCATAGCAGCTTGATATGACTATGAGCAGATTTCAGGGACCTTTTAAGGAAGGAAAGCTTACGAGTGGCTGCTGAAGTGATGTTGGTAAAGTGCTTGTTCAACTTCAAGTCAGATGTTAGAGTCCGTCCTATTGATACTTGTGTTGCTGAAATTTAGTTAGGGGTGTACCATTGAGAAAGTAGGTGAATCCTGACTTAATCTTCTTTGTTTTTGCTACCACTGACACCGATTTATTGGTGTTAATAAACATTTGCCACTGTTCACACCAGGCATTTATCTCGTTAAGGCATCTGTTCATAGTAAGGTAATCTTCATAACTTCTCAGTTCATTATGTATAATGCAATCATCTGCAACAAGGTTTATGCTGCGTGCTATGTTAGTGACAATGTGATCGATGTAAATTAAAAATAGTAAGGGCCCCAAGACCAAGCCCTGGGGAACGCCAAATATGACAGGAACTGTATATGTTTATTCTTCATCATGGAAAACGAACTGTGAACGTTGTGGTAAAAACTCCCTAGTCCAGGCTGTAATGCTTCCGTTTCCAATAATTGACTCCAATTTTGCAATTAGCTTGTTGTGGCACACACAGTCGAGTGCTTTGCTGAAATCAAAGACGCATGCTGCAAGCTTACAAGTGGCTGTTGAAGTTATGTTGGCAATGTGCTTGTTCCACTTCTTTATACAAAATTTATTGTGGTTTATGACAAATATCTATTCACAAAAGTTGCATTTTTATCTCTTTCCGTATTCATTTCAAGTATGGTAGGAATACTTGGTGGTATTACGAACGCCAAGGGTCTCTGACTTCAAGGAGTCACGCCATTTCCCCATTACAAGGATAAGTTTCATTTGTCATTTCCATTATCGACGCTCAAAAGGCAGATACAGGGCACCATGCACTTGCTTGTCATCTTTTGGCACTCAGACAGGGTTGCCTGTTCAACGCCAGTGGTCCGTCAGTTCCGCGGCACGGGTTCTGCGCAGGCTTGAGAGATGGCACAACACTGCGCGACCAAGCTGACAGAGTCCTGCGCGCCGCCGATGGCTGTTTGGCCGAGACCACACTTTCAATGAGTTTCAATTAAAACAGGTTCGTTTGCTGTGCATGGTGTGGTGTGGCGGGGTGTGCCGTTGTAAAAATGCACTATCCCATTTTAGGATTGCGGCTAGTATCATCTTTAACAAATCTGCTTTGCCAGTAGCCAATTCATGCTTACATCTACTCTCGATTACGGGAGAGCTATATGTTACGATATGTTGATGAAGATACATACAAAGTGCATGTATTTCAATAAAGTTTAGTAAAGACAGGATTTTTATTCTTTTGTAGAAAGATTAAGCCTTTGATGACGCTTAGTGAATCTGTAAATAATATTCCATATTAAAGTTTTATTTCCTTGACGTGTTTTACTGCCGACAATAGTGCGTTGGCCTAAGTCGTAAATATGCTTGTTTCCGGGTGCAAAGAGCCGCATTCGAAGAAAGATGGGCCAGTGGCAGCTTATGAAACGCCGGCATGCGTCTTTAACGCATCAGTGTAAATTTCTTGGCACGAGTAGTTTGACTTAAGTTCTAGGAAGCGCGTTTTTATGTGTCTTTC